>NC_053491.1:300427807-300768696 GCF_905171775.1 Rana temporaria
ATAATGTCACGGTCATGATAAAAATTGCAGATCGCCGCCATAACAAGTAGAAAAAAATGAATAAAAATGCCATAAACTACCCCTATTTTGTAGATGCTATAACTTTTGCGCAAACCAATCAATATACGCTTAATGCGATTTTTTTTTTACCAAAAATATTTAGAAGAATACGTATTATTTCTAAACTGTGGAAAAAAAGTTTTTTTATAGATTTTTTGGGGGATATTTATTATAGCAAAAAATTTAAAATATAGATTTTTTTCTAAATTGTTGCTCTATTTTTGTTTATAGCGTAAAAAATAAAAACCGCAGAGGTGATCAAATACCATCAAAAGAAAGCTTTATTTGTGGAGAAAAAATGGACCTCAATTTTGTTTGGGAGCCACGCCTCAACACCGCGCAATTGTCAGTTAAAGCGATGCAGTGCCGAATCGCAAAAAAGTGCTCTGGCTCTTGGCCAGCCAAATGGTCCTGGGCTTAAGTGGTTAAAGTCAGCAGCTACAAATTCTGCAGCTTCTGACTTTTAATATATGGACACTTACCTGTCCTGGGCGCCCGCGATGTCGGTACCCGCAGCTGATCCGTCCCTCGGCTCTCGGGTGCTGCCTCCACCATCTTACGGCTTCACTTCCTGGTTCCCTACTGCGCATGCACAAGTCACGCTGCGTGATGCTACTGGTCCCTGCTGTCTTCTGGGACCTGTGTGTCTCCCAGAATATAGCGGGGGGGTGGAGAAGGTGCCAGACAAGTTATGTAGTGGAGTAGAGTCCCTGCAGGATGTGTTGAATGTACTTTTCATTGGGCAACGATTTGGCAAATTAGGTTTATTGTTGACAAATGTAAAGTTATGCACTTCAGGGCTAAAACCTGCAAACGTATATTGTACGTGGAGTACAACTGGGGAAGTCAATGGCAAAGAAGGACCTGGGTGTTCTGGTAGATAATACAAAAGCAAGCAAATACTTTCTTGCATTAAAAGAGGTATAGACTCCAGAGAGACAGACATATTTTACCACTGTACAGTTTTGAACACTAGTTCACAAAAAGGATATTGGGGAACTGGAGAATTTGCAGAGAAAGACAACCCAACTGATAAGATCCATGGAGGACATTGTATGAGGAAAGATTAGTTGAACTCAGTTTATTCTCTTCGGAAGAGACAATTAAGGGGGTATATGATTACCACGTATAAATACATAGGTGGTCCATATAGTAAACTTTGTGAAGAATTCATTTTAATAACTTAATTACAAAGGGGTGCACGCTTTACATCTGAAGGAAATGAGATTTAACCTCTACATATTGAAGGACTTTTTCACAGTAAAGCCCTGTACACACGATCGGTTTGTCTGATGAAAATGAACCGATGGACCGTTTTCATCAGACATACCGATCGTGTGTGGACCCCATCGGTTTGTTTTCCATCAGTGAAAAAAAATAGAACATGGTTTTAAATTTTCCTATGGATAAAAAAACGATAGAAAAAAACGATTGTCTGTGTGGAAGTCTGTTAGGTCCGCTATTTTGTTCTGGGTACGAGGAGTTCTATGACCGGTCGGGTAGTCTCCCAATAAGACACTCACGCAAGTATCATTTAGCAAGATTACAATTTATTTCGGGAATTCAGCTGGTTTTATTAAAAATTTGAGATACACCCTCTGGGTTACAATTTCTTACAGTATATATTTTTTATACCAAGTTTGTTCACATAAGACTTTAATACCATATAAGTAAAATTTCTTAAAATACTAAATTTGCTTAGATATTACTCATCAACAAAAATAAAATATCTTCTGACCATTGTCTCACACTATTTCTATAATTGTATAAAACTTGTTAATAAGCTTGTTAATAAAACCTATATGTCTATAAAATATTAGCCAGTATTTCACACTTTGAAAATAATATTTCACACATTCTGCAAAATGCAAGCATTTAAGTTTCCTGTAATATAAGCTTTTTTGCCTTTGTTTCATAAGCGAGAAAATAATCTGTAATATAAAAGCTTAAATAGAGTTTTAAGTTTGATCGGAAAATAAAGGTTCTTACCCTCCTGTTCTTATGCCAGACCAGATGACCCAAAACATACGGGTAACCCCACCTTCCTTTCAACCCCTCCTGTTGATCAATGTTCTGCTTAAGAACATTTGATCAATTACTCACTATACCATCTGATCATTTCAGTTTCAGTTCCACCTTCTTCTTTACGTATTTTGGCTGAGGCTATTTTTGAAATTATACACATTATGATTTTGAAAGCAATGTAACAGAAGACAGCCAATATGATTATCATCAAAATCACCATTCCTGCCTTTTTAAAGAAACCCAAGATTCTATTCCAGATTCCTCCAATCCAACTTCCTCCCATACCCTGAAATGGATTCCACGTGTCAGCGAAATTACTTGCCTCTGTTTGTAATCTTATTGTTTCTTGCTGATGGCCCTTAATGATATCATAATAATCTGGAACTTCAATATCCAGAGTGGATTTGGACAAATTATTAAAATATATGCAGCAAAGTTGTTTGTTTTCAGTTTGGTCACATAGCCCTGTAACAGCCATCATGTTCTTTCTTGTTTTTGCTTAATGACCTCCTGCTCCATTCTAATTTCCCTAATTTCCTGATTCATTAAGCCCAGATCCTTAGTTGTAATATTCAACCATTTTTCTATTAAGTCAGCAAAGTCATCTAGTTTGGCCAGCAAAGAGTACATTCCGAAAGGTCCAGTAAACATATATGTTTTTCCCATTCATAAGTTAGGGATCTTTTGTGTTGGTGGTGTTGGAATCTAAGGTGTCCCATAGCTGGTAGCATGGAAACTTGCCCAGTCTCAGCTGTTCCCAGATAAGGTACCAATCTAACAAAAGTGCACCATCCGCTGGATCGTTCGTCCGTTGGATAAGGGATAGTGTTGTGGCACCAAAGACCACAACACACCATCCATCCCTTGGGCATATGTGGAGATGCAACTCTAGTTGGAACGGGTGGGCCCCATCTGAGACCAATTAGACAAATCCAATCTCCTAAGGATGGAGGTGGCTGATCTGGTTCAGAAGTAATCCAAGGTCCCAAGAAATGTGTATCCTGTAACCAGTTTGTAACTAGTCTCCCAGAGTAAAAATCTCCATTATACCTAGCACATTTAGTGATATTATACGTGGCTAATAGATCGATCCTTTCAGCAGCATCTCCTACAGTGGTTGTGTTGAGACCTTCAATATAAATTTCTTGTTTCTTAATTTTATCTAAGTCAAGTAGAGTAAAATTCACAGTAGCATTTCTACAAAATTTTGCATTGGGGAGATCCTGATCTTCCACTTGGATTTTAAATGCACCATTCAGAAAACATATTTTAAGTGGCTCTGAGAAACCTTGGATTAGGAAAGGCCTGTTTTGGGTGGTGATCTGTTGTGCTTTTGGTAATTGAGTAGTATTGATTGAGGTCAAAACAGAAACTGCTTTCCCTATCATAGGAAAAATATGTTGTCCTGTAGCCAAATGTGAAATACCCAGCATTTTTATTCTTTTTTCTGTCTTTCAAAAGCATGCATTAAAAACCATGGATGGGGAATAATTTCTAATGTTGTGTATGTTTCTGGATCACCCTTGTCCTCTGGATTAACTATTTCTATGTCTTTTGGGTTTACAACTGTGAAGATAGTTTTTCTGGGATTATTTCTTTGGGCTGATTTTTTAGTTCTGACTATTTCATTTACATAAATTGGTGGTTTCCCGACCTTCCGTTGTGTCCTGACATATTTCTTTTTTTTTTTTAAGATTTGGGGAATAGCACAATGAAACATTTCTCCCTTGATGGAACACCGAGAGTCCCTCTTTTGCTCATAATATCCATAAACCTTTTTTAAAGCTTGGTATGTAATTTTAGTAGCTACATTAGTACAGCAGGGTAAAAGCTTTACATGCAGAAGGTCCTGGGGTTGAGACTGTTTGATAACTTTGGGGGCCTCAAAAGAAGATATTGCCCTAGTCTTTCTAATTGGATGAGACATATTGTTATCATTGGGAGGAGCCATGGAAATGTATGTCTCCCTAGCCCTCCCCTCTTCCTTGCATAAACCACAGACCACCCAGTGAGACTGCAACAAAAATAGTCATTGTAAAACAAATTAACAGTATCACCTTAAACCAATACACATACAGTGGCTTGCGGATCATTTGGGGTTGGGGTTCATTGTGGGGATAAAAGGGGGAATTTTGAAGTGATGGCTCAGGGGATGGTGTTTTAGAAGTGGATGGTGTACTACAAAGGGACAAGGGAGGTAAGGTGTCTGGATTCACTGGGCCTGCAATCAAATTGGACCAGGGCCAATGTATTGGAAAGTTCAAGTCCTTTTGGATAGAGGGAAGTTCGGACCATCTGTTATAAAAGTAATGTTCTGTTCTTTCTCGATCTGTGTCATCTTGAGGATCTTCCCACCAGGATGGTTTTGGATAATTGTTTAACCATCTTTCACATTGGATCCACAGGAACTCTGGGATTATGTCTCTGAATTCTTGGGTGGGGACGATATAGGTGGTACTGGGGCCCTCTTTAGGCGCGATGCATGGATCTATTGGGGGCTCTGGTCAGTGAGAACAGCTGTCCTTGTTACTTTGAGAACTTCAAAGGGTTCCTGGTAGATTGGTCCTGTCTGTCGCCTGGCAGCAAGTTGTTTGATCAACACACGTTCTTCCGGTAAGAAGGGATGTGTGGGATCTGTGGAAAGAGGAGGAAAGGTGACAGCAACCTTGTCATATATTTCTGTAAGTACATTTATTAGATGCTTAATGTGCTCCTCTTGGTGGAAATAAAGGTTAATTTCTTCACCCTCCTTACACTGTCTCTTTTGTGCTGGTCTTCCCATGAGAATTTCATATGGAGACAAGCCTGCCTTTGGGTTCGGAGTAGTACGGATTTGGAATAACACTCCTGGTAAGAAGTGCAACCAATTTTTCAAAGTTCCAGCGGTGACCTTTTTTAATTTGTCTTTTATGTTCCGATTCATCCTTTCAACTGCACCTGCACTTTGGGGATGGTAAGCTATATGTAGCTTCCATTTAAAGCCTAAGGGCCAGATTCACAAAAGAGATACGACGGCGTATCTCCTGATACGCCATCGTATCTCTGTTTCTAACTATGCGACTGATTCATAGAATCAGTTACGCATAGCTAGCCCTAAGATCCGACAGGTGTAATTGTTTTACACTGTCGGATCTTAGGATGCAATACCGCGGCCACCGCTGGGTGGAGTTTGCGTCGTATTCCAGCGTCAGGTATGCAAATTAGCAGTTACGGCGGATCCACGACGGATTTTCGCGGTCGCTGCGTTGTCCGTAGTCAAGTTTCCCGTCGCAATTTTAGTTGTTATTTGACCTGCCCTAACTTTACACAGCAATCGTATTGCTGTATAAAGTATGGGCGTCGTTCCCGCGTCGAAATTTAAAAATTAACGTCGTTTGCGTAAGCCGTCCGGGAATACGGAATTACACTACGCACGTCGCCGTTCGAAAAAATGACGTCACGGCGCGAATTCCGAAACGGAGCATGCGCAGTAGGTCCGGCGCGGGAGCGCGCCTTATTTAAATGGCACACGCCCATTTAAATTACGCGGGCTTACGTCGGAGGCCGCCGGCGTAGTTTTCATCGCAAGTGCTTTGTGAATCAGGCACTTGCGATGAAAACTTGTGGCGGTGTAACGTATCTACGATACGCTACGCCACCGCACTTCTACCTGAATCTGGCCCTAAGATTTTAGTTAGTTCCTGGGTGAGTTTAGAGGTAAATGCGGGGCCTTGATTGGAAGAGATTTGTGGTAATCCGTACCTGCAAATCCAGTGATTCATTAGGGCCCTAGCCGTGATACCTGCTGTTTCTCCTGTGGTTGGGATGGCTTCAATCCATCCTGAAAACCTGTCAACGATCACAAATAGATATTTGAGATTTCCTCTTTGTTTGGGCATATGGGTGAAATCTATTTGCAAGTTTTGTAAAGGGCATATCGGTGGGGGCAAATGACCATGTTTTCCATGTGCATTTCCTTGTACATTATTTTGGGCACAGGTAAGACATGAATATACCAGAGTTTGGACAATGTCTGAAATGTTCCTAGTTACAAAAGCTTCTTTATATTTGGCAAGGGTGGCTCTCCTTCCTATATGTCCAGATCCATGTAAGTAGGAGACTGATGCCTAGTACACACGAGAGGATTTATCCGCGGAAACGGTGATGACTCGGCGACTTACGCGACGATATAAGGACTTCCACGAATGCGTCGAATCATTACGACGCATGCGGGGGATGGATTCGGACGGATTGATCCGGTGAGTCTGTACAGACCAGCGGATCAATCCGTTGGATAGATTTCTTAGCATGTTAGGAAATTTTTATCCGCTGGAAATCCATCCCCGGGGACAAAAATCCACAGAAACAGATCCGCTGGATTGTACACACCAGGGGATCTATCCGCTGAAACCGGTCAGCGGATCAATTTCAGCGGATCGATCCTCTCGTGTGTACGGGGCCTTACAGCGGAGCTACGGCTTCAGGGTTTCCTAATTTCACATCTGCTATAGTCCACAGACCATTCTGATCCTTTCTCATTCCCTCGCTCTCCCAGAAAATCAGATCAAACTCGCTTGCTTTACCTTGAAGTTGTGTAACTACCGTTGCAAAATCCGGGGAAACAAAATCCTGCATGAAAAACAAAGTTGTTGTCTCTGGTGTGGATTGGAGTGCCACCTGCTTGGCTACTAGTGCATTGCCTCTTGCTATTGGGGTTTTATCATAGGTGTGAGCTGTAACCTTGATGACATAAATTTTTGCAGGTAAAAGTAAGTGAGCTGTTTATTAGCTATTGGCTTATTATTTGCTGATCGATAATCTCTTTTCCTGGCCAGTCCTCCCGTCAGCACATCATGGGTTAATCCCTCCTTCAGTCCACCAGTACCACCTTCTTCTAGCTAATAAGTAGGGGGCCCCTCCTCCCCAGTCCTTGTTCCTTTTTTTTGGTCGGACGACCAGACCACCAAAAGACTCTTCCAGAGACTACAAAATGAAGAGGATAATACCCCCCTGCCGAACCATCTCCAACCAGGTTGAGCCTCTCCTCGGGTTGGAAGGTCCAGAAGTAATAAAGGTATGCCCCTTTATGACACTGGACGCTCAGGTGCATGAGCTGCGGGCGTTATAGCTTATAGGAGCTTGATGTTTCACTAGGGCTGTGGTGTGTCTCTTGTCCATCTGCGAGGACATGTTGTGGCTCCTTCCCCTTGCTGAAATCTGAGCTCCGTAGGAGCGCGCCGCCCCTCCTTCCTCCGCTTTCTGTCAGGCGGCGATGACGTCACAGGGGGGCGGTGCCGTGGGCGGGCCCGGAGCGACTTTATAAACTCTCAATGGCAAGAGGCTCAGTGCGGTCTGCCACTGTCCTTGGAGAGGAAGCGTGAGGTAAGCCTCCAGCAGAGGAGTGAGGTTGAGAGAGATTGTGGCAGCGCTGTCAGCGCTGTGCTATTTTCAATATGCTGTTTTTTTTCACTTATCTGACAGGACTTTCAGCAACTCATTCCTAAATACCTGCTGCCACCCTGATTTATTTTTTCATTTAAAAGGTAAAAACAGAATAAATGTCTATTTAAAAGTTCAGTTTTAAAAAGAAATAAATATATATATGTATAATAATGGGAGATATATATAATAGATATTTATAATAGATAGATGATATTAAAGTGGACTCTACAATTGATTGCCTCACCACCTGATGTGCGTATCCTGCTTCTTTACACAGCATGAGCTCACCACAGCCCCAGAATGCACCAAGGTCACCTGACAGGTAGGAGGGGTCAACGGGGGCCACAGTGTAAAAGAGTGCATACCAAGAGCTAAAGGTAGTTTTTCTTGGTTGTCTTTTTAGGAGCAGAAGCCCTAAGATAAGACATGTACGGAGAAAAAAGTCTCACCACCGCTCAAAATCTCCACAGGCGTCTGGCTCTCGGGCAACGCATAAGTCCCATTCCAGCCCAGCACGCAAATCCAGTCACTCTGCGACTGGAGCAGAGCCAAGTGGGTCAAGGCCCCGCCCAGACGACGGTCTTTGTTGGGCATGTTCGGCACCATCCGAACCTGGCAAGCTTCTTTGCGCCGGCTGCATTAAAGACGTGGCTACAGACAGGGAAGCAGAGGCGAGAAGAATTAGAGACTATATTCAAGACGCAGTGGCAGAGGGTATTCAGTCAGCCTCAGCCACCAAAACACCTAGATCAAGATCCAAAGTTAGTAGCGCCAATCAACCAGTGCGCGATGAATCACCTGCCCGGGAGGCACTATCACTAGGCTCATTGGACTCTAAAGAGCCCTCAGAATATTTGTCACAGCCATAAGAGAGGCCATTGACTGGGATCAAGATGTTCAGCCACCTGAAAAAATTAAAAGATTTTTTCCTAGCCGTAAAAGACAAGGAGTTACTTTCCCCCTCTTGCCAGAAATCCGAGAATGGTTCGAGGAAGAATGGGAAAAGCCAGAAAAGAGGGCAAACGTACAAAATCGTTTCTCAAGGTTGTACCCTTTTAAAACCCCAGAGGCAGACCTTTGGGACTCACCGTTGGGCTTAGATGTGGCCTTACAGTGCCTGGCCAGACAGGTCGCCTTGCCATTGCAAGATTCCACAACCTTCAAAGACCCAATGGACAGACGTGCAGACACAGACCTAAAAAAGGTGTACTCAGCCGCAGGTGCAGCGTGCCGTCCGGCTATTGCCCTAACCTCAGTCTCCAGAGCACTCAAGGTCTGGACCACGAGAACCCAAGCAGCCCTAAAGGCAGATACAGGGTCAGAATCAGTCATACAGACAATGGAGGAATTCGATCTTGCCGCCGATTTCATAGCAGAAGCCTCTATGGACCTGACAAAGTTACTCGCAAATATCATGGCTTTTGCAGTGACTGAGTCTCTGCAATATTCCGCTTAACGGCAAGGTGCTGTTCGGAAAGACCCTAGAAGAAGCTATTAGTCGAGCTACAGGGGGAAAATCGGGTCTAATGCCACAGAGACCCAGGAAGAGACAGCAGGCCACCCGGCCAGCCCAGCCAGAGTACAAAAGGGCGTATGACGCCAGATCATACAGGCCAGGACGAGAATATACAAGACCCTACTGGAAAAATCCACAAAATTCTTTCTTGCGGAAGGTAAAGTCTAGAGCAGCACAGACCGCAAAGAAACCCAAAAAGTCTTTTTGACGGGTTAACCGCCCATCCTCCCCAGGTGGGCGCCAGATTAATGTCCTTCTGGGAAGTATGGGCGGAAGAAGTCAAGGACCAATGGGTCCGCAAGACGATCAAATACGGTTACAAAATATCTTTTCAGAAGAAACCACCCAATACGGTGGTCCACACAGAATGGCCGACAGATCAGAGAAAACGGAACTGCTTACAAGAATATTTAACCGGCTTACAGCAAAAGAAGGCAATTTCGCCTAAACCCCTATGTAAACAAGGAAAAGGGGTATACTCTCCAATCTTTCTAGTTCCCAAAGCATCAGGGGATCTCAGACCAGTTCTGGACCTGAGAGTTCTAAACCACTTCATAGAGCCCAAGACGTTCAAGATGGAATCCGTATTTACAATCATCTCTGTGTTGCAACCAGGAGACTGGCTGATATCAGTTGATCTAACGGATGCATATCTGCATGTCCCGAACAACGAGAGCCACCAAAAATACCTAAGATTCTTGGTGGGGGAAGACCACTTCCAGTTCAGGTGTCTGCCGTTCGGCATCAGCACAGCCCCACGAGTGTTTTCCAAAATCTTGCTAGCCGTTATTGCCGTCATTCGCCTGAAAGGCATAAAGATTTTTCACTACCTAGACGACATCCTGGTAGTAGCACGTTCGAGCGAAGAACTGGCGTCTCAACGCGAGATGGTTCTAGAAATCCTATCAAGATTTGGCTGGATCATCAACAGGCAAAAGAGCCAATTAATTCCCTCACAACAGATAGAATATCTGGGACTGACTTTCAATACAAACAGAGGCCTGGTCCTTCTACCCGAACGAAAGAAGGCAGAGTTGGTAGCCTGCTTTGGCAGCGTGATGAGATCAACATCGCTAACGGCGAGAGATTGTATGACCCTACTCGGGATGTTTACTGCAGCAAGCCCAACCATTCCTTGGGCAAGGTTCCACACACGAGCCTTCCAGGCAACCTTCTTGAACCAATGGGACGGTACCTCTCTTCACCAGAGGATCCTCATACCAAGCCGGATTCGACAGAACCTAGCTTGGTGGAAGTCATCAGAGAACCTGTCGCAGGGCATGCCCCTCAGCCCCGAGGACTGGGTTCTGATAACTTCGGATGCCAGTCTCCGGGGCTAGGGTGCTCACTGCCTCGGCAGGCAGGTGCAAAGAGTTTGGAACAAGACGCAATCCCGACACTCCAACCTTTTAGAGCTGCAAGCAGCATACATGGCCCTGCAGGCCTTCGAGAAACTGGTACAGGGAGCTCAAGTCAAACTAATGTTAGACAACAAGACAGCAGTGGCATATATAGCCAGACAGGGCGGAACCAAGAGCTTGCCACTTCTGCAGGTGGCAACCAAAATATTTGTTAGGGCTTCCAGATGTGTTTCGGCCCAAACAGCAGCTTACATTTCGGGCAGCCAGAATTCCATCGCGGATCATCCGGGACTTCCTCGACAAGAACGAATGGGCCTTGAACGAGAAGTTCCTAGAACCAATATTTTCCGAGTGGGGGACACCCTCAGTGGATCTGATGGCGACGCGAGTCAATGCAAAGTCACCTCAATTTGTGTCCAGGTTCCGTTGCAACAAAGCCTTGACCCAGGATGCCTTCTCCATTCCATGGGATTTTCCCCTAGTTTACATTTTTCCGCCGGTGCCGCTAGTAATGAGGACTTTGTTAAAGATTGCGAAGGAGAAGGTCCATACAATAATAATTCTTCCCTTTTGGCCGCAGAGGCCGTGGTTCCCTCTACTCCTACACATGGCGTTGGCTCCCCCGATATGTTTACCGCTAAAGAGGGACCTCCTATGGCAGCGCCAATGGGTACACCCCAACCCGAGCAGGTTGCAACTGACGGCCTGGCTGCTGAATCAACCAGACTCCAAGCACAAGGCATTTCAAAGGAAGTAATTTCAACACTGTTAAAGTCTAGGAAGGCCTCGACCAATGTCACCTACAACAGGATTTGGGCAAAGTTTACAACCTTTGCGTTACAACAAAATTTCTCTTCAGTGGATCCGAATGTGGCACAAGTACTGGACTTTTTGCAATCTGCTCTAAACAAAGGCTTGGCCTATAGTACATTGAAAGTACAAATATCAGCCTTGTCGTGTTTTACAGGATATAGATGGGCAGACGAACCACTGGTGAAACAGTTCTTAAAGGCGACCATGAAAATAAATCCTCCAAGAAAGTTTCTATTCCCGGCCTGGGACTTAGGCACAGTGCTAAAAGCGCTGCTTCTACATCCTTTTGTACCGGCAGAATCTTGTCCATTCTGGTTTCTAACACTTAAGCTGGTTTTTCTCACCGCCGTAACATCGGCAAGGAGGGTTTCGGAGCTAGCGGCCCTGTCCAGTAAGGAACCGTACTGCATCATTCTTCCAGACAAAGTAATTCTGAGGCCTTCACCAATAGCAACACCCAAGGTAGTTTCAAAATTTCACCTTAAAGCAGAGTTACGGCCACAATTTCACTTTTTAAATATAAATACCCCTGTAATACACAAGCTTAATATATTCTAGTAAAGTTAGTCTGTAAGCTCTGGTTCACACTGGGCTGCAGGAGTGAAGCCGTGCGAGTTCAGCTGAACTCACATGATTTCACTCCCGCTGGCAGTCCCGATTTCGGCCGCGATTTAAGAGACATCTGTGCAGGTTTCTGCACAGATGTCTATGTAAATCGCCCCCCGAAATCGCAAAAAGTAGTACAGGAACTACTTTTTGAAATCGGTGCAGCGCCGCAAATGCGGCATCGCACCGATTAAGACAGTGTCATTGCCGACAATTGCCGGCAAATGCCGCCGATTTGAGATGCGATTTCACATGTGAAATCGCATCTCAAATCGAAGGAAATCATACCCAGTGTGAACCTGGGCTCAACTAAGGTCCGTTTTGTTAGGTTGTTACAGCATTTAGACACTTTATAAAATAGAAATTGACTGGGGCCATTAAGTGTGGGCATCATGAAGCCAGACTGTATGACTTCCTGGATTTCAGCCTTGCAGATCTCGCACATGCTCAGTGCTGCACAAGCAGTGTCAGATCAGGTTTCAGCATCTGTGCTGTCCAAGTCACATGATTCTTTGAGACTGGGGAGTGCACAGACTCCTGGAAAGTTACACCCACTACATTCCCAGGAGTGTGTGCGGTGTAGGTTAGGAAGCATTAAGCACCTAGGTGCAGGAAGTGGAAAGATTAACTATTCTGCCTAGCAACAACACTTTGAAGGCATCTAAAAAAAAAAATTTTTCGTAAAGGACTAATGACATTTTTTTAAAACTACTGATGTAATGTTATATTTATGGGTGGAACTCCCCTTTAACTGGGAGGCAGTGCTACCTAGCTTTACATTACCTCCTAGGCAGGAAGAAGAACTGGACCTCAGACCTCTGGACATGGTCAACCTTTTCTCAATTTACCTGCACCGGTCTCAACAAGTGCGCAAAACAGATTCCCTTTTCATCTTACCATCTGGGCCTTAAAGAGGACAAGCAGCTTCAACAAGAATAATCTCAACCTGGATCACCAAAGTAATAAAGCTCACGTACGAGAAACAAGGGCTGACGCCTCCGCAGGCAACGAGAGCTCATTCTACCAGAGGGGTGGCAGCCTCTTGGGCAGCATTTGCCAAAATTCCAGTTGAAGAAATATGCAGGACGGCTAGTTGGAGTTCCTGCAAGACCTTCGCTAGGCATTACAGTTTAGACGTGATGTCATCTAAGGCGTCTAGTTTCGGAAATGCCGTGGTATCGGCACCTTTTCAGGCAAAAGAAAAAAAAAAAGAAAAAAAAAAAGAAAAGAATAAATATTGTAAACATTGGGGGTTTAGCTTAAGTGGTAAATGCGATTTAGAGAGTCCACAGCAGCCAGTTGTAAGATTTAAGGGCATGGCAACCCATTTTTATTAAAAGGAAACAAAATAAAAAGTCCATTCATAGGATTCCCACGCAGGGGTTCTTCTCCAATACAGTTCACAAACACAAAATGCCAAGCTTCCTGGCTCCTAGGCTTACTTCAGCCTGGCTGTACCTGTTAAACCTTGGCCCACTCCTGGCCTCAACAGGATTCTCCAGTCTATTGTCTCCCCAAATTCAGGACTTCCTTCAGCCCCTCTTGGACTCACTAGCCACCCCAGGTCTACTAGCCTCTCAGTCCATCGGCACGAAGTCCCCCCCACACAAGGGATATAGTCTTGCAGGGTAGACAGACAGCTCCCCACACACAGGTCTGCCTTGCAGCAACAGCCAGCTACGCACACTCCACCTTCCTCTCCACTCTGTTCTCACCAGTACCTGATTATATTGGCTGTTTTCACCTGAGCACCCAACCTGCTGGCTATTCCCAAGACCTGGACACAGGGCCGGAGATCCCATCCCGCCCAAGTCTCTGCAGGATCTCCAAACCACACGGCCCCATTCAAACTTAGCAAAACCCAGAGAAAGCTGCCAAAACAGTTTTCTCCGTTTTAAAGTTATGCTGTGAAGTTCTGCAGTCCACTGACATGCAGACTCTGTGTCCGTTTTTGCTGCGTTTTTATGGTGACCGGGACCCTCACTATTACATATCCCCCCCCTTTGTTTCGAACCCGAAGGGGGCGGAACACCAGCACACGTCATCAGGGTTGGGACACCTCTGTGCTGGCTGTCAGCCGCGTAGGCCCAACCCTTTTTTCGGGTGCGCTTCCAGGTAAGTACCCTGACTCTCCATGGGATCCCACTTTTTTCTATCCTACGATTTCTCCCTCTTCTGGGGTTCTTGGGCTTATTTGCTTTTCTCGGGGGAACTCTACCTTCCCTGATCCTACCTTTCAGCTTACAGAAGTAAGTTTTACCTTTCACCACATGACTTTCAGGTTCAAGAACCCCTCTTTGGTTACCCATGGCAACCACATTACTTTTGACAGCACCACTCATTAGCAGATCAGACATTTCAATGTCAGCCAGTCCAACACAATCAGTGCCATCCATCTTAGTGCTTGGCAGAACTAGACCAGAGGAGGGACCACACACAGGTAAGTGACTACAACCCACAGGACCATAGCACAGCTCCACCTCACCTGTTGTCCGACACTCCATGGGTAACTGATCAAAACAAATGACACTGATCTACACAACTACTTCTTTCTGATGTACACATTACATTGTTGCAGAAACCAACATTAGTACTTTCTCTCACAGCGTCTCCGGGTACTTGAAGTTGTACCTCTTTCTGAGTGATAGAAAGCATCTCTGCTAGTGCTGCATTTATTCTGGGCCCTTCCTTCTCATGAGGTTTAGCTGATGAGACAGTGTCTGTGCCCTCTACTGACTACTTCTCAGCTGCACCTCGGACTACACCAGCAGGGATGTTTCCAGTCACTACACCAGCCGGAGAGACCTTTGATGTCTCCAACAAGTCTGAGCACCTTCCATACCACTCAGTAACTGGGAGCACCATCTTAGAGAACCTCAGGACTATTTGCCACACTGTTAATAAGCATTGGACCCACCAATACCACTCTTGATCAAAGTTTCCCTGCACAGCCTGTACCACCTGGCTCCACCTATTGGTACTACGCAGCACAACCTGGTCCGTCTGCGGTGAAAACACCCAAGTGTACAGCGAGTGCGTTTTTAACAACTCCAGCATTTCTAATAAGGTTTTTGTCATCTCTATGCAACCCATGTCTAAATACCAGACCTTTCTAGGGACTTTTTCCCTGTCCAAGACATGGAGGGACTCATCCACTGCAGGTTGAAAGGGTGAGACATATGAAGAGACCTCCACCTCCTGGGAGATACCCATCATCACTGCCTGTTGCTCCCCTTGAGCGCTGTCAGACACATGTCTCACACTCATCCTTTCTGCACCAGTGTCAATGAGCCTCTGCAGGTCATCACAAGTCACATTGTCACCTTGACACTTGCTATTACTTAGTTGCTGGGCTGTGGACAACACATCTGCTATGCCAGTGCCCTGAACTGTTCCTTCAAACTGGAGGGCATTAACCTTCGCAGGAGCAAACATGTACTTGAGCACCAGCTGATCTGCGATCCCTCCATTGGGCATAGCAGGTGTTATGTCCACCACATTATTTAGTATTGTGATTGCATTCTCATACCAACTATCCCAGTCCATTGTGGTTCCATCACCTGGTCTAGAAGACCCCACAGGAACCTGGGATTCACTAGCCAAAACATCATCTGTGTCACTTCTATACTTCTCACATTGGGATGATACGTCTGACAAGGCAGGCTGTAATACATGCTTTTGCCCTACCTGCTCTGGGGTGCTACTGACACACACAGCTCTGCACTTTCAGCTTTTGCAGGCTGAATTAACCCCTTGACAACTGGGTTACACTTGGGGTTGTGGGGCTGCGCCCACACACACTCACTGTGTGACACAGTCTTCCCTTGTTTCATCAGAGTCGCATAACAACCATCCTGGAAAACCTCTGGCTCCAACCCATGGGGACCCCATGAGACTTTCATGGACAATCCTGCGCTTCTGGTTGTCATGGGAGATATCCTACTTCCATCATTGGTAGCAAACACATTTCCAGACACGACATTAAGGCCCCATACTCACGAGCAAACATGTCTGCTGAAACTGGCCCGCAGGCCAGTTTCAGCAGACATGTTTGGTCGTGTGTGGGCGCGAGCGGGCCGAATTCCAGCAAACATTTGCCCGCCGGGCCTTTTCCCAGCAGACAAATATTCCTGGACTTGTTTTAAAACAGTCCGCTGGAATTCTGCCCGCTCGGACATGTACGGTCGTCAGTACAGACCTACCGTACATGTCCAGGCGCCCGCCGTCCCTCGCATGCGTCGAATGACTTCGACGCATGCGTGGAAGCATTTTAAAGGCGGGCCGCCCACGTCGCCGCGTCATTGTCGCGGCGACACCGCGTCATCGACGCGGCGACACCGCGGACACGCCCCGCGTATTGTTTACGCGCGGACTTCTGTACGATGGTGTGTACAACCATCGTACAGAAGCCCTCTGGCAGACATGTATGGTGAAAACGGTCCGACGGACCGCTTTCACCATACATGTTTGGTCGTGAGTACCCGGCCTTAGGGAAACACATTTTTCAATGTCATTATCACCAATACCATCACATTTTCCAACATTAACACTTTTGTCAGTATAACCATCAGCATTTTCATTACGTTTAGACATAACTTCTACTTTTGTGGATTGTCCATTACCCACCACAGCCTGTGAGCCTCTCCTCACAGAACCCTCTATATTTAAAGGGGAATATTTTGCTCCTTGGGCAGCTCCATAGCTGACCTGGGAAACGCTCTGCTTCATCACTGCAAGCTCATTGGAGGTTTCCCTGGGCAACTTTGCAGCACCTGTCACTAGGGAACATGGCACAAAGACACTTTTGGTCACCCCTAGCTCAACTTTCCCAGCACTCTGCAGGATTATAGCAGGCGCATGCACAGTCCCCACGTCCATTTGAGTCTTTAACCTTGCCGTCAGCTGGGCTTCACCATATGCCACCCCACTGCTCTGGGTAGCACACTGCAGCAAGTCTATGTCCATTTGTACTGCGGATCTCCCCACTGGACATACTCCCACTTCACTGGGATCAGAATAATAAACTGAAACAGTCTGGTCCGGACGTACAACAGGGAGGACGTGTGGATGCTGAGCTCCACACAGACAGATTAGATCCACTGCCATCCTAGCCCTGTTTCTGGCTTTTTGGATCCCATCTCTGCAGCACCTACTTTGGAACACCCTCTGCTCCTACCCCAGCATTTTTTTCGACATCTTTGGGCAAAATATACCCCTCTGAGGCCTGTAGTGAGGTCCGATCCCCGCCGTCGCCATCTTGCGGCCTATACCTCCGGAGCGCTCCGTTCCTGCCTCCTGTGATCCGGGCATCAGAAAGGTTCCTCTACGCCTGAGAAGATCCCTACCTGTATTGGAGCAGTGGGACGCTGGATCACTTTGCTGTCCTTGCTGCAGCTGACGCCATCCATTGCTGTATCGCCGCCATCTTGAGGCCTGTGAAGCCTGGGATTCGCAGAGCTCGGGTGCCGCGCTCGGGGCCGTGAGATGAGCGGCAACCACCTCCGGACCATACCGCAACAACTCCCTTTGAGGTAGGCTACTCGGGGACGTTTTCCAGGTGAGACGATCGCGGACCCTCCAGCCATCCGAAAATTTAGGCCGCGGCTTGGGCCTACACGCGGCGACCGGATCCTGTGCCAAATTACCAACTCAGCACTGACCCTGCCCTCAGCTGCGCATCCCTGGCTGGTTACCCCTCCGCAGACCTAACCCTATGTGCCATCCGGGATCTGCTCCCTGATCTAGACTGTCCCCTGGAGACATCTGCAGGCCCTGGTAAGTTACGGCGGCCATCTTGGTACACCCCAGTGGCCTTTCTACCTGAAATACATCTCCATCCATCCCCGGAGGCACCCTGGCTCACCGACCTAAGATCCTGGACTGGCCCATTAAGTAGTCACCCACCCGCTACAGTCTGCAGCCCTAGATCTAAAAGCCTTGACCCCAGGCAAACTCCAAGCTGCCTACACCTGTGGAGTCTTGGTCTGGCAACATGTAATCCCCAACAGGGTCTCTAACAAGCTTTTCTTCTCCTTATCTACACAACTCTAGCTGGGGCATTGGTGCTGTGATTCACAGAAACTAACCATCTTATTTTCACTCATACGCTCCTTTTATTTTTGTGACCCTGTCCCGCCTCTTGTGCAATCGTACGGATTACCCGCGGACCCCCCCTGTGCTCTCCATTCACAATACCCCACAGAGGGAAGCACGCCTAGCATGTAAGATGACAGTCGCTTAAGATGTAAGGCCCGACTTTTTTGCCCGCCTGTCCGATGCTCCCGCTCTGCATTATTAGCCTTTAATAGATCCGGGAGCCGTCTCATCAGCTTAGGGAACTTTGCAGCTACTTCCCGATTGTTATATGGGTAAGATTGGAAACCAACGGCATATCTACCAGAAACACATTCCACAGAACGCACTTCAGCTTTCCCAACCTATGGATCGCTTCCTCAGGAAATCATCATCCCCGATCTCGGGGACCCCAGCGACTGACGTGGACTCGGCAGACGCCCTCCCGCTGGTTGACCCCACTCTATTTGTGGAAAACCTCCCACACAAGCAACGACCACCCGAACTTTCCACAATGTCATCACCAATTACTGTAGAGGTGCTGGACGCCAAACTGCAGACCTTACTTCATAGCCTTACTCAAAACATTACTAAAGAAGTTGGCAAACTGGCGCATGAACTTAGGGGTGAGATTGACCAGTTAGGGGAACGGACAGACACTTTGGAATCTAAATTTGACAACATGATACAATATGTTCATGTCATAGAGGAAGAAAATGCTAATTTGAAAAACTTAGTCTCACAATTGCAGATACAACAAGAAGATCTTGAAAACAGGGAGCGCCGCCAGAACCTACGCATCCGCGGGGTTCCCGAGTCTATCCCAGATAAGGAAATCCGACCTTATCTTCTCGCCCTTTTTGTCACTCTGGCACCCCACATTCCTGACATAGACTGGCGCCTTGATAGAGCTCACAGATCGCTGGCTCCTAAGCCTCCCCCGGGAGCCAACCCCAGGGACATTATTGTACGCTTCCATTTTTACGAAAGCAAAGAAGCCCTGACCATTGCTACCCGCAACAAGTCACGAGTTGATTTCAAGGGGGCAAAAATTCAAATCTTCAATGACCTATCACCCATTACATTGGCTAAACGCCGTGCTCTGCGCCCAGTCACCTCCCACTTGCAGCAGAATCAAGTTCCATATCGCTGGGGCTTTCCGTTCCGCCTGTCTGTTACCAAAGATGGATCGCAACATTCCATGAGAGATCTACAGGAATGCGAGGCTTTTATCCGGAACCTTGGTCTCCCCCCTATACCTGAGGAGGACTTACAGATGCAGATCCCTGCTCCACGACCATTCTCTACGCCTGGGAGGATCTGGACCCCGGTACGTCAGAGGTCACGAAAGGCCCCAATCACTCCCCAGAGAGTTGGACAGTCCAAGGGCCCCACTTGAGACTATATGTCTGCTTCCCTCCATGCTTCATCTTTACGGATAGGTCATCATGCAGACCTATACCCTCCGGGACTCCGGGCTCGGAGTCTGATTCTTTACATCCAATATGCCCCACGTAAGCGTTCTTTTTGTTTCTTTTTTGCTTACAAACCCATTCAAAAATAATATGTTGACAGTTCCCTATTTTTACATGTTTCTATGATGTTTGGACCGGGCTGGGCCTCAGTGACTACCCTTGCAGGCTACCGTGCCCCACCCTCAACATGGTCTTGAAATATGACCATGACCTCCTGAGGGGTTCCCCCCCCTCAGGCCTACCATCTAATTGGTATATACTTTTTTTCATTGTTTTCTTTTTTTTTTCTTTATGGATCCTTTTTGATCCTACTCAAGGCTTACTCACTGCTGCTTTATTTCTATTTTCTTTTACCTCAATTTTTATTATTATTTTTTGCTGGCCTTATGTTTCTCACATTTTTTTTTTGGTTCTAGGGTCCCTTTTTGACCCATGTTTGTTACCCAGGTATATATTTCAGTTATCACCTCATTGTCATTTGATTGTTCATAATATTTTAGTTCTTAAGAATTATGCACCATGGTGTATATTTTTTTTTTTCTTCCGTTTCATGAATGTAATGTGTGCTATGCTCATACAGTTTAAATATGGCTGTCAGTATGTTTTCATGTAATGTTAAAGGTCTGGGCTCCATCCGTAAACGCTGGTTGGCGTTGAAGGAGTTCAGATCCTCTGGGGCAGAGGTGATCATGGTTCAGGAGACACATTTCAAAGAAGAGGGTTCATTTAAGTTTGCTTCTAAACACTTCCCCACTGCTTTTGTAGCCTCCGACCCCTCTGGTAAGGCAGGGGTAGCTATTCTACTGAGACGCTCCTCTGCCATTCGTGTCAAATCCTCTTATTTAGATCCCCGAGGTAGGTTTATTCTCCTGAGCTGCAGTCACCAAAATACTTCCTTCACCCTTGCCAATGTATACGTGCCCAATTCAGGTCAGATTGGGTTTTTAGAGGACTTTTTTGAGAAACTTCAACCTTTTTCCCAACCCTTTATGGTTATTGGAGGTGATTTTAACTTATGCATGTCACCAATCAAAGATAGATTTGCCCTCTTTGCAAAAGCCTCACCCCCCCAGGTTCAAAGGAACTCCTCCTCTTTCCGAAAATTGATACATGCCCATAACCTTTACGACACTTGGAGAGTGAAACACCCTACTGCTAAACAATTCACATTTTACTCCCCCCCTCACAAGCTATATACAAGACTAGACCACTTTTTTGTCTCAGCGCCCTTATTGACTTATGTGGTCCACTCGGAGATTAGCCCAATCACTTGGTCTGATCACGCTCCCATAATATTGGACCTCCTGTTAGCCAAACCTACGCCTAGACAATGTCATTGGCGTCTTAATGAATCTCTTCTCACCACATCTGATGTTCACCTCCATCTACAACAGAAACTGTCTGAATTCTTTGAACTCAATGAGGGCTCGGTCTCTGAAGTGTCCACCCTGTGGGAGGCCCATAAGGCTTTCTTCAGAGGGGAGTGCATTTCCTCTGGTTCCCGTCTTAAACGTGATCGAGAACATCAGAGGAAATCCCTTTTAGCTGAACTATCCAAAGCAGAAAAACTTTTGCTTACTCTCCCCACAGTGACACGTCTTAGGACGGTAATTTCGTTACGTAATCGCATTAAGTCTCTAGACTCGACTAAACATGCTAAATCTTTACTTTGGTCCAAGCAAAAGTTCTATGATTATGCTAACAAACCCCATAGGATGCTGGTTCATAAACTAAAACCGAGACCCACAACTTCTATCCCTGACTTTCTCTTACAGCCTGATGGTAACCCCACATATTGTCCCCAAAATATGTCACGAATCTTCGGTGACTTTTACAAAAAACTATATAATTGCCTTTCCGTAGACCCTAATCCTCAGTTCACTCAAGAAAAATTTAATGCCTTTATAGAATCTCTGAAACTCCCTTCAATTTCTCCTGAAGACCGCGCGGGTCTAAATACTCCCATCACTGTTGAAGAACTCACTGCGGTCGTGAATCAACTCCCATCCCACAAATCTCCCGGTCCTGATGGGTTACCCTACTCCTACTATAAGAGCTTCCTTTCGATCCTGACACCCCATATGGTTAAATTGTTCGCCTCTCTGATGTCTGGAACGATCCCCCACTCCCAATTTTTACACGCCTTTATAACGGTCATCCCGAAACCGGACAAAGATCCGTCACTACCGGATAACTATCGCCCCATCGCCCTCCTAAATTCTGACTATAAAATATTTACAAAAATTCTGGCTAACAGACTGTCTCTACTCCTTCCCTCACTCATTCATAGGGACCAGGTAGGGTTTGTCCCCACTAGACATGCAGGAGACAACACTAGGCGTACTATTGACCTTATTGACTTACTAACTAAGACGAAGAAACCTGCCGTGATACTCAGTTTAGATGCCCAGAAGGCTTTTGACCGCCTGAATTGGTCATTTATGTTCGCTATTCTTTCCAGATACGGCTTCAATGGTCCCTTTATGCAAGCTCTAAAAGCGTTATATTCCACACCCACCTCTCAGGTCCAGTTGGCTTCTTATGTCTCCTCGCCATTTTCCCTGAGCAATGGTACTCGACAGGGGTGTCCCTTATCTCCCCTACTTTTTGTCCTTAGTCTAGAGCCCTTGGCTGCGGCCATTCGCTCTCACCCAGATATAAAGGGGGTGACGTTGAGACATAGGGAATACAAACTGTCCCTGTTTGCCGATGACATCTTATTGACACTGACCCACCCCCATATTTCACTCCCCTTGCTCCATACCACTCTAAATCAATTTGGCAGTATTTCAGGTTTCAAAATTAACTCGACCAAGACTGAGGCCCTCCCTGTGAATGTATCGGCAGAAACACTCTCGAACCTAAAAGGAAACTTCAAATACAGATGGTGTTCTCAATCGCTCAAATACCTCGGAGTATACCTAACGCCCTCTTACCTTTCACTTTTTCAGGCTAACTTTCCTCCTTTGTTCACGGAAATTAATAGGTTGCTTAAGACCTGGACGAAGCTTCCCCTATCCCTTCTTGGGAGGATAAATGTCCTCAAAATGTCGGTAGTCCCTAAGCTCCTCTACCTTTTTGAGACCCTACCAGTGATGGTCCCAATGTCCCAACTGAAATTACTCCAACGAAACTTTTTGAATTTCATATGGAATAACACATCCCATAGAATAGCTAGCACAGTTCTTTTTGCAGCCCGCGATGGTGGGGGTTTGGGGGCGCCCGACATAATCAAATATTATTATGCCACACACTTGAGAGCTATAGCCTCCTGGACGTCCAGGTGTGCACCTAATAGGTGGTCAGAGATAGAGATGAGCATTACAGTCCCTGCCCACCCCTGTTGCATGTTGTGGCCGTCCTCTGACAAGTACATCTCCCAGCTGCGTAAAATCTGTTTAAACCCTATGCTGTTTACACTTTCAATCTGGAAAAGATGCTCTGTGAAATACCCTCTCTCATCCCCATGCTCTCCTTTAGTGAACATTATCTTTAACCCAGAAATTCCTGACAGCTTATCATACGACGCCATGTTACCCTGGACAAAAGCTGGTGTATTTCAGCTACGCCACCTAGTACACCCAGTGACACGTACATTTCTTACTTTTTCTGAGCTGCAATCAAAATACAAAATCCCGAAAACTCTCTTCTACTCTTTTTTACAAATCAGACATTTCATTTCCACTAGAATCCCACATCTTACTTTAGTTATGCCCACGGAATTTGAATTGTTGTGTTTCAGAGGACCTTATGAACCCCGCCTAATATCCACCATTTATAAGATTCTGCATGATACCCCTCAGATCATGGAGCAAACTCATTCATACATGCGGAAATGGTCCCATATTTTAAATAAACCCATTTCTTTAACCGAATGGAGGAGTATTTGGGAGGCTACTTCCAAGGTATCTAGGTGTGTAGCTCAGAAGGAAACTGCCTATAAAATATTAATGTTTTGGTATAGGACCCCGGAATTTTTGTTGGCAAGGAAACTGACACCTTCTGGACAATGTTGGAGATGTGGTTCTTACTTAGGTACCCACTATCACATATTCTGGGAGTGTCCTATGATTACACCCTATTGGTCCAAAGTACATGCCCTTCTGGAAAAAGTTCTAGGTATTCCTATCCCCTTAAACCCCTTATATCTCCTCCTGGGATTACCCCTCCCAAGGATGCCTAAACCCCTTAGGAAATTGATGGCCTTTATCCTATTAGCGGCTAAACGGGCTATCCCACAATGCTGGCTATCTAATGTTCCTCCATCCTTTACACAATTTTTAACGGCTATTATAGATATACGTAGAATGGAACGCCTCACAGCTGTAATTGAAGATTCTTTAACTAGCTTTGACGCCATTTGGGAAAAATGGGATTCTTCTGAATATAACTCTGAGATTACACAGGTAACTTTGGACTCGTAGGTTTGGGAGTGAAATGATTAGATGAAACATGTGAACATATGACGCTTAGCCTATTGTGCACTTTTCTTTTTCTTTTCCATACCATGTTGCATTCCATTTGTTTGATGATCATCTGACATGTTATGATTATTTCTTTCTCATTGGGAATATATCCCTTTTTGTTGACAGTTCTTTTTGATTCTGTACAATGTTTCTTTTATTTTATTTTTCTTGAAATATTCAATAAATAAACAATTTAAAAAAAAAAAAAACTGAAACAGTCTTACCATATTCAGTGGCTGGCATCATAGTCTTCACTTGAGTGCGCTGTCTCTTAGCTGTGGTGTCTCCATAGGCTGAATCTTTCATGTGGTCATGGAGAAACACTGCAGCCTTTTCAGACCCACCAACACCCACCGCATGCAACACAGGATCCCTGTTGCTAAGGGTAACAGCACTCCAAAGATGGTTGGCTACACCGATGCACACTCATGCTCTCCTGAGCCATTACTTGATTGGTGCTTTGCTGTCGCAGGGACGCCTCTCCCGTTGCTATGGGTGATGACCTCCCTTTGCTGGGGCATTGCTGGCGGCCCATGATGCGATGGAACTCTCCTCTAAGAAGGATTTCCTCTTTAAACTGGCAGTAGTCATCCTGGTCACCGTCCATCAAATGGTAAATCGATCGGTACTCTACCAGTAATAAGGTTTGCAGCAATTTTGGCCACCCGTCTCTAGGCCATTTTCTCCTGACAGCGACTTTTTCAAAAATGTTCAGGAAGTCTCCAACCTCCTCTGTAGGTAGCATGGGTTGCATGTAATCTGAGGCCACTATCTCTGCCCTTTGCACCGCATCCGACTCTTTAGTCTGGTTCCACTTGAACCACTCATTAGCAGTTTCATACACCACTGGCCCCTTTTGACTGGCCCTCCTAGGTGGAGACATCTCAGGCCACGCTGAGCTCACTTCTCCTTTAACTTGCTTTAACATGAACTTCTTGTGTTTTGACTGCCTCATCCTTGCAGTCGTATTCACAGCAGCTTGTCACACAGTTCACAGCAGGAAAAAGGGAAAAAAAATCTCACAGGTGCACCATCTGTATGCCACACAGTCTGTCAAAATAAACTTCTGCGCAATGCCGTTAACCTGGCTGCCACACACAGCTAGCAGTAGTTCCTGCTGCGACTCACCACCAAGGACCCGGATTTCACAGTCTAGATGCCCGCTGAATCCACCACTGTAAACATTGGGGGTTTAGCTTAAGTGGTAAGTGCGATTTAGAGAGTCCACAGCAGCCAGTTGTAAGATTTAAGGGCATGGCAGCCCATTTTTATTAAAAGGAAACAAAATAAAAAGTCCATTCATAGGATTCCCACGCAGAGGTTCTTCTCCACTACAGTTTACAAACACAAAATGCCAAGCTTCCTGGCTCCTATGCTTACTTCAGCCTGGCTGTACCTGTTAAACCTTGGCCCACTCCTGGCCTCAACAGGATTCTCCAGTCTATTGTCTCCCCGACTTCAGGACTTCCTTCAGCCCCTCTTGGACTCACTAGCCACCCCAGGTCTACTAGCCTCTCAGTCCATCGGCACGAAGTCCCCCCCACACAAGGGATGTAGTCTTGCAGGGTAGACAGACAGCTTCCCACACACAGATCTGCCTTGCAGCAACAGCCAGCTGCACACACTCCACCTTCCTCTCCACTCTGTTCTCACCAGTACCTGATTATATTGGCTGTTTTCACCTGAGCACCCAACTTGCTGGCTATTCCCAAGACCTGGATACAGGGCCGGAGATCCCATCCCGCCCACGTCTCTGCAGGATCTCCAAACCACACAGCCCCATTCAAACTTAGCAAAACCCGGAGAAAGCTGCCAAAACATGCAGACTCTGTGTCAGTTTTTGCTGCGTTTTATGGTGACCGGGACCCTCACTATTACAATATATTTACTTAAAGCGGGGGTTCTCCCTAAAAGAAATTTTTTCTAGCATGTCATTCAGCATAGTAGCGTGAGCTACAGTATGCCTTTATATATTTTTTTGGCGCCGTACTCCCTGTTTACAAAAAGATACTTGGTGGGCACACCCTAAAAATGCTATACATCTAAGCTGGTGCTGCTATAAGACCAAATACAGTACAAAACAGATTATAGCGCACACATGCAAAAATGACATTTATCCTGCAAGGCTAGTTAAAAACACCTGAACATATTCAAAAATACGGGGGTTTGGTCACACTATATAGTCATATAGTGCTAAGCCCACTTACTGCGACAAAGTACCCCGAATTAGTGGGTCCTACCCTAGTAATAGAATGAAAGAACCTGGGTCTCAACCATGGGAGATATACTCCTCTATGTGGGAGAACTGAAGGGATTCTTCCTATACAATGGTGGCCACTAATGTGAGGTAATGAAGAGGGGGAGGGGTGCTCCAGCCAAGAGACCTGGTCAGGGTCTATACAAAATACAAAAAGATACTTGGTGGGCACACCCTAAAAATGCTATACATCTAAGCTGGTGCTGCTATAAGACCAAATACAGTACAAAACAGATTATAGCGCACACATGCAAAAATGACATTTATCCTGCAAGGCTAGTTAAAAACACCTGAACATATTCAAAAATACGGGGGTTTGGTCACACTATATAGTCATATAGTGCTAAGCCCACTTACTGCGACAAAGTACCCCGAATTAGTGGGTCCTACCCTAGTAATAGAATGAAAGAACCTGGGTCTCAACCATGGGAGATATACTCCTCTATGTGGGAGAACGGAAGGGATTCTTCCTATACAATGGTGGCCACTAATGTGAGGTAATGAAGAGGGGGAGGGGTGCTCCAGCCAAGAGACCTGGTCAGGGTCTATACAAAATACAAAAAGATACTTGGTGGGCACACCCTAAAAATGCTATACATCTAAGCTGGTGCTGCTATAAGACCAAATACAGTACAAAACAGATTATAGCGCACACATGCAAAAATGACATTTATCCTGCAAGGCTAGTTAAAAACACCTGAACATATTCAAAAATACGGGGGTTTGGTCACACTATAAAGTCATATAGTGCTAAGCCCACTTACTGCGACAAAGTACCCCGAATTAGTGGGTCCTACCCTAGTAATAGAATGAAAGAACCTGGGTCTCAACCATGGGAGATATACTCCTCTATGTGGGAGAACTGAAGGGATTCTTCCTATACAATGGTGGCCACTAATGTGAGGTAATGAAGAGGGGGAGGGGTGCTCCAGCCAAGAGACCTGGTCAGGGTCTATACAAAATACAAAAAGATACTTGGTGGGCACACCCTAAAAATGCTATACATCTAAGCTGGTGCTGCTATAAGACCAAATACAGTACAAAACAGATTATAGCGCACACATGCAAAAATGACATTTATCCTGCAAGGCTAGTTAAAAACACCTGAACATATTCAAAAATACGGGGGTTTGGTCACACTATATAGTCATATAGTGCTAAGCCCACTTACTGCGACAAAGTACCCCGAATTAGTGGGTCCTACCCTAGTAATAGAATGAAAGAACCTGGGTCTCAACCATGGGAGATATACTCCTCTATGTGGGAGAACTGAAGGGATTCTTCCTATACAATGGTGGCCACTAATGTGAGGTAATGAAGAGGGGGAGGGGTGCTCCAGCCAAGAGACCTGGTCAGGGTCTATACAAAATACAAAAAGATACTTGGTGGGCACACCCTAAAAATGCTATACATCTAAGCTGGTGCTGCTATAAGACCAAATACAGTACAAAACAGATTATAGCGCACACATGCAAAAATGACATTTATCCTGCAAGGCTAGTTAAAAACACCTGAACATATTCAAAAATACGGGGGTTTGGTCACACTATATAGTCATATAGTGCTAAGCCCACTTACTGCGACAAAGTACCCCGAATTAGTGGGTCCTACCCTAGTAATAGAATGAAAGAACCTGGGTCTCAACCATGGGAGATATACTCCTCTATGTGGGAGAACTGAAGGGATTCTTCCTATACAATGGTGGCCACTAATGTGAGGTAATGAAGAGGGGGAGGGGTGCTCCAGCCAAGAGACCTGGTCAGGGTCTATACAAAATACAAAAAGATACTTGGTGGGCACACCCTAAAAATGCTATACATCTAAGCTGGTGCTGCTATAAGACCAAATACAGTACAAAACAGATTATAGTGCACACATGCAAAAATGA
Organism: Rana temporaria; assembly: GCF_905171775.1. NCBI lineage: Eukaryota > Metazoa > Chordata > Amphibia > Anura > Ranidae > Rana > Rana temporaria. The sequence continues at coordinate 300,455,768 of NC_053491.1, forward strand.
CATTTATCCTGCAAGGCTAGTTAAAAACACCTGAACATATTCAAAAATACGGGGGTTTGGTCACACTATATAGTCATATAGTGCTAAGCCCACTTACTGCGACAAAGTACCCCGAATTAGTGGGTCCTACCCTAGTAATAGAATGAAAGAACCTGGGTCTCAACCATGGGAGATATACTCCTCTATGTGGGAGAACTGAAGGGATTCTTCCTATACAATGGTGGCCACTAATGTGAGGTAATGAAGAGGGGGAGGGGTGCTCCAGCCAAGAGACCTGGTCAGGGTCTATACAAAATACAAAAAGATACTTGGTGGGCACACCCTAAAAATGCTATACATCTAAGCTGGTGCTGCTATAAGACCAAATACAGTACAAAACAGATTATAGCGCACACATGCAAAAATGACATTTATCCTGCAAGGCTAGTTAAAAACACCTGAACATATTCAAAAATACGGGGGTTTGGTCACACTATATAGTCATATAGTGCTAAGCCCACTTACTGCGACAAAGTACCCCGAATTAGTGGGTCCTACCCTAGTAATAGAATGAAAGAACCTGGGTCTCAACCATGGGAGATATACTCCTCTATGTGGGAGAACGGAAGGGATTCTTCCTATACAATGGTGGCCACTAATGTGAGGTAATGAAGAGGGGGAGGGGTGCTCCAGCCAAGAGACCTGGTCAGGGTCTATACAAAATACAAAAAGATACTTGGTGGGCACACCCTAAAAATGCTATACATCTAAGCTGGTGCTGCTATAAGACCAAATACAGTACAAAACAGATTATAGCGCACACATGCAAAAATGACATTTATCCTGCAAGGCTAGTTAAAAACACCTGAACATATTCAAAAATACGGGGGTTTGGTCACACTATAAAGTCATATAGTGCTAAGCCCACTTACTGCGACAAAGTACCCCGAATTAGTGGGTCCTACCCTAGTAATAGAATGAAAGAACCTGGGTCTCAACCATGGGAGATATACTCCTCTATGTGGGAGAACTGAAGGGATTCTTCCTATACAATGGTGGCCACTAATGTGAGGTAATGAAGAGGGGGAGGGGTGCTCCAGCCAAGAGACCTGGTCAGGGTCTATACAAAATACAAAAAGATACTTGGTGGGCACACCCTAAAAATGCTATACATCTAAGCTGGTGCTGCTATAAGACCAAATACAGTACAAAACAGATTATAGCGCACACATGCAAAAATGACATTTATCCTGCAAGGCTAGTTAAAAACACCTGAACATATTCAAAAATACGGGGGTTTGGTCACACTATAAAGTCATATAGTGCTAAGCCCACTTACTGCGACAAAGTACCCCGAATTAGTGGGTCCTACCCTAGTAATAGAATGAAAGAACCTGGGTCTCAACCATGGGAGATATACTCCTCTATGTGGGAGAACTGAAGGGATTCTTCCTATACAATGGTGGCCACTAATGTGAGGTAATGATGAGGGGGAGGGGTGCTCCAGCCAAGAGACCTGGTCAGGGTCTATACAAAATACAAAAAGATACTTGGTGGGCACACCCTAAAAATGCTATACATCTAAGCTGGTGCTGCTATAAGACCAAATACAGTACAAAACAGATTATAGCGCACACATGCAAAAATGACATTTATCCTGCAAGGCTAGTTAAAAACACCTGAACATATTCAAAAATACGGGGGTTTGGTCACACTATATAGTCATATAGTGCTAAGCCCACTTACTGCGACAAAGTACCCCGAATTAGTGGGTCCTACCCTAGTAATAGAATGAAAGAACCTGGGTCTCAACCATGGGAGATATACTCCTCTATGTGGGAGAACTGAAGGGATTCTTCCTATACAATGGTGGCCACTAATGTGAGGTAATGAAGAGGGGGAGGGGTGCTCCAGCCAAGAGACCTGGTCAGGGTCTATACAAAATACAAAAAGATACTTGGTGGGCACACCCTAAAAATGCTATACATCTAAGCTGGTGCTGCTATAAGACCAAATACAGTACAAAACAGATTATAGCGCACACATGCAAAAATTACATTTATCCTGCAAGGCTAGTTAAAAACACCTGAACATATTCAAAAATACGGGGGTTTGGTCACACTATATAGTCATATAGTGCTAAGCCCACTTACTGCGACAAAGTACCCCGAATTAGTGGGTCCTACCCTAGTAATAGAATGAAAGAACCTGGGTCTCAACCATGGGAGATATACTCCTCTATGTGGGAGAACGGAAGGGATTCTTCCTATACAATGGTGGCCACTAATGTGAGGTAATGAAGAGGGGGAGGGGTGCTCCAGCCAAGAGACCTGGTCAGGGTCTATACAAAATACAAAAAGATACTTGGTGGGCACACCCTAAAAATGCTATACATCTAAGCTGGTGCTGCTATAAGACCAAATACAGTACAAAACAGATTATAGCGCACACATGCAAAAATGACATTTATCCTGCAAGGCTAGTTAAAAACACCTGAACATATTCAAAAATACGGGGGTTTGGTCACACTATAAAGTCATATAGTGCTAAGCCCACTTACTGCGACAAAGTACCCCCGAATTAGTGGGTCCTACCCTAGTAATAGAATGAAAGAACCTGGGTCTCAACCATGGGAGATATACTCCTCTATGTGGGAGAACTGAAGGGATTCTTCCCATACAATGGTGGCCACTAATGTGAGGTAATGAAGAGGGGGAGGGGTGCTCCAGCCAAGAGACCTGGTCAGGGTCTATACAAAATACAAAAAGATACTTGGTGGGCACACCCTAAAAATGCTATACATCTAAGCTGGTGCTGCTATAAGACCAAATACAGTACAAAACAGATTATAGCGCACACATGCAAAAATGACATTTATCCTGCAAGGCTAGTTAAAAACACCTGAACATATTCAAAAATACGGGGGTTTGGTCACACTATAAAGTCATATAGTGCTAAGCCCACTTACTGCGACAAAGTACCCCCGAATTAGTGGGTCCTACCCTAGTAATAGAATGAAAGAACCTGGGTCTCAACCATGGGAGATATACTCCTCTATGTGGGAGAACTGAAGGGATTCTTCCTATACAATGGTGGCCACTAATGTGAGGTAATGAAGAGGGGGAGGGGTGCTCCAGCCAAGAGACCTGGTCAGGGTCTATACAAAATACAAAAAGATACTTGGTGGGCACACCCTAAAAATGCTATACATCTAAGCTGGTGCTGCTATAAGACCAAATACAGTACAAAACAGATTATAGCGCACACATGCAAAAATGACATTTATCCTGCAAGGCTAGTTAAAAACACCTGAACATATTCAAAAATACGGGGGTTTGGTCACACTATATAGTCATATAGTGCTAAGCCCACTTACTGCGACAAAGTACCCCGAATTAGTGGGTCCTACCCTAGTAATAGAATGAAAGAACCTGGGTCTCAACCATGGGAGATATACTCCTCTATGTGGGAGAACTGAAGGGATTCTTCCTATACAATGGTGGCCACTAATGTGAGGTAATGAAGAGGGGGAGGGGTGCTCCAGCCAAGAGACCTGGTCAGGGTCTATACAAAATACAAAAAGATACTTGGTGGGCACACCCTAAAAATGCTATACATCTAAGCTGGTGCTGCTATAAGACCAAATACAGTACAAAACAGATTATAGCGCACACATGCAAAAATGACATTTATCCTGCAAGGCTAGTTAAAAACACCTGAACATATTCAAAAATACGGGGGTTTGGTCACACTATAAAGTCATATAGTGCTAAGCCCACTTACTGCGACAAAGTACCCCGAATTAGTGGGTCCTACCCTAGTAATAGAATGAAAGAACCTGGGTCTCAACCATGGGAGATATACTCCTCTATGTGGGAGAACTGAAGGGATTCTTCCTATACAATGGTGGCCACTAATGTGAGGTAATGAAGAGGGGGAGGGGTGCTCCAGCCAAGAGACCTGGTCAGGGTCTATACAAAATACAAAAAGATACTTGGTGGGCACACCCTAAAAATGCTATACATCTAAGCTGGTGCTGCTATAAGACCAAATACAGTACAAAACAGATTATAGCGCACACATGCAAAAATGACATTTATCCTGCAAGGCTAGTTAAAAACACCTGAACATATTCAAAAATACGGGGGTTTGGTCACACTATATAGTCATATAGTGCTAAGCCCACTTACTGCGACAAAGTACCCCGAATTAGTGGGTCCTACCCTAGTAATAGAATGAAAGAACCTGGGTCTCAACCATGGGAGATATACTCCTCTATGTGGGAGAACTGAAGGGATTCTTCCTATACAATGGTGGCCACTAATGTGAGGTAATGAAGAGGGGGAGGGGTGCTCCAGCCAAGAGACCTGGTCAGGGTCTATACAAAATACAAAAAGATACTTGGTGGGCACACCCTAAAAATGCTATACATCTAAGCTGGTGCTGCTATAAGACCAAATACAGTACAAAACAGATTATAGCGCACACATGCAAAAATGACATTTATCCTGCAAGGCTAGTTAAAAACACCTGAACATATTCAAAAATACGGGGGTTTGGTCACACTATATAGTCATATAGTGCTAAGCCCACTTACTGCGACAAAGTACCCCGAATTAGTGGGTCCTACCCTAGTAATAGAATGAAAGAACCTGGGTCTCAACCATGGGAGATATACTCCTCTATGTGGGAGAACTGAAGGGATTCTTCCTATACAATGGTGGCCACTAATGTGAGGTAATGAAGAGGGGGAGGGGTGCTCCAGCCAAGAGACCTGGTCAGGGTCTATACAAAATACAAAAAGATACTTGGTGGGCACACCCTAAAAATGCTATACATCTAAGCTGGTGCTGCTATAAGACCAAATACAGTACAAAACAGATTATAGTGCACACATGCAAAAATGACATTTATCCTGCAAGGCTAGTTAAAAACACCTGAACATATTCAAAAATACGGGGGTTTGGTCACACTATATAGTCATATAGTGCTAAGCCCACTTACTGCGACAAAGTACCCCGAATTAGTGGGTCCTACCCTAGTAATAGAATGAAAGAACCTGGGTCTCAACCATGGGAGATATACTCCTCTATGTGGGAGAACTGAAGGGATTCTTCCTATACAATGGTGGCCACTAATGTGAGGTAATGAAGAGGGGGAGGGGTGCTCCAGCCAAGGGGTACTCACTGTTTAATCGCGTAGTAAATTTTCAGGGGAATGGGCGTTCCTATGCAGAGGGCTCGTGATTGACGGCCGGCTATGGCGCGTCACGCGTGATGGAAATAGCCGAAATAGGAGTTTGCTCTTCACGGCGCCTGTGCAGTCAGCTCCGATGTCTGTGCGCAGGCACCGTATAGCGCCGTGAAGAGCTGAGACCTACTCAGTGTCAGGGTACTAATCCCGTCTCTGATAGACTCCCGCGCATACGCGGTGGAACGGGGCTTCGGCGCATGCCTGGGTGCAACTTGCGCCTGCACGGTACAGCTGCGCGCCGTGTGCGTGGACGCACGCACGCGGCACCCCTGGGGCCAATCAGAGGACTGACAGTCCTATTTAAACCAGCAACATCCCCTTAACAGGTTGCTGGTTTGTCATCAGCTTTAGTGTGTGTACCTGTTGCCTTAGCTTCCTGTTTTGACCCGGACTTCCTGACGACTCTCCTCTCACCCGGAACCTCTGACCTTTTGGCTAACGTACCTTGGATTGCTGCTGTCTCCTGCCCCTTTAACTTGGCTTGTACCTACGGACTTTCTCTGCTTTCTCCAGCCCTTGACCCAGGGCCTGTGACCTGGACTTGCCTTTGTCTCCTGCTTGTTTCTCCTGGACTTCCTGCCAGTTCCTGCCAGTTCCTGCCTGACCTCCAGTGGTTCCAGTCATCCACGTCTGCTCTGCTTCCGTCAGTTGCACCAAGTCTACTTACCTGCTTCTGGCACCGGTGCCTCCTTGTGCCTTCCCTCCTCTGTCTCAACTCCAGGGAGTGGACTGCGCAGGGTCGCAAAGGTGAGCCGTCCGCAGCATCTCGGCCTCGGTGAGTACAGGTTCCTGATAGTACAAACTAGCCAGATGTCTGAGGCCGACAGGGCACGCTCACCTTTTGAGACCCTGTGCCAGCAGGTCTCCGCTTTGACAGACGCAGTTCAAAAACTTCAGGAAGGCTACCTTCAGATTGATGGCCACCTCCAACAACTGGCTGGCTTACCTGGACCTTCCACTGCTGCTGTAGCTTCACCTCCCGGACCTTCAGCCTCACAGGCTCCCGCAAGTTCTGCCATGATGGGGACCAACCCCGAACCTCGAGTACCCATGCCCGAGCGCTTTGCGGGTAATCGCCGGAAGTACCGGGCCTTCAAAAATGCCTGTTTCCTGTATTTGGCCCTTCAACCCAGAACTTTTGTTTCCGAGGCCGTGAAGGTCGGGTTCGTCATTTCTCTTCTGTCGGATGAGCCCCAAGCGTGGTCGCACTCCTTGATGGAACAACGAAGTCCGATACTTGACAGCATCGATACCTTTTTCACCCACATGGCCAAATTATACGACGACCCTCTGCTTTCAGCCACAGCAAAAGGCACTCTGCACAACTTAAATCAAGGGAGAAGACCGGTGGAAGATTACACCGCCGAGTTCAGAAAGTGGTCAGCTGACACAGGCTGGAATGAGGTGGCTCTCAAATACCAGTATCGCCAAGGCCTCTCTGAAAACCTTAAAGATGAGCTTGCGAGGTCAGAACCTCCTGCCTCCTTGGAAGATTTGATCCAAACTGCCACCCAGCTCGACAGGCGCCTTCGGGAACGTCGTTCTGAGAGGTTCCAGACCAATTGTCCCAGCTGGGCCCCGCCGAGATATGCTTCAGCACCGCCTCCCCACTCATCTCCACCAACCTCTTCACTACCCAAACCGGAGCCTATGCAGCTCGGCCTAGTTCGGGCCCCTCTTACCCCGGAAGAAAGACTCCGGAGACGTCAATGCAACCTTTACCTGTACTGCGGAGCCGCCGGCCACTTCTTGCGCACCTGTCCAGTGAGACCCTGTAAGTCGAAGCCTCCACCTATTCTCAACTACCATGTTACCAGTTTGCCTCAGACTTACGTTGTCCTCTTTCTTTCCCTACAGCTCCCGGAAGGGGCAACTCGTCTGCCGGCAATCATTGATTCTGGGGCCTGCAGCTGCTTCCTGGACTCTTCCTTGGCCCAAAAGCTGCGCATCCCCTGCCGTACCAAGGATTTTCATCTACAAGTCCACTTGGCCGACGGCTCTCTTCCCCGTTCAGGACTGATCACCCAAGAAACCCTTCCTATCCGTGCCATTTCAGACTCCGGACACCATGAATTTCTCCGATTGGACCTTATTCCGTCCCCCATGTTCCCCATTATCCTGGGTCTCCCATGGTTGCAAGTCCATCTGCCCTGCATCGACTGGCTCAAAAAAGAAGTCAGTTTCTCCTCCTCCTATTGTTCTCAGCACTGCCTAGCACCAGTGTCAGCCACTTGCTCCACGTTAACCACTCCACCTGAAGACCTTCAGCACGTCCCCTCAGTCTACCTAGAATTTAAAGACATGTTCGACAAACAACAAGCCGACAGTCTCCCACCACATCGGCCATATGACTGCCCCATCGACCTCCTGCCTGGGTCTGAAATTCCTTTTGGGCGCATATTCCCCTTGTCAGAGACTGAGTTGAAGTCCCTCAAGGTCTATATTGACGAAAATTAAAAAAAAAAGTTAATTCGCCCCTCTTCCTCACCCGCTGGGGCGGGGATCTTTTTTGTCGAAAAAAAGAACGGATACCTTAGACCCTGCATTGACTATAGGGAGTTAAACAAAATTACCATCAAGAACCACTACCCGTTGCCTCTGATTCCCGAGCTGTTCCAACGATTTCGAACGGCCCAGGTCTTCTCTAAACTTGACCTCCGGGGCGCCTACAACCTTGTTCGAATAAGAGCAGGAGACGAGTGGAAGACAGCTTTTAGGTCCAGATTCGGGCACTTCGAGTACTTGGTCATGCCCTTTGGGCTTTGTAATGCTCCCGCCACATTCCAGCATCTAGTCAATAATTTTTTCCGGCAACACCTGGATGACTTCCTGGTAGTATACTTGGATGATATCCTCATTTTTTCAGCTACAATGGAATTACATCGGCATCATGTCAGGACGGTTCTCACTATCTTAAGACAACACAAGCTTTATCTCAAAGCAGAGAAGTGTGAATTTGAAAAGACATCGGTGCAGTTTTTAGGATTCATCATTTCCGTAAATGGGGTAGCCATGGACCCCCAGAAAATCAGGGCAATCCAAGAGTGGTCACCTCCAACGGACAAAAAAGGCGTTCAGCGCTTCATTGGCTTCGCCAACTTTTATAGACGATTCATCATCGGTTTCTCGTCTATTGTCTCCCCTATCACCAAGTTGACCCGCCAGGGGCACCGTTTTCAGTGGCCACAAGAGGCCCAAGAGGCCTTTATTAAACTTAAAACAGCTTTTTCCTCGGCACCTGTGCTATGTCATCCGGATTCAACACTGCCTTTTGTCCTAGAGGTTGATGCCTTTTGTCCTACAGGCGCTGTTCTTTCGCAAAGACAGGGGCCAAAGTCACTTCTTCACCCGGTAGCCTACGCTTCCCGGAATCTGAGCCCTCCTGAGAGGAATTATGATGTGGGGGATAGGGAACTACTGGCTATAAAGTTCGCATTAGAGGAGTGGAGGTACCTGCTGGAGGGGGCAGTTCACCCCATTATCATTTTCACCGACCACAGGAACCTAGAGTACTTACGGTCCGCAAAACGTCTAAGGCCCAGGCAGGCCCGCTGGGCTCTCTTCTTCACTCGCTTCAATTTCCATATTACCTACCGTCCCGGCTCAAAAAACGAAAAAGCTGACGCCCTCTCCAGGATGTTTCCTGAAACGCCCAACACATCCGAACCCAGCACTATCCTATCACCTCAAAATTTCTTGCTACTCCCTCAAGCGGACTTGTTGACCACTCTGAAAGCAGCTTGTCGACGGTGCCCTGACCATGAGATCTCCTCCGTGGAGAAAAGGGATGACCTGCTGTGGTCACGAGGAAAAATTTTTGTGCCAACGGAAGCTAGGCAGTTGATTCTGAGCACTTTCCATGATCGCAAATTGGCTGGTCATTTCGGTACACGTAAAACCTCCGAGCTAATCTCTCGCTCTTGGTGGCCAAAATGGAGGTCCGACTGCAAAGATTACGTCTCTTCCTGCATTCGCTGCCAACGAAATAAGGGTCCAAACACGAAGACCTGGGGCCTGCTTAAACCTCTACCCATTCCGGACCGCCCCTGGGCTGACATCTCCATGGACTTCATTGTCGATCTGCCCCCATCAGCAGGGTTTACCACGATCCTAGTCGTGGTGGACCGACTGTCCAAAATGGCGCATTTTTTGCCTATGATAGGTACGCCCTCTGCGGCAGATACAGACAGAATTTTTTTTAAAGAAGTCGTCAGACTTCATGGGGTGCCCAAAAGCATAGTATCCGATAGGGGTACCCAATTTACATCCAAATTTTGAAAGGAGCTCTGCAAAGCACTGGAAGTAAAGATCTGCCTTTCCTCTGCCTATCATCCCCAAAGTAATGGCCAGACAGAACGGACTAACCAAACGCTGGAACAGTACTTACGTTGCTTTTGCTCAGTCTCTCAAGATGATTGGTCCTCTTTGTTATCTTCAGCAGAGTTCGCCTATAATAACTCCATACATTCCTCCACTAACCAAACTCCATTCTGGGCTAACTTTGGTTTTCATCCTCCCTTTCTCCCAGACTCCATCCCTGAAGCACCTGTGCCAGCTGTCCAGGAACATGTAACCTGCATTCAGCAGAATTTTCAGAAATTACAGGAGGTCATGCGGCAAGCTCAGGAGGACTATAAGAGGTTTTATGACCAAGGAAGGAAGGATTGCCCAGTTTTCGAAGTGGGTGAGAAGGTCTGGTTATCCGCCATCAACCTCAAATTGCCTGTCCCCTCTCGGAAGCTGGGTCCGAGGTTCATCGGCCCATTTGAGATCAGACGGAAGATTAATCCAGTGGCTTTCGAACTGGCACTACCCGAGTCTTACAAGGTCCATCCCGTGTTTCATGCCTCTCTACTGAAACCCGTTGTGTCGGATCCCTTCAACGGAAGAGAAGAACTGCCACCACCACCAGTGGAGATTGAGGGGGAAAAAGAATTTGAGGTGGAAGCTATCTTGAGTTGTAGAAAGAAAGGAAGGCAGCTACAATACCTCATTAAATGGAAGGGGTATCCCCCTGAAGATAACTCTTGGGAGCCTTCCCGGAATCTCCATGCCCCTCGCCTGATTCGGGCTTTTCATATGGAACACCCAGAGTTAATGACCAGTTTGGGCGTCCGGAGTCCCCCCCTTGGGGGGGGCACTGCCAGGGTACTAATCCCGTCTCTGATAGACTCCCGCGCATGCGCGGTGGAATGGGGCTTCGGCGCATGCCTGGGTGCAACTTGCGCGTGCGCATGCGCGGTACAGCGGCACGCCGTGTGCGTGGACGCGCGCACGGGCGCGCACGCGGCAGCCCTGGGGCCAATCAGAGGACTGACAGTCCTATTTAAACCAGCAACATCCCCTGAACAGGTTGCTGGTTTGTCATCAGCTTTAGTGTGTGTACCTGTTGCCTTAGCTTCCTGTTTTGACCCGGACTTCCTGACGACTCTCCTCTCACCCGGAACCTCTGACCTTTTGGCTAACGTACCTTGGATTGCTGCTGTCTCCTGCCCCTTGAACTTGGCTTGTACCTACGGACTTTCTCTGCTTTCTCCAGCCCTTGACCCAGGGCCTGTGACCTGGACTTGCCTTTGTCTCCTGCTTGTTTTTCCTGGACTTCCTGCCAGTTCCTTCCAGTTCCTGCCTGACCTCCAGTGGTTCCAGTCATCCACGTCTGCTCTGCTTCCGTCAGTTGCACCAAGTCTACTTACGTGCTTCCGGCACCGGTGCCTCCTTGTGCCTTCCCTCCTCTGTCTCAACTCCAGGGAGTGGACTGCGCAGGGTCGCAAAGGTGAGCCGTCCTCAGCATCTCGGCCTCGGTGAGTACAGGTTCCTGATACTCAGGCTATTTTCGTGAAGCGTGACGCGCCATAGCCGGCCGTCAATCACGAGCCCTCTGCATAGGAACGCCCATTCCCCGCGGGGAGTCTGAAACTTTACTACGCGATTAAACAGTTAGTACGGCGCCAAAAAAAATATATATAAAGGCATACTGTAGCTCGCGCTACTATTGCTGAATGACATGCTATAAAGTTGTTTTTTAGGGTGAAACACCGCTTTAAGCAGCATTTATAGTTGTCGTCCGAGTCTTATATACATTTTCCCGCCCTAGGGTGCTAAATTAAATCCCATGATGTGCTGACGGGAGGACTGGCCAGGAAAACGTAAAATTGTTATTCTTACCTATGGTAATTTTCCTTTCCTGGCTTGTCCTCACGTCAGCACAGCCTTTCCCTCCCTATAGTCTGTCGTCCGCCAAATTAGTGGAACAAGGACTGGGGAGGAGGGGCCCCCTACTTATTAGCTAGAAGAAGGTGGTACTGGTGGACCGAAGGAGGGATTAACCCATGATGTGCTGACGTGAGGACAGGCCAGGAAAGGAAAATTACCGTAGGTAAGAATAACAAATTTTCCGTTTTCTGCCACAGCAAGGCGTAGTCATGTGCCACCCTGAACACGTATCTGCTGTCTGTGTAGATATTAACATTTTGATTCTCAAAAAGTTGGCATGCCCTGGTTAAAGCAATAAGTTCTGCTTGTTGAGCTGATGTAGCCTCTGCATAGGCTTCAATCACTATATCTGGTAACATCACTACAGCATAACCTGTCCGGAAAATAAAGTCAGTTGGCCTAGTACAGCTGCCATCCACATAAACATTTAAATATTCATCGTTTGGAGTATCGGTGAGATCTTTCCTAGGTGATGTGGTGTCATGCAATGTTTGATTACAATCATGTAAAGCTGGGAGGTCTTGTGAGTCACCAGTCATTCTCAGTAGAGAATGTAGCATTCTTATTGCTGGGGTGGTTTCTGAGCATGATTTCACTGTTAAATTGGCTGTGTTCATCAAAACTATTTCATATCCACTCATCCTTTGTGCTGTTACATGTTGTGTGGACATATTTTGTAAAAGGTAAGTGACTGAATGTGTTGTGTAAAGAGTTAATGGTGTTCCCAGGGTTATTTTACTTGCATCGTTTACTGCCATAGCACAGGCTGCCAGAGCTTGTAAACAATTGGGCATTCCCTGCACCTAATTGGGTAAGTTCTTGGATAGATATGCTACTGGTCTTTGACTTCCCCCGTGATCTTGTGCCAATACAGCTGCAAAAGCATCCCCTGAGACTACACAGTGCAACAAGAAAGGTTTCTTATATAAGGGCAATCCAAGTGCAGGGGCGGAGGCAAGAGAATTAATTAAATATTGAAAAGCCTCTAACATGGATCCGCTCCACTCAACCAGCTTTGGGGATGTCATTGAAGTGGCCTGCCTCAAAATTGAATCAAAATGAGAGCAATCGGGAATCCACTGCCGGCAGTAGACGATTGAGCCAAGGAAGGACAGTAGTGCTGTCTTTGTCACCGGAGGTGTGAGGGAGCTTAACGCTCTTACTCTGGCGGGTGATACCATCCTTTCTCCTTGTGCAATGATACACCCCAAGTATTCCACCTCTGACCTGCACCACTGGATTTTTTTCTGAGATGCCAAGTGACCTTTCGAGGCGAGATGGTCTAACATGTGCCTAGAGTCTACCATACAATTTCCTTGCTCTAATTACACACCAGTAAGTCGTCCATGTATTGGAGCAGAACAGATCCCTTCTGGGGCTCCCAGTCATCTAATGACTTTTTCAAAACCACTGAGAAGGCGGCAGGGCTATCCACAAAGCCCTGAGGGAGCCTACACCAGGTTAGCTGTCCCCCCCTGATGATTCCACTGAAAAGCGAAGATATTTTGGCTTTCCCAATCGACAGCAACACTAAAAAATGCATTACTTAAATCTATCACCGTGTAGCACTGTGAAGTGGAGGGAATTGCTACAAAAATAGCAGTGATGTCTGCCACAAAGGGGGGTGGGGTATGACTGCCTTATTTACCCCTCTGAGGTCTTGTACTAATCTCCATGTACCGTCTGCCTTTTTCACTGGATTGATTGGTGTATTCCATGGGCTTACTGTGGGCCTTAAAATACCCTCCCTTATGTATTCCTGAATTAAGGGCTCTATCCCTTTCCTCTTCTCTTCTGTGAGTGGTTACTGTTTGTGAAAATAAGGTTTGAATTGTGAGTGTAGTGTTGGAACATATGGCGTGCACTTGACCAGTCCTACAGAGGATTTAGATTGTGCCCATATGGGATGTGTCTCAAGGTTTGCAGGGAGTAACATGTAATGTCCTCTCCAATCTTGGTACTTTGGGTTTGTCAGTTTGCAAATGGGGGACCTGGCCCAAAGGTTACCCTCTTTGTCAAAAATAATGGTAATCTGTAGCTTAGTGGAACTGGACAAGCAGGTAATACTGCAAAAGTTAGCTGTGCCACGACTTTTCCTTTCATGGAGGAAACTTCTAAAAGCGGTGTTACCTTATGTATTATCTCATCCCAAATCAATTCCCACAGAACATCCCTCAGTGCATTCTGCCGTGATAAATTTCGGATCCGTTAGACAACTAGATCCCACCCCCGTGTCAGCCAAAAATACAACTGGTTCTTGGTTGACTTTCAACAAAATTTGGGGAAGGGCACGCCAAGTTCTAGAGACAAAATGCAATACCAAGGGTGGGACATGCTCCGGGCATCCTTATTGTCCATTCTGTCCACCTTGTCCACCCCTAGGCGGACGAAATGGGTTGTTGCTGGACACGGGGATTAATGGTGGAATATTTGTTTGTGTTCGCTGACCTGGCCAGTCCATCTGCAAGAGATCCTCTTGCCCTGGTCTGGCCACAGTCTGTTGGGCCAGGAAATTCTCCTGTCTTGGTCTGTTCTCAGCTTGTTCCTGTTCTCAGTGATCCAGACGTCCACAGTTCATCGGAGTGTATTCCAGAACTCACATAAGCCTTGTGTAACCTCCTCGCAAAGGCATAAAAATCTTCCCCTGGGGCTTGTTTGCATGATAACATAGTATGAATTGTAGTTTCCCCCTTATACATCTTTTGCCATTCATTGCCCACTGCATCCCAAAATGTTTCCCATCCACCTGTAGTGGTGAATGGGGATGCCTCTGTGAAAAGTTTATCTACATCAATAGGCAAGGGTGGGTATGGATCCATTGACAGCACAATAATATTAGCATCCTCCAGTGTGATGCGGGCTCCTGAAGTAAATCTATGCAGAAATGTGGCTGCTCCCCGGGGATCCTTTTTCGGACTAGGGCATGTGGCTTTTAGGTCTTTTAATAGTCCTATCTGTAAGGGTACATGTACTTCTGTCCTTTCTACATTAATGAGAGGCATCTTAGCATCGGGAACTGAAGAACTTTCTGGTAATTCTTCCTGTGACTCTTGTTGCACTCGTGCTGCCTGAGATCTTAAAACTTGTTGACCTTCTACATCTATTGTCTATAATATCACTGCTGCTTGGTCTTGTTTCTCTCTTTCTTTTTTAGCTTTTCTCTTTTCCTTTTCCAACTTTTTTCTCTGCTCTTCTCTTAATCTCTTTTCTTCCCCATCATCATCACTTTCTTCCCTTGCACCCTCTCTTTCTTCGGTACTTACCTCTTCATCAGATTCGGGCTGCTGACGATATCTCTCAAATGCTATAGCCTGTTTTTGCTCTAATGCTAATTGAGCTCTGGTCTCTGCATCTTTTTTCCTTCTGTGTTCCTCTGCTTCTCTCTGTTCTATTTCTATCTGTCTTTCCCTACACCTCTCCCTTTCTTTTTCTGCGTCCCTTTCTTGTTGATGCCCTATCGTTAAGATGATGATGGAGGATGCGGGGGGGCTGAAGGAAAAAAGATTGAAGGTGTGGGGATATTTTTTGTAGGGGAGAGTATTGGGGGTATTAAAATTGGGGGTGAGGGACAAGAGGGAACTAATATATTAGTATCAAAGGCCCTAGGCAATTTTTCAGTACCAGGATCTGACAAGGGAAATCTGTTTCTATATTCCTTAATTCCTTAAAACTTTTTTCCCATTTCTTACAACATTTCAACATATATGCATCATCCCAGTTATCCGGTGGATAATTATGTTGAGGGTGTGCCCCACAATTTTTTTTAACCTCCTCCCATTGCTCAGCAGAGCAGGGTCCCATGGGACCTATACCTGACAATTGTAACTGGTGGGCAAGTTTTTGAACATTTTGCCAATATGTTTCGACATAATTTAAACCACAGGTACCTTTAACAAAATCATATGGGGTTGGCCGTTCTTGCTCACCTTCAAAAGCAGCCTTCCCCGTTTTATTACCCATTATAGGCCAACGTCTGAGGGTTTCATGTATTTCCAAGATTTAGGGCAGACTACACAAATATCTTTATATATATGTAGCCAGATTCACGTAGCTGTGCTTAACTTTAGGCGGGTGTAGCGCATCTCATATACGCTACGCCGCCGTAAGTTAGAGAGGCAAGTATTCACAAAGAACTTGCATCCTAAGTTAAGGCAGCGTAGTGTTAATGGGCCGGCGTAAGCGCGCGTAATTCAAAGTAGGCTGTAGTGGGCGTGTTGTATGGTAATGAATTGTGACCTCACGTAAATGACGCGCCAAACGAACGGCGCATGCGCCGTCCGTGAACGTATTCCAGTGCGCATGCTCAAAATCACAGCGCAAATAGTCCCCATTCACGGACGAGTTACGCAAACGACGTAAAACGTGAAAACGCTGTTCCGACGTCCATACTTAACATTGGCTGCGCCATCTTTTTGGTGGTTTATCTTTACGCCTGAAACCGCCTTACGTAAACGGCGTATCTTTACTGCGACGGGCGTGCATACGTTCATGAATAGGCGTATCTTGCTGATTTACATATTCTAGGCGTAAATCAGCGTACACGCCCCTAGCGGCCAGCGTAAATAGACAGCTAAGATACGACGGCTTAGGAGACTTACGCCGGTCGTATCTTAGCAACATTTAAGCGTATCTCAGTTTGAGCATATGCTTAAATATACGGCGGCGCGGATTCAGAGTTACGACTGCGTATCTACTGCTCTACTGTATCCAGCTAATAGTCTTTATAATTTGCACAATCTCTTCCCAAAGGGAACCTTCCAGAATTGTGCAAATTATACCTGAGACACTGGACAATTAGGTGTCCTGTTTCTAAAATACGGACCCCTTCCCAATTTGCTGTGGTAACCCCCTGGAACAGTGGCCGCCAAACGGATAGATGTTTTAGTACATACAAATAACAATCCCGGACAGTTTTGTAATAAAGAAATTTGTGACATAAAATCATACAGTATTTCACACAATATGATAACTCTAAACATCAGAATATTTATAATACTGCAAAACACCAAACCAGACAACACTATCAACAGGATAACCAGACAAAAATATTGTGCGCAGATAACCAATGTAATCAGATAAACGTTTTTCATATATTTAGGTTTGGATATCCTCGCACCCTTGTTCGTCCCCTGAGCGAGAGAGGGTCCCGTATGGTCCTCTCTATTACAGGAGGTCCCTAATTTCCTATTTTCCCCGGTAAGCCAGCCTAGCTTCCGCAAGACAATATCCTACCCTTTCTAATATTTATTATCCCCGGTAAGCCAACCTAGCTTCCGCAAAATAATTTCCTATCTTTTCTAATATTAATTATCCCCGGTAAGCCATCCTAGCTTCCGCAAAATAATTTTCTATCTTTTCTAATATTAATTATCCCCGGTAAGCCAACCTAGCTTCCGCGAAATAATTTTCTATCTTTTCTAATATTAATTATCCCCGGTAAGCCAACCTAGCTTCCGCTAAATGATTTCCTAAAAACCAGCCCCAGGTAAGCCAACCTAGCTTCCTAATAAATATTAAAAATACTTCAGTCAAGTATATTATATTATATCATATTCTAGTTCGGAGTACCGGATCAAGCAAGGTAAGTGCGACCTTCATACAAATATTCTCTTATGAGAAAATACATTGTAGAGGTTTTACACTTACCTGCTGAAACACGGCACACCCCACTTCCACTGGTACCATTTGTTAGGTCTGCTATTTTGCTCTGGGTACGAGGAGTCCTATGACCGGTCGGGTAATCTCCCAATAAGACACTCACGCAAGTATCATTTAGCAAGATTACAATTTATTTCCGGAATTCAGCGGGTTTTATTAAAAATTTGAGATACACCCTCTGGGATGTATCTCTTCGTGGACCAGACAATCAGGTTACAATTTCTTACAGTATATATTTTTTATACCAAGTTTGTTCACATAAGACCATAAATAAAATTTCTTAAAATACAAAATTTGCTTAGATATTACTCATCAACAAAAATAAAATATCTTCTGACCATTGTCTCACACTATTTCTATAATTGTATAAAACTTGTTAATAAGCTTGTTAATAAAACCTATGGGCCAGATTCACGTACAAGAGCGCCGGTGTAACGTAACCCGTTTACGATACACCGTCGCAAGTTTCGAGTTTTAGTGCCCGATCCACAAAGCACTTACCTGGAAACTTGCGGCGGTGTATCGTAAAGACGTCCAGCGCAAGGCGGGCCAATTCAAATGGGCGTGTGCCATTTAAATTAGGCGCGCTCCCGCGCCAGACCTACTGCGCATGCTCAGTTTCGCAATTCCCGTTGTGCTTTGCGCGCAGTGACGTCATTTTTTCGAACGGCGACGCGCGTAGCGTAATTCCGTATTCCCGGACGGCTTATGCAAACAACGTTCATTTTTAAATTTCGACGCGGGAACGACGGCCATACTTTAGACAGCAATACGTTTGCTGACTAAAGTTAGGGCACCAAAAACGACGACTAACTTTGCGACGGGAAACTAGACTAGCGGCGATGTAGCGAACGCGAAAATCCGTTGTGGATCGCCGTAACTCCTAATTTGCATACCCGATGCTGGTTTACGACGCAAACTCCCCCCAGCGGCGGCCGCGGTACTGCATCCTAAGATCCGACAGTGTAAAACAATTACACCTGTCGGATCTTATGGATATCTATGCGTAACTGATTCTATGAATCAGTCGCATAGATAGAAACAGAGATACAACGGCGTATCAGGAGATACGCCGTCGTATCTCTTTTGTGAATCTGGCCCCAAATGTCTATAAAATATTAGCCAGTATTTCACACTTTGAAAATAATATTTCACACATTCTGCAAAATGCAAGCTTTTAAGTTTCCTGTAATACAAGCCTTTTTGCCTTTGTTTCATAAGCGAGAAAAGAATCTGTAATATAAAAGCTTAAAAATAATTTTAAGTTTGATAGGAAAATAAAGGTTCTTACCCTCCTGTTCTTATGCCAGACCAGATCACCCAAAACATAATGGTAACCCCACCTTCCTTTCAAAGTCCATCGGTCAAAAATCCACGCATGCTCAGAATCAAGTCGACGCATGCTCGGAAGCATTGAACTTTTTTCTCAGCACGTCATAGTGTTTTACATCACTGCGCTTAGACACGGTCAGATTTTTGACCGATGGTGTGTAGGCAAGACTGATGAAAGTCAGCTTCATCGGATATCAGACGAAAAAATCCATCAGATTAGATTCCATCAGATAGCCGATCGTGTGTACAGGGCTTTAGAGTTTTGAATATGTGGAATAAGCTCAGTCAAGAACTAGTTCTGGGTGAAGAAAATTGAAAAATGCTTTGTAGTTTTTTTTTTATTCCTTCCTCTTGATCAACTGTGGGCAGGGCCGGCCCTACCATGGGACCCGATGGTACCCTGGTCCCAGACGGCACTTTCAGGGGGCGGCGAACTGCCGCCCGCCACCCAGCCCGTTCCACCCGCTCCACTGTGGATAGTATGCCAAGCGCCAAACGTGCGGGCAGAACAGGGAACAGTCAGCGGGCGGGTCGGCAGCTGAGTGAGCGGGCTTGCTGGCCAATCAGGTGAGCGGGCTTGCTGGCCAATCAGCAGGCCGGGGAGCAGAGAGATGACATCATTTACCGTTTACAGCCTCGGGCAGCAGAGAAATTCTGCCTGCCTTTACTCACAGCACTTTACTCACAGCACTTTACTCACAGCAAGTGGCAATCCCCTACGTGTGGCAAGTGACAATCTGCAACAGGTGGAGTTGTAACAATCTGCAACACGTGGCATCGTGGCATGTGACAATCTGCAACATGTGGCAAGTGACAATCAGAAACGTGTGGCAGGTGACATGGCAAGTGACAATTCACGTGTGGCAGGTGATAATCCGCAATGTGTGGCAAGTGACGTGACAATCCGCATCTGCTGACAGGTGACATGGCAAGTGACAATCTGCAATGTGTTGCAGGTGACGTGGCAAGTGACAATTGGCATCTGCTGACAGGTGACATGGCAAGTGACAATCCACAATGTGTGACATCGTGGCAAGTGACAATCCGCAATGTGTGGCAGGTGGCGTCGTGGCAAGTGACAATCCGCAATGTGTGACATCGTGGCAAGTGACAATCCGCAATGTGTGGCAGGTGGCGTGGTGGCAAGTGACAATCCGCAATGTGTGACATCGTGGCAAGTGACAATCCGCAATGTGTGGCAGGTGGCATCATAACAAGTGACAATCCGCAACCTGTGGCAAGTGACAATGTGCAATGTGTGGCAAAGGACGTTGTGACAAGTGACAATCCGCAACCTGTGGCAAGTGACAATCCACAATATGTGGCAGGTGACGTCGTGGCAAGTGACAATCTGCAACGTGTGGCAAGTGGCAAGTGACAATCCACAATATGTGGCAGGTGGCATCGTGGCAAGTGACAATCTGCAACGTGTGGCAAGTGACAATTTGAAATGTGTGGCAGGTGACGTGGCAAGTGACAATTCTCAACAGGTGGCAGGTGACAATCCACAGGTGACGTGGCAAGTGACAATCCGCATCTGCTGACAGGTGACATAATGGCAAGTGACAATTCGCAATGTGTGACATTGTGGCAAGTGACAATCTGCAACATGTGGCAAGTGACAATCTGCATCTGGTGGCAGGTGACGTGGCAAGTGACACACTCAGGGCTCCCACTGTTTCTGCATTATGGTGAGTTGAACTATTTTATTTTATATAACAATGTAATAATAGAAATAATGCACTTCAATAATCTTTTTTGTGATTCGACACTGCATTTTACTGACAATTGCGTAGTTGTGTGACGTTGTACCTAAACAAAATTTGCGTCCTTTTTTCCCCACAAATAAAACTTTTTTTTGGTGGTATTTGATCACTTCTGCGTTTTTTGTTTGTTGTGCTATAAACAAAAATGGCGCCAATTTTGAAAAAATATATATATATTTTTTACTTTTGGCTATAATAAACATCCAAAAAAATAAAAATTAAAATTTCTTCATCAGTTTACGTTGATACGTATTCTTCTACATATGTTTGGTAAAAAAAAACGCAATAAGTGTATATTGATTAGTTTGCGCAAAAGTTATAGCGTCTACAATCTAGATGTATGGCATTTTTATTATTATTATTTTTTTACTAGTAATGGCATTGATCTGTGATTTTTAGCGAGACTGCGACATTGCGGTGGACAGATCGGACACTTTTGACACTTTTTTGGGACCAGTGACATTTATACAGCTATTTGTGCTATACAAATGCACTAATTACTGTGTAAATGTCACTGGCAGGAAAGTGGTTAAATGTGTTCCCTGGGAGGTGTTTCTAACTGGGAGGGATGGGACTGACAGGAGAAGGAGAGAGATCTTTGGTCCTAATCTCTAGGAACAGCAGATCTGTCTTTCCTCCCCTGTCAGAATGGGGATCTGTCTGTTTACATTGACAGATCCCCATTCTGGCTCTCTGGAGCGATCGTGGGTGGCCGGCTGGCATCGCGGCCACCGGGCCCCACACACGTGTCCTTTTATACTCCTATATACATGTATAGAGCCATGACAGGTCCTCTTTATACTCCTACATACATGTATAGAGCCATGACAGGTCATCTTTATGCTGCTATGCATGTATAGAGCCATGAAAGGTCCTCTGTATACTCCTACATACATGTATAGAGCCATGACAGGTCCTCTTTATACTCCTATATACACGTATAGAGCCATGACAGGTCCACTTTATACTCCTATATTCACGTATAGAGCCATGACAGGTCCTCTTTTTATTCCTATATTCATGTATAGAGCCATGACAGGTCCTCTTTATATTCCTACATACATGTATTGAGCCATGACACGTCCTTTTACACTCCTATACACATGTATAGAGCCCTGACAGATCCTTTTATACTCCTACATACATGTAAATAGCCATGACCAATCCTCTTTATACTTCTATATACATGTATAGAGCCATGACCGGGCCTCTTTATACTTCTAGACATGAATAGAGCCATAACAAGTCCTTTTTATAGAGTCATGACAGGTCCTCTTCATATTCCTACATACATGTATTGAGCTATGACACGTCCTTTTACACACCTATACACATATATAGAGCTATGATTTGTCCTCTTTACACTCCTACATACATGTAAACAAACATGACAGGTCCTCTTTATACTCGGTTACATGTATAAAGCCATGACAGGTCCTCTTTATATTCCGATACATGTATAGAGCCATGACAGGTCCACTTTATTTATCATGATAAAAAATAATGGATGTGGGAGCATTTTGGTGGGCGATATTTTTTTTTTAGGGGGGGACATTAAATTCTTTCTTGAGCCGGCACTGACTGTGGGTTTAATAGTACAAAGAATAGTGCGGCGCTAAATCTCACAATTAATACATCTCCTCATACGCTGATGAAGTCCTGCTCCTTGGGATGATACGTGTGCGAGAGGGATTGACTTCACCCACGGCCGTCTCCTCATGCTGACTCCATGTGGTTTTATATGACAGAATGCTTAATGCAGGGGTGGCCAACCAGTGGCCCGGGGGCCACTTGTGGCCTGCGGAGCCCTCTGATGTGGCCCTTGACCTCCTGCTCTGGAATGGCGGCTTGGCAAGCCCAGTTTGCAGGTTGCCAACCCGTCATACCACAGCATCATTGTTGTGAATGAAGCTGGTGGTAAAGAAAGAAAATGACTGCGGAGCAGAAACCCATAAGCCGATGCTTCCTGTACAGGAGGAGTCTATGGCAAAACCCGCAGGATAGACATAGGTGCACTACACTGCACCCGCGGTGTGGGTAAACCACAGCACATCAGTGTGAAAGCAGTCTTAGGCCCTTTTCACACGATCGTCCCTACCTAATCAGACCCTCAATTAATCTCTACAGAGCGTCAGATGTAAACAGACTTTTGTCTGTTTACGTCCACCTACCTCCAATCCGATCCTCTAAAAAAAAATAGAAGGGAATTCATCCCCTTCCATGTGGGCAGATCAGATTGGAGGCCCTATAGAGTAGCCGTCACCTGTCATCCGCCTGCTCCACTCATTGTGGCCCGCGACTGGTTTCCAAGTTGCTTAAGTGGCCCTCGCTCTTCAAAAGGTTGGGCACCCCTGGCTTAATGGAAGTGGGTATGTAAGTGTGATACAAGGGTATGTAAGTGTGATTCTTCATTTTTATCATATTACATACATGCCAGCAGAGAGCACTAGATATTTCCTGTTTTATTTGCATATATCGGGATATTCGGACACTGAAGATCTTATGCTGTGATCCCCTGTATATGAGCTGATGTGGTGATCCATGCCCATTGCACTCTGAAGAGGTTTATTGCTACTCTCCAGGATTTTGTTGACTTCATTGATTTTCAGTCTTCATTGACTCAGCACATTATCACTTTTTGGAGTCCTGATTTCTATATTAACTTTTTATGATTTTTCCTTTCCAATAACTATATCTATCAAGTATTGATTAATTGGATGAAGAGATGTATAAATTGTGATATTTAGCGCTGCACTATTCTTTGTACTATTATTGCTTGGGATTTTTTTGTAAATTGGCCTTAAGTGTTCAGCAGCTGTTTATATTTTAACAATTTTTTTTGCGCTGGTATAATTTTATTCCATTAACTGTGGGTATAAGTTTCTGTACATGGAAGTTTTCTATTTGTTTAGTATATTGATTAGTTTTTTTCTATTGGTTGGACTAGATGGATTAAAGCCTTTTTTCACTCTATAAACTAGGTACCCTAAACAGTAGATCTTATTATTACTGCACTCTGACCTAATTTCATATTTTAGCTTTCCTCCATCTATCGATCCGCTTCCTAGTTGAATTGTTGATCCCATTTTAACATATCTTTTGTATTTACCAAGCTGTACTGTGACTTCTGTTTTTATTACGAAGTAACACTGAGGTTGATTTACTAAAGCTGGAGTACAAAATCTGGTGCAGCTGTGCATGATAGAAAATCAGCTTATAACTTTAGTTTGTTCAATTAACCTCTTAGTTCAATTAAGTCTAGTAGACATCCTGGGTATGATAAAGTTTGAAACACAAATTCAAAAATTATAATATAATAAATAACTATAAATAATTATAACAAATAATAATGTAATTATAATAAAAATTATCCAATAATGTAATCAAATCAAAAACACAGAAATTTGCTCAGTTGCAGAATTGTCGCTGTCATTACTTTCAGTGTTTGATGATGAATTTTCCGCACAAATCTCTATCGCTCAATTCTGCAAGTGATTCTAATTTATTATCGCTGTGTTCTAGTTTGTCTAAAACCACTTTTTACATAAACAGACACTTTTTAGTTGCTATGGACAATCTCCAGTTTCCAGGCTGAAAGAACAGTTTTTATAATATAAAACTGCATGCAGGACACTGGACAGACCACTAGGGACAAAGGGGATGTGTCATTATTATTACTTAATATTACTTAATTAATTAGAATTATTAAGATTACAGTATACTGTATCTATACTGTGTTTTTACTTTTTTGAATTTGGCACCGAACTCCGCCCCCGAACGTTGCGCCGATCGGGAACGGAGCTTGGCGGCACTCGGCAGTCACCAGTGTGTGAATCAAGCGAGAAAACAGCTTGCACACACATCGTAGGATCCAGGGACAAGGTAAGTAACTTCCCCTGTATTCTGCAATGTGATCCCGAGTCTGGCTCGGGGTTACCGCTTTTGGTATGTAAAATTTACCCTGAGCCTGACTCGGGAATACCGATAGGCAGGTTAAGCTCTGACAAAAAAAAGCGGTTCGATTTCTATGCAGAGCTGAACCACATTTTGCACTCTCCAGTTTTAGTAAATCAACCCCTATATGTCTATGAAAACTCCACCAAGGCTTATACACACTAACCAACAGTTAAAACATTACTCCAATCCCTTGTCTTCCCAACCCCCAGCTATTATGGAGTCATCTCCATACAAGGAGCTTGGGAAAATGGGAATAACCATCTAACAAGAATTCCTGAAAATAATTATTACTGTAACTGTAATAGGCAATTATGCCACTATATTCAGGTGACATAGGAAGTCAGATAAATATGTTAGTGCCCAATCTGTATAGTGTGATATATTTTCTTTGTAGATTATGCATTTAAATCTGTGCCGGACTTGCTACATAATCCTATTGTAAGTGCTTCAAAAAATAAAGGGAGGGGAGGATGGGAAAGGGAAGGGCAGCTTGAGGGCACAGAAAGGAGGAGGAAGGTGGAAAAAAAGGGAAAAGAAAAGGAGAAAAGGGGGGGAGGGAGGGGAAAGGATAGAAAAAAGGGGAGAGAAAGCAAGAAAAAAAATTAAGGGGGGGCAAGATACACTAGGAAAAAGCACTCACATGAGCTACATCCGTATATGATAGGAACAGAAAAAAACGCAAATCACCGAAGTGAGCAAAAGTCAGACTTTGAGGCAAGACGGAAGTATGTCTGAAATATATTATTTATTACAAAAATATAAAAAAATATATATATTTTTTACAACATAGATGAAAATTCAATAAAAAAAACATATAAATAATTG
The DNA here is from genome assembly GCF_905171775.1 of Rana temporaria. NCBI lineage: Eukaryota > Metazoa > Chordata > Amphibia > Anura > Ranidae > Rana > Rana temporaria. Next base: position 300,480,751 of record NC_053491.1, read on the forward strand.
ATTGATTATGAACAAATCCTTTGAAGTCGCCTACGCGTTTCGCCATTGGGCTTCCACAGGACGAGACAAGAAGGATTTTTTTGCAGTATACAAATATTGTTTTCACAATCTGAAACAATATGTATCAAGTTAGTACAACATAGAGACATTTTTAATGGTTTTACAAACAGTTACAACAAGGTTTAAAAACACCCACATATATATGTACAGCACAGTTGCATCTCCTAGTACATCATGGTGGACGTGTCCATCCAAACTATTTGGGCATTCCTTGAGTAGATGCCAAAAATCGATTTCACTTACTATCGATTATGTCAGAATAGCTGATGATCATCTATTGGGTAAAATAAATAACAGTTTGTATAGACTCTGTTTGTGTGGGAGCATTCATATAGAGAGGGGGGAAGTTAGGAAGAGAAAAACAGGAAAGGAAAAAGGTAGAAAGCAAAACCAAGCCAGACTTTCCAAATATATAAGTGAAATTGACATACCGGTAGTCCTAGTTAATTCCACCTATGATGGTAGACCCATGGTGTCAAAGATTATATGATAGAAGCGGTATATTGATGCAGCACGGTAGCAACCAGCAGCAGGTAGATAGGGGTGTCGCCGAACAATCAGTCAGGCAGATACCCCATTCTAAGAAGAAATACATAGGATATGCAAATAAAAAATAAAGAATATCTACCGCAGGTAATTATATAAATCGCATGGTCGCATAATAGTATAACTACCAAAACAGAACCAAAAACCATAAAAAATAATAAGAAATATACCAAAGATATTCAATGAAGGAAAAATAACTGGGGTGGATTTCCACGGAGTCACATACAGGCAGCAGTGCAGTAAGAATCCAGCTATGGAACGCACTTGAGGCAATAGAGCCCAACAAGCCAAAGTGCTCCTAGAGGAGCAAGATAAAAAAAACAGACAACCGCTTCATTTAAAAAACATAGCACAATAATGGACAGTTACAACCAAGAATGAGCAAAGAACTCCTAGATAACTTACTATGATGAGCAGAAATACATGTATGCCCCAGGGTAGCAGCCGACGCTGTGTACACAGATAGCAATGTGGGCTGAGTTTAAATAGCCTGTGGCAGCGGCGTGACGTAATGACGTCATTGTCATTACGTCACGTCATTGCCATACCACCAGCAGCGCATCAACACAGAGATGTCTATGGAAGGTGGAGCCCGTTTCAAGCGTCATGACGCTTAAACGTCCATTACAGGCTTGGTGCCAATTGTGTGCTGGAAAGCCATTCATTACTAGTGGGAGGCACCGTGTAACCCTGGAAGAGTACACGCCTACCGGTCTGGTTATAGATCAGTGATTGGTCAATTCAGGGCAGACCAACAGGGAGGGCACCTAATAAACGTCCGGACCTACAAAGGACTGTCATCAATGAGCATATTTTAATCCGTCTCCGTGTCCTTTTGCAGGGCACACTCAGAAAAGGAAATCCTTACGTAGAACAGCAAAAGGGGAAGTGGAGGGAAGATTGTGGAAAAAGGGAAAAATAAGAAAAGCGAAAAGGGACAGAAAACCTCTCCACATAAAACATATATTAGAGTCTGTAATAAAGGGGACAGCACAAATTAAAAGAGTGGTGTCCAAAATTAGCCAATTGGTTAAGATGATTTTTAGGATGGACACTAGAATGTACCACAATGCACAAGAGGGTGCAATACATGTGCACATGACATATGAGTATAGAAAATATATTAAACAATAATGAAAAAATACTTGCACTAAATTAAAATACTTCCTAATTAGTAAAACACTAATATAGCAATGGTATAATATTTTCATATACAAAAATGGTATAGCGTTAAACAGTTGTCATTCCTAAATCAAATTGATTGTTGACAGTCCAAGGAATATGACCCATGGGGTTCCGAGAATAGATTGTCCCTATCCTTGGACTATTCACATATCATGTTTGAAAGCCAGTTCAAAAGCACTTATATCCAAGTTGGTATTGGCCAACCTGGATAGAGCCACAACACAGGAAATTGCAGGGGCGGAGAAACTTATTGGACGGAAAGAATTGTGCACACTGGGACCCCAATTATAGGATTACCAGATCAGCTCTCCAGAAAGGACTTAAAGCTAATAGCCTCATTAAGACCTGGAAAATAGTTCGCTCGGAGGCAGTAGATCCATTTTGTTTCACATTGTAAAACTCTTTGATCGAAATTGCCCCCCCGTGTATCCTGGAGGATACATTCCAGGGCAGAGAATTTGAATAAAGAAGGCTTGTATTTGTGTCTGAATGCCACATGGTGGCCTATAGTAGTGTTAAGTAGGCCATTTGTGGCATAATATACATGATCTTTGATTCTTTTCCAAAAAGGGCGAATGGTTTTACCCACATAAAAACTGCCACATTGGCAGAATATAATGTAGATGACTCCTTTGGTTTGGCATGTAATATGATGCCGCAGTTTGTGTGTTTGACCATTGGGTAGCCGAACCAAAGTGCCCTCCAATATCATATCACAGAAATTGCAGCACCCGCATTTAAATAAGCCTGGAATTGGTAGTGGTTCAGAGCTTGACTTACAATATTTGCTCTTAACCAAGCGGTCATGGATGGAAGGAGCGCGTCTAAAAGTAATCTCAGGATTATATCCTACGTACTTGGATAGCGTCTGGTCAATGGTTAGAAGGTGCCAGTGTTTGTACATAATATCTCGTATCTGTTTATGCTGATCGGAGTACGTGGTAATGAACCGGTAGTGTTAGGCATTGGCCTTTTGGCCACTCTCGAAAGTAGCTCCACTCTCTGTTTACCTATTACTCTATTATATGCCTTTTTAAGGCATGTCCTGCTGTAACCCCTGCTGGATAGTCTGATATATAATTGGTCTGCTTCCATTTAAAAATGTTTATCATCGGAGCAGTTGCGTCGTAGACGCAAATACTGTCCGTATGGTATGCTACAGACTAGGGGAGATCTACTCAAGGAATGCCCAAATAGTTTGGATGGACACGTCCACCATGATGTACTAGGTGATGTAACTGTGCTGTACATATATATGTGGGTGTTTTTTTTGTTTTTTTTTTTAATCTATGAAAGTTTTTTTATTCCATATGGTGAAGCATTATAGAGCACAGTTGCAACACAATATCAATGTAGCAGGTTTATTTATCTGCTCAGATAGGGACCAATGTATATACTGTGTACACTACAGCAACCAAAAAGTGTGACTCAGCTGTAAAACAAATTCAGAATTCAGTAATGTTCATATTTCTTTTCAGCAGTTATATCACAAGACAAAAATACAAAGTTTCAGAGTCTTGGTTCAGATGGAATTCATACCCAGCCCTCTTTTTTTGAAATCTTGGCAAAAGACATGCCGTGGCCCCAGTTCCATAGCTGTGACTTTTTAATCCTAGGAGTGCACCAGAAGTACAACCCCCTACAAAATAGTTCCATGCATCGTCTGGCTTCTCACGAATCTGGGCTGTTAAACAGGTAGTGATACCAAAGATTGCTCCAAGCGAAGCCATAGCAAGAGTTGCACCTCCAGCTTTTTTAATGCCCTCCAGTACTGTCTTAGGCTCGAAAAGCACTATGTAATATGCAGATCCCATTACACCCAGCCCCGTGACTATCTTCGTTGTCAGCAATGCCTTTTCCCCGCAATCGGTTCCGTCTGGTGTATCCCAGTACCCCATCTTCTTCCTACAGCCAAGGGCACCGAACTAGCGACGTCCGCACGTCACGCCGACCTTATATGTGGGTGTTTTTAAACCTTGTTGTAACTGTTTGTAAAACCATTAAAAATGTCTCTATGTTGTACTAACTTGATACATATTGTTTCAGATTGTGAAAACAATATTTGTATACTGCAAAAAATCCTTCTTGTCTCGTCCTGAGGAAGCCCAATGGCGAAACGCGTAGGCGACTTCAAAGGAATTGTTCATAATCAATCAATTATTTATATGTTTTTTTATAGAATTTTCATCTATGTTGTAAAAAATATATATATATTTTTTTCTATTTTTGCAATAAATAATATATTTTAGACATACTTCTGTCTTGCCTCAAAGTCCGACTTTTGCTCACTTCGGTGATTGCGTTTTTTTCTGTTCCTATTGTAAGTGCCTCCGGATGTACTATAAAAGACGCATTTTTAAGACCGAAATTTAGGTCTAATTCTACAACAGTTTGGCAAGCCAGCCAGTAGGGTATATCCTATTCTCTGCTGAAGACTTTTCACTGTAACATATTTCTTCATCCAATTTGTTCTCCGTTCTCTCTGACATAATCTTTTATTTATAGGTAAGAGCAATTGCAATTAAGATGACTGTTACCAAAACTGCTTCACCTCTTTTGCACACATTCCACTCCACTTCCTAGACATAGAATTGACTCCTTCCAGAATTACATCATGGATTTTGTATGGACACATACAAGACCAAGGCCTTCCAAACTTGGCTTAATACTTCAGGGCAGCATAAATCACTCTGTTTTCACACCTTCTTTCAAGCATAATTATGGGTAGAACTGGAACCTTACCAGTGCTCCCAACCATTTTTCAAGCCTTGTCCCATACGTCACTAAGTCCCTTTCTTTCCCAGCTCAGGGATAGTATGAAATATTAAAAAAATTATAGTAAATACATTTTCCTGCATTTACTAATGCTTCCTTTGCTGCAGAACCATTGTTTTCCCTGGAATGTTTTACTGATGGACCCCCCATAACTGCATTTTTGGTTATTCTTTTTTAGATAATGGAACTATCCTCAGTTGGCTTGGACAGCAAAGATAAATTAAAAAAAAAAAAAGTGGAATTTTCTGATACCTAAAATTAGACATTGGTTCTCATTTCTCATAAGTTGCAACACTGTTCTGGGTGTCCAGCTGTCCATCCTTCAAATAAATTTGCTTTCATGCCACTATATCCCCTAAACTAATTTATATTGATTACTAGCCTATAATTCAGTATCTAATCCCTCAGGTCATGGCTTTTCCCATGTGGGAAAGGGATTTTAATATCTAGAAGCCTAGAATCTAGTTACAAATTTGGCCCCACAGTGACTACTATTTCAATTAATTATACCTTCTTGGAATCTTCCTTTAAAGTTCTTACCTCTTGGTTCATGGAACATCTTCATGCTGTGCAATCATTTGAAAATGCTTCTGTGGCTGTACCGGTGGGGATGTTATTCATATACTGTATGGTGGATCTGTGCATTGATTGGTAGATTTTGGGAAAAAGGGCTAATACACAACTTGTTTTGTATCTATGTCCCCAGGGACCTTTGGTTCGTGCCTCACAGCATAAACTGATCACTTATATTTTGTTAGCAGTTAAGCAAACCATAGCACATGCTTTGGAAAACAGTTTACACTTGCAGAGGTGAGGCGAAGATGACACCTTTTTTATTAAAGAAAAATGGGTATACTCCCTTGATTTAATACTCACCCTTTGATTTTGGTGAACAGCTTAAGGGCTCTTTTACACTTTGGGTGTGATAAAAATACAGAGGGTCCTGAACACTGCATTTCTGGCTTCTCACAATTTCCAGTTTCCTGAGGCTGCACTCCTGTACTGTGTGTGGATCCTGGCTCTCCCTATCTGTATCAGTTATGCTGTGGCACCCTGTGAGCTGGTGACTGCGCCCCCTACCAGGCTTGAGTATTTTTTTTTATATGTAAGTGGATGATTCCTTTATTCTTAATAAAGTGTACAAAATTGCTGACATTGCTCTGCCTTTCTTCTTGTTTCCATTTTAAGGACTGGCAGATATCACATTGCCTGTCATTCTTAGTCAGATGTTTACACCTTAGAGTCAGACTAGGGGGGCAGGATCAAATGAGCTGAATTGCCACAAGTGGCACCAGTGGCGTATCCAGGGTATGGCAGATATGGCAAGTGCCATGGGCGCCATATGAAGGGGGGGCTCCTGAGTGGCTGGGCAGCAAGGCACTTATAGATATCTCTTCTTAATATGGCCCTGGTAATGCTCACTGTAAGCCTGGGGTGAGGTCCTGGCTAGCGGAGATTGCTTTAGGTTGTTCACCACTGTCCCCTGACTCACTGCCCAAACTGGTTGCTAGCTATGGCCCGCCTCGCGTCTAGCAACCAGTGACATCACGAGGAGGAGAGAGGCAGAGACCAGCATTCACAGCGAGCGAGGAGATTTAACTTCCTCCTCCTCGCGCCCGCTGCTTAGCTCCACCCACCTCCCTGCATCTTCTCGAGTGCACAAGAAGCATGTGAGGCACAGGCACTGACTCCAGTGCACAAGGGGAGAGAGGTGTTTAGGCAGTGGTGTCCCCCTAGGATATTTGCAAAATAGGCTGCCGTGCCAGAGAGAGGAAAAGAGTCGGGAGGTGCGCTGTGCCTCTCCAGCTTCACAGTCCAGAAACTGCAGCTCTTTACTCCCAGTGGCTCTGTGTTCTACAGCTGCAGCTTCCTCCTTCCTCTCCCTTTAGATTAGAAGCAGCAGAAAAGAACCAGCTGCCTTATATTATAGGAAGGCTGCTGGCAAACCCACAGGACAAGTAAGAGTTAACAGCTCCACCTCCTGCTGCTTACTGAGCCAATGGGCGCTGCTGTAACCCGCCCCCTTCGATTGAGAAAAGAGTACTGGAGCTATGCTGGAGCCTGGAGAAAGAGCTGAGCTGCCGTGGAGACAGGGGAGGGGGCAGAGAAGGGGGAGAAATGAGGAAGAGAAGCAGAATAAGGCATTCAGGTAATCTGGAGAATGTGCACAGGAAGAGACATTTACTGCAAGAGCTCCTCTCTTTGTACTTTCTGAGGTATTCTGTATGCCTCCTCTCTCCCTCTCCCTCCCCCCCTCTCCAGTTCTCTCTCTCTTCCCCCTTCCATCTTCTCTGCCCCCTCCCTTTTTTCCCCTCTTGCCATAACCAGTATAAACACTTTGTAAATATACAATAAAATATACAATAATGTGCGTCCTCCTTCACCTTAGTGTTTTAATTTAACTGTAACTGCATAATTTAAAGCGGTTGTATACTGCTGAACTTTTTTTTTTTTTTACCCTGCAAGCAAAAAGTATAATGTGCTAGTATGTATTGCCTACTAGTAGATTATGGTAAACTTACAGCAGATGATCTAATTTTTACTCATCTTGCTTCCAGGTTTGCAGGCTCTGTGACTGGCCAGAGCCATGATGAAGTCACTCCCGTGCATGCACACGGGAGCCACCGTTCATGGCATAGGTTTCTAAAGGAACAGCCCTGGTGGCCGTTCATTGAGAGCACATGCGCCAGTGATGTCACTGGCTCCATGTAATCTGAATATCTCCTAAACTGTACATGTTTAGGAGATATTTACTGTACCTATAGGTAAGCCTTATTATAGACCTACCTATATGTAAGAGGCAGTAAAGGAAGTTTACTTCTACTTTAAGTGATGGTGGAGCCTTCCCTCTGAATACCATATACTGTATATGTGGTGTCCTGTAAACCAAATATACAACTTTATATCTTTCAAACAAATAACAATAGCAAAATATAAAATTTCAGCATATTAGTGATATTGACACCCCCTCAAAAGATTTTTGATAACAAGTTGAAATATATAAGTGATGGTAACACCCCTCAAGAAATAAAATAACTCCACTTACAATAGAGGGTGTCACCATCACTAATATACTACAATTTCATATTTTGAAAATTTGACCTGTAGTTTTGTTAGCTTTTTTGTTAAGATTATCTGAAAGATGGGTTTCAAATGTTTTAATAGGGGCGCAGTTTCAGTGCTTGCCATAGGCGCCATTTTCACAAGATACGCCTCTGGGTGGCACAAAGCTATAGATTTCCCCTGTCTGGACTGTGAACAGAAACCACACTAGCATACACATAAAACATTGCTTTATTAACGGTTTTTGCAATCACATTAAAAGAATGCAAAGGATTTTTTTTTTTTTTCATGAGCAGTGGGTTGTGGTCCCATGTGTCTTAAAGCAAATGCCGGACTCTAAAGAAGAGTAAAACAATAGCAGACAAATCAAATTGCATGCATATACAGTAACACTGAACAATTCCCATATATATAATATTGCTGTAAGGAACGCCTAACATGGAAAATGTACAAAAAGGAGAAATAGGTCTTTGCATTAATGAAAAATACAATTTTCTTTCCGTCTACAAAGGAATTTCTAATACAAGAAAATAAATATTGCAACATAAGCCAAAAATAATTTATAATTGCTCTTTTCAATATATTTTCAATATTTCTCTTTATATTAACAAATGGCACATCCATTTTATTTTTTTCTTAAAAAACAAAGACAGGAGTGTTCCCCCTGTGACATTCATATAGGTTTCTGCATCTGATGTGGTTTCATACGGTTTCATTTGCTGAATGGAGAGACAAAGAATAATCAGTAGATTTAAAGTATTAAAGAACAACCAGCAATACTGTGTAGTTGCAGATGCAAGTTATCTTGTAAAAATGTTTTCCTTTACTTTACTCATAAAAGTCCCACAAAACATTCAACGCTTATTTTCTTTTAACCTAGTTACAATAAATGTATATTGTGTTATGTATTTCATTAGTATGTTCAAAACTAAAGCACTGAAATTGTAAAATTATTTATTATCTTTTTATTTTGTTTTAAACTGGTCAATATGAAATATTTTCTGTGAGCAAGTGGGGTTTTCAGACTAAACCTTAGCTACTTTGCCAATCAAAGACAGTGCTTTATAGTGCTAAATCTGACACCGGTGCCATGGGGCATGCTGTATTTAAAAAAAAAAATATATATATATATATATATATATATATATATATATTTGGAAATAAAAAGATGTAGGGGATAATGTAGATGTGCAAAATGCTGCATGCTTTCAGGTGCGATCAGCTTACGTTTGAGGTTTGTTTAAGATGCTTTTAAGTTTCTTCTGACCTTTTTTTTTAACTGCTTTTCTTTTCTCATTGATTTGTATAGGAAGCAAAGCAGTTTTCATTCAGATGCCCAAGTACACCAACACCAACATCAGTTGAAAAACAAATAAATTGATGTTGGGGTTGGTGCAACTGGGTATTTGTTTGAATGAGAACTGCATTTATTTCCATACAAATCGAAGCAATCAGGTTAGCCTGGATAAAAAAATCATCAAAAAGCATTCTTTAGTATCAAGGGGTTACAAACCTCTCACTAGGTGGTACAAGATCTCTGTGGTCCTTCGCCCCATGTTCTCACAGGTCTAGAGACGCTGCCTGAAATCCGAAAGCACCTTGTTGCATATCTTCTGGGAATGCCCAAAACTGAGATTTTTGGAATGTGTTTGAATAAATGATTAAAACAATTATGGGCGCGGTTGGGCGTTCTCGTCAGCATGACGTGGTGCACGTGACACACGCACGTCTGAGGGAGGAGCAGCTCGCGCTACAGATCCGACCCGGCAACGGGAGATGGGAGGACAGAGACCCGGAGGTGGCCCAGCGGCAGCGGACGTGCCGCAGAGAGGGAGCCCACCGAGCGGTTAGCCCATCCAACCCGCGGACTACATCTGCGCCCGCCGCTCTCCGGTAACCCCTCACCATCCGACCCCCCTCGCACCCCTTTGGGAGACAGCAGGTAAGGTACGGCACGGAGGGATAGCAGGGAAGCCTCCACTCGTGGCGCGGTGGTGGGCAGTCCCCCTCCCTCCTATGTACACAGCGACTACAGGCTACCTTGCCATCGGAGAAAAAGGAGAAGAAGGAGTGAAAATAACAGCACACAACAAACGGCCAACTGGTAATATCTATCCGTTTTTTTTCTTCTTTCGTTCTCTGCTATATGAACTGTATCGTAGCAATGGGAGTAACCTGAGACCTGCCCCTAACAGCGGAGACAGGGTAGGAGAACTGCAGTTACTGATTCATTCCCAGATACCCCATGGTTGGTTACAATAAGTGTGCGGAGGGAACTAACAAAGAGGAGACTCTGTGTAACCTGGTAAAATTGTGAAACTTCAGAGGGGTGCTTGTGGTGAATGCTGTTTACATAAGCTTTATATATCTCTACGTCCACTTACCTATACAGGAATTCATCCACCTATGGGTTGACAGCCTTATATACTGCGGACATTTACTTTGGCGGACAAGTAGAAAAGCATCTGATATTGTACCTGTCCCCATAAAATTTAGTTAAATCCTGGAAGGGGTATGCCCCGAAGCACCGGTTGATACCTCAGGGGTCGGTATGCAACATATCCTATATTATCAATTAAGGCTGGTTATGAACCGAAAATAGGATAATATTTAATAGGATAATATTTAATTCCCTTATTCAAGGTACCCAATTACATCAGGACTATAAGTTCTCAGCTTACATATTCTGCAGACTTAGACCCCGGGGCCCAGGGGGGACGGTGTCTGTTGTCCGAGAGACCTTAGATTCCTCACCCATAAAAATCTCCGCAAATTTCGGGGGGGCTGGGAGGATAGTACCAGCGGCCATTGTATAACATGCCCCATTATATTCAAAGTATTGACTAAACTACAAAAAAAAAAAAAAAAGGGGGGTTGCAAATACGGCCCACCCCATAGGATTGTTGCTGTCCAAAGACCGCAAGGCTCCCCGCAGCGGAAAAATCCTAAGAAAGCCTCAAACCCAATCAGGGGTTGCACCGCCCTTATAACAGAGGGCGAGCAATCCTTCTTTTCAAAACCCGCCATAGCACAAACGGGTGAATTTTTGGGCCATTTTTCAACCTATGGAAATACCTGGTGTTAAATACCCAACAAGAATTAATACCCCCGTAATTATATAAAATTGCCCCCTAGGGAGTTATAAAAACCTCTCTTAAAAAAAAAAAAAAAAAAAAAAAGGGGGGGGGGGGGGGGGGGTGAGGCTCTCCATCCTTCATTCAAACTGGGGAAACGCATCAGAGCGATAAAGAAATATAATATGAACAGATCAACAAGGGGGGCTGCCCCTAAAATCCCTAAAGATATCTCCACCACCAGTACGATTAGACACTACATGACGCCGGAAGGTAGTTCCAAGAGCCCAGGACTGGCAAAAAAAGCAGAAAAAACTGGGACAAACAAAAAGGGAATAGGGGGGGCAGCAACCCCAAGTGCTGATACCTCAGCAGAACTTGAATATGCAGTCAGCCAAATGGAAGATTAGAGTTCGGACTCTCATATCCCCACTAAGGGGGAAATGGATGCTATGTTAAGGAGATTGGAGAATGTAATAAGAGAGGAAATCAGTACACTAAGAACAGACTTATTTTATACGCTAGAACGGGTAGAGGAAGCTGAGAAAAAAAATAGAAAAGCAGGATCTTGAAGTAAAAGAATTAAAAATCCAACATCTGAACATGAAACAAAATCAGAGGTTGCTGCAATACCGACTGGAAGATTACGAGAACCGTAATAGAAGGCAAAACCTAAGGATACGATCGGTCAAGGAAGAGAAGGGTGAAGACCTGAGGAAAATTCTCAATGATTTGCTCCTCCCCCTCCTAAACAATGGCTTGGAAGGTCCCCTAAAAATAGAACGGGTACATCGAGTGGGAAAGACTAGGGAGGGAGGAGGAAATTGGCACAGGGACATAATTGTCAGGTTTAGACACTTCGAAGATAAAGAGGAAATCTGGCAAAAAGAAGAAAGCCTCCCTTATCCTATGACGGGACTGAAATCCAGATCTACACGGATTTGGCCTGGGAAACCCTGTCCAGAAGAAGGCACTTAAAACCCTTATTGGAACAGATGCGGAAGTCTAACATAAATTACCAATGGGGGTTCCCGGCCTGCCTGATAGGTTATAAAGAGGGAGTGTCAGCAAAACTAACATTCCCTGAGGACTTGGTAGGGTTTTGCCGTAAACTGGATATCCCGGTGATTGAGTTACCCGGATGGGTTGAATAGAGAGGAGGGGGAGGGAGGGTGGGTGGGCGACTAGAGAGGGGAACAAGGAGGGCGGATCTGTAACCCCACACATATAAGATCGATTCCCCGGGAAATTCCTGGGGATAATGTGTGGGAGGGGCGCTGGGTGTTACACCTCATCCAAAAGAACCGACGGGTAGGGGGTACCGTGGACCCCCACGGTTCAGAGGCGATGTACTGGCCTAGGCAAGGGGGGGGAGGGGAGGTGGAGGGGTGGGTTTGGAAGGGGAGAGGGGACTCTCCCCCTTCAAAATAGGGAGGGAATAGGGAATAAGGCTCCCAGGGGATCTATTAGAAAGTTCAGCACGTTCAAGGAAACGATCTAGTAATAGGAAATGACAGAAGTAAAATTTTTATCCTATAATGTAAAGGGTTTAAATTCAGCTGTCAAAAGACTAAAAGTCCTGGCCGAGATTGAACAACTTAGAGCGGATGAGGTATTTATCCAAGAATCTCATTTGACCATAGACGCAAATATTAAGCTATACTCCCCAGCGTACCCCATTTGGTTTTACGGTGACTCCATCTCAAAACGAGCAAGGGGCGTGGCTATCGGGTTTACAAGAGGTTTTGGGTTTACTCTTGAGGCGAGGTTGACGGATCCCGAAGGGAGATTTTTATTTCTCAAAATAAAGATTGATAATATTATCTACACTCTAGCAAATATATACGCCCCAAACGAAATTATGGAACAGGAAGCAAGCTACAAACTAAACTGCATTTCCAAGGAGAGGTACATATGGGGTAATAAACCAAGTAAGCTCTTAGCCAAAATGGCTCAAAAAAAGAAAACTAGGAACTACATTGAAAAAATTAAAAGGAAAAATGGGAATTTGGTTTACGCAACTTGCGAAATCGCGGATACTTTCAAAAAATATTATGAGGAATTATACACAATAGAACATCCAGGTTGGCAGGAAGGGGAAAGGGAGGAAGAGACCAGAGATTTTCTCGTAAAGGCAGGACTTTCTAGACTGGAGGAGACGGAGATCTTGAACATGGATCGCCCCATGACAGAGGCAGAAATAAAAATAGCTCTAAATACCATCACGGGCGGAAAGAGCCCGGGTCCGGATGGGTTCTCCACCTTGTACTATAAGAGATTTAGTAATATACTGATTCCAAGGTTGTGCAAATACTTTAATGGGCTAGGCTCCGAATTCGAAACTAGTAGTGAAGCTACAGCGGCCGTGGTTGCTATAATTTTGAAAGAAGGGAAAGATAGCTCTCTCTGCTCGGGATACAGACCTATTTCTCTGTTAAATACAGACATCAAGCTTTTTGCCAAAATTCTTGCAGGGCGCCTGAAGGGGGTTATGCACTCTTTGGTGCACCCCGACCAAGTAGGGTTTGTACCCAACAGAGAGGGCAAAGACAATAGTCTAAGGGCAATTCTCCTGCTTCAGACCATAAGGCAGAACGAGTCCCCCGGTCTACTCCTGTCAGTTGATGCTGAAAAAGCTTTCGACAGGGTAGACTGGGGGCTCATGACGGAGACCCTTACTGCCATGGGAATAGGATGTCCCGTTGGATCAAAACACTTTACCTCCATCCTACCGCAAAAATTAAAATAAACGGTACGTTATCGGAACCCTTCGAGATGAAAAATGGGACAAGGCAGGGGTGCCCCCTGTCCCCCCTCCTTTTCATTCTATCATTAGAGCCATTGTTGGCTACTATTCGTAAGGATCCCGATATTAATGGAGTAAGAGTAGACGGGGAGGAACACAAATTATCGGCTTTTGCCGATGATATTTTATTTTATTTAACCAACCCGGTCAAATCCATTCCAAAGTATTGAAACAATACAGTGCCATTTCTAACTTTAAAATAAATGTAACCAAATCAGAAATCTCGAACATTAATTTAAATAAAAGAGAGGTAGGATTAGTGAAGGAAGTCTGTGCTTTTCCCTGGACTAAAGAACTAAAGTATTTAGGTATTAAACTCGCCAACACAGTACAGAAGATGTATAAAATAAACTATGTTCCCTTACTAAATGAGATTAAGAACAAACTAAAAAGTATGGCAAATAAACCCATATCATGGATTGGACGCATAAATATGCTGAAGATGGTTGTAGTTCCAAAAATTCTTTATAAATTCTTACTGGTTCCAATCATCCTCCCACAGCAATTTCTGAGTATTCTTAACACCTTGTTACTAAACTACGTATGGAAAAACAAGAAGCATAGAATATCCCTCTCCACACTAAAACAGGGAAAGCTACTCGGCGGGCTGGCTGTACCGGATATCAAAAGTTATTATAAAGCGGCGGTCCTATCGCGGGCGGTAGAATGGGCTCGGAACAGGCCAGATAAAAGATGGGTGCAAATTGAGAAAGCGTTAACTAGCAAATATTTGAATAATATCTTATGGATCCCTGCACAACACAGAGCACTAGATCACAAAATACACGATATAACACGAGACAATTTAAGAATGTGGGATAGAACTCAGGCACAATTAGAAGGGAAATTCAATTCCCCATTAATGAATTTAAAAGAAAATCCTTATTTTGCACCTGGGGAAAACAAAATCGGAGGGAACTGGATTAGGAAAGACACTGTGCACTTAGGAGATATTATTAAAGACGGAGAAATAATGACCTACGGAGATTTGAAATCCAAAACGGACTATTGGAATCTCGATAGGTGGCATTATTCCCAGCTGCATCACTTTGTGCGGCACCTCCCCCGCCCATTACGGATGGAGGCGGAGCTGACTCCACTTGAGAGGATTTGTAAATCTAAGAATTCAAAGGGCACTATCACTAAACTTTACGGGATATTGGTCAAGATAGGTTCTCGGGGAGAAGCACCCTTTATAGATAAATGGGAAAGAGAGTTAGGTATCACGAGAGGGGCAAACACTTTTCAGAGGATCATTCAATTAACCCACTCATCTGCAATAGACGTACGCACAGCCGAAGCAAATTATAAGTGCATCTCAGGGTGGTATATCACTCCGGAGAAAGCTAATAAATTTAAAGCAAACCAGCCCGCAGAGTGTTGGCGGGGCTGTTCAGAAATAGGCACGATGGCCCATTTATGGTGGCTATGCCTAAAAATCCAAATCTATTGGGACACAATATTGAGCCAAATAAAGGCCATAACGGGTGAGGAGATAAAGAAAGACCCCTGGGTCGTGCTCTTTCACGGTAGCCTTGAAGGGGTAAAAAAATATAAGCAGTCTTTACTCCCCCATCTCTTAAACGCAGCCAAGAGACTCATACCCAAAAAGTGGCAGGAGAAGGAAAGCCCACACGTCTGGAACTGGATTGACGAAGTAGAGGAAACGTATAGGTTAGAAGAACTAAAGGACAGTCATCTGGAAATGAATAGTGAATATAGGGAGAAATGGGTAAAATGGAAGGAATACAAAAAAACATGGAGCTATGCTGAGAGAGTCAGGGTTTGCTAGGAACAAGAAATGTGTAAGTAGACCTTAAACCACATGCATCTTTTTTATTGTCTTCTATTAGAGGGACATGTATACATAGTTTCCTTTGCTGAACTTGTTAGGAGATATCTTTGAGGGGAATAGGACGAGATCCCTGGGAGCCATGAGGGGAGGGGGGGGCGTAAATAATTTTAAGAATCTTTGTCAAATGATATTGGGTCTCGACCAGCATTGATGGGGTGTCGAAGGGTATGTAGTAGGGTCAAGGCCTTTCTGCCCCAGCGGTTGGCCGACATAGAAACTGTAATACTTACGATTAAGTTAAAAAAAAAAAAAAAAAAAGAGTGCAGAATAAATACCACATATGATGCAAACCACAACCTGAGACGTAAGAAGCATCAAATCATGAGCTGGTCTCTAGAATTTGGTAAAAAGCTGAGGTGGTAAAAAAAAAAAAAAAAAAAACAATTATGGGCATCTTGAGAGGAATCCAGTAACAATTCTACTTCATGATACTCCCTTATCCAACAACAAATATAAACATTCCTTACTGAAACATCTCCTTATGTTATAAAGCCTGCATTCTATCACTAAACAATCTGTTCACCCCTACCAAGTCACATTTGCTTGCCAGAATTGCAGAAAACCAAATGGGAAATCTTACTATGGCTATGAAGGTTCAGGAGGAGAAGTATTGGCAGATTTGGAAACCATATTTCTTTTAAAAAGAGAAAATACCACTAGCCTCACAGCAGAAGGTTAGACAATGCTCTCCTTTTGCTGGTCTTGATGTAGCAATGTGAAGTGGGGAAGGGATGGGGACTTCCTTCCCATACCCAACTACTCGCACTTACTTTCTTCCCTCTTACCTTTACGTTTTTTTTTTCTTTTTTTGCTCTCTCTCTCTTTATTCCTCTTACCCTCTCTGTCCATTGGGTTTAAATATATGTCTTGAGTTCCCTTTGTAAACTAAAGACACATATAAAAGAAGTTTCTGTGAAACAGTAGTCATTTGTAATGATAACTGGGATGCAACCATTGCAAACAAGTCTCATGATTCAAATTTATTTTTTATTGTCTTGTCAACTTTTATGGCCGTTATGCTATGTCATTATTGTATTCATGATCTGTATCTTACAATGGGTACTTTATATTGATTAGTCCATCCCATATTTTATGTACTGCTGTTTCTCCAAAATAAACATAGGTTTGATAAAAAAATAAAAATTCCTTTATAGTGGACTTATGCTAAATTGAGCCTTGACCAGCATTTTCTTAATGGAAAATAACTCGTTCTGTTGATCCACTAGCTATCAAAGCAAGACTATTAACAGAATGTTATGTAAAATTACTGTTAGGGACTGACCACTTTAAAGAAAATCTTCATGAAAAATGCAAATTAAGCTCACCCTTGTCCCTATTTCACATTCTTGTCAATCTCTCCTTCTGGTTGTAGACATGCAGTAGGAACATGAAATGCGCCAACTTTATGGGGCATATCCTAAAATAGTCCATACACATTGTGATATGCATTTTAATGATCACTTTTGTATTTGGGCAATTTAGTTATGGGCAGTTTTATTATTTGTTGTACAATAAAATATAAATTTTATTATAAGTACAATAGTACCTTGGATTATGAGCAAAATTCATTCAAAAAGCATGCTTGTAATTCAAAGTACTGTATATCTGGTATATCAAACCGAGTTTCCCCATAGGAATCAATGGAAACTCAGATAATTCATTCCACAGTGACTGCTGGTGTATGCAGTACTGTATGTGGCCAAAGGTGCGGGGGTGCCGGTGAATGCAGTACCGCCCGTGGCCAGAGGTGAAGGGGCGGAGTGTCTCCGAGTGTCACTGGCGCCCCGCACCCCTGGCCAAATGTGGTAACACACACCCCAGCGGGTTAAATCCTGCTCACAAATCGAGCCAGGAATTAAAAAAAAATTGCTCGTATTGTGAAATGCTTGTAAACCGCGTTACTCACAATCTGAGGTTTCATTGTATTTGGATTTTTCTGGCAGCACACTTAAATTCCTATATTGTATTGTTTATTATATGCTTGTTCAATCCTTATAGGATGGTGTTTCTAGGAAATAGGATGTAATCACTTATAATATGAGATTCTACTAATTATGGAGTATATGGTACCCTTTTTAAACATTTATGTATAACTAGTCAGGTTTTTATTGCTGTCTGTGCCTGCCTTAGTGAGATTCACCCTCTCTATTTGTCCTAATTACCACTATTACCAAAAGTGAAAGCAAAAGAAAATCACAAATTTTTTGGAGGTTTTCTATTTTGTTTGTAACTTTTTGCAAAAATGTGAAATATCTAAGATTTTGTTTATTTCTTGTTTCGATGTGGTTTTGTTTTCAGAATTATACATATTTATATGTTTGTTTGATGCAGGAAGATAAGTGAATTATAATATTTGTGTAGGTGGCAGCATTCTTTCACATAAAAAGTATTTTAAAGCGCTGCTTCCCTCCAAAGTGCTGCGCCATGTTAGACACTCATACAAACAGCAACTTGTAAATAATGTAAATGTGATACTTTTCATTTGATAACTGAATACATTTTTAGCAGAAGGCATTCAAGAATAATTTGTTTTTCGTTTTGTCTGGCCACATAGTTTCAGCTTTGGTTAGATACCGATGTGTTGAAAAGCCTATGAACCATCATGCATCCATCCAGAACAGAAAATATCAACTTTCGGTGGACTTCTCCAGAGTGGGTTTTTGGAAATTTTTCCCAACTTTGTAAGCGGTGCCATAACACGTTTTCCCTCCTAATATTCTTTTTTTTTTTACTCTGCCTAAAAATTACAGTCAGTCAGAAAATAAGTGTCTTGCCAATATTTGTTGGGTTAAGAGTTATTATATACCTAGAGAACAAAACCTTTGTAATACATTAATGTTTAACAAGTGTGCACAAAGAAAGCTGGTTGTTCTTTAAAGAAAATTCTCAGTTTGCTTTCTGTACTGATCAGGCAAATAACACTAAAAGTAGGTCATGAAGCAATGGTTTGTGGGTAACTTTGTATCCATAGTTTAACTGAAGCACACAGAAGCAATAACAGTAAATGCAGCATATTACTTATTGGTATTAAACCAATACTAGTAATCATATCTAAATTCTAACAAGCATGTAAAGTTGAACTAGTCCTAACCTGTATTTAAAATTTTTAACACAAAAACCCTTCATTGGCTCCACGTTAGTAAAAGTTGGAGCTCTGTAATCCAAACTAATTGGATTCTGCTAATTACGAACAGCCACCTGAACTGTCTGGTTTCACTTGCCCACCAGCAATATAGCCAAATACGAAACGTGTTGTAAACGTGCAAGATTATTTCACATCATGCACAACACTCAACCCTATTTATCAAAGTATTTGAAGGATTCTTTGTTTCAATCTCACATTGAAAATGGAAGAAAAAGTCTCAATCTTTGTTATGGGCATGACATTTTTTTCTTCAGACACTTTACTAAAAAACAAAGGGCATATTTATAGTATAATCCTTGATTGTTTTTCTATTTTTGTGTAGTTATATGAAACAAGCTACTGGAGTGAAACATTATAGAAAGGTATAACAGTTTAAGCTGCTGGTACGGCTGTTCCCGAAAGGCATTTTGACAAGATAATCATAACTGATGACGTAAAGTAAGTTGTAAATAAAAACAGTAGGGGGCGCAGTCATCAGACTTTAAGCTGTGTATACAGACATTTATTTCTACTGTTGGATGTTGTGAGCTCATATGATCCAAGATTGAAACAACTGCATTTTTTTTTTACCCCCAATAGTTTGCTTAAGGTACGTATCTGAACTGTAACTTTTACTCATATACAAACATTCTTTGGCATCTGCTGAATGATTTTTGTCTGACTTACAGTATTCTTGGAGTATATTTTCCTTTGCTGGAAAAGCTACAGGTTTGTAGGCCGCAGAAATGCCCTGTGTTTGTGTTTTTGCTTTTTTATTCAATTATATGACATGTGGTTTTCCCTGAGCTCACCCTGGGGTCACACAAACTGCAAAATATCAAATACATATTTAAAGAATGCTGTAAGATAAAATTAGATGTTCTGACCCATACACAATTTCACTGACAGAAGCACAAAGCATTTTTTTAAGGCTTAAAGGGACTTATATCACTGCGTGTTGGCTAATGTGCTAATTGTCTCAAATGTCAACAGTGCTTAGTTTCTGGTATGTCCCTGTAAAACAAAGAAAATAGTTTTTTCCGCCATTATTGGTGCACCAAAGCATCATGAGCCTTCTGACAACTGAGTTTACCTATACATGTTAGCGAAGGCAAAATGACTCCATCCTCATATGGAAGGATTTTAAACCATGTCACACATGCTAAATTAAACAATATTATTATTATGCTATAAATGAGTGATCATTTTTACATTTTCATCAAATTTTCAGAACACAAACTGGCTACACAAAAACCTTGACTTGAAATTTACAGATCTCTCAAAAAATTGAAGTGCAAACGAGGTAAAAACCTGAGACATGTACGTCTATACAATTTGAAGCCAACATAGGTACAACAAGAAACAATGGTTGAAGCTGGTAGTTGGTACTAGCCCTGTGAAATGAGTTAGGACACTTAACCTGTAATGACACGACCCTGAATGGACATCATTAGAAAGGGTTCTCAAAATTGGAAGCGCTGTATTCGTTTTCAACTTCATTGTTTGGTACAAAGATGTTGTTGTATGTTAGCAAAAAGGGGTCCATTATCTCCTAAATAAATACAGCACACTGATAGTGTTTATTGAGTAATGTGAACAGTGTTGAACATAAAAGTTTAGTTACCCCTAAACTTAGGCCAAACAACTTAGTTTTTAACCTAATTTCATGAAAAACTGGCCACTGTTAAGGGGAGACCACAACTCCCCCACCTCATCAATAGAATATATATGATACGCATAGCACAGTAACTGCTGGAACTAACAGATTGGGCCATATACATATGGCCAAAAGCTTTGAAGATCAAAGTGTCTGTGTCTGTGTTTCAGGTCTGGCTCAGTAGCTTAATCACTATGTGTATGGCCAGTATCCTAGACTGATAGAAGGGCTTAGCTTTACCCGAAATAGGAACTCCTATGTTCCTTGAAGTAACTAGGAAGCGCTGTTGACAGTAATTATTGTGGAAAAAATCAAGATGCCACAGGTTATGTACAGTGCAATTCAAAGTCAGTATACACCCTTATTAGGAGAGTTTCTGACAAAAATGTGTCATTGGAAATTTTGGAGGAACCTATTCTGTCCCACCGAAGTCAGCACATGGATTAGTTACCAAATCTTTGCATAATTCCCTTAGAGTACCAGTGCATTGTCATAAGCAGGTAAATGTAAGCAGTGATTGGCAACACAATGTTTAACTGTCTATTTTTACTGTTCTGTTGACATTAGATGCCATGCTATCTATGTGTGGTTATCGTAATGATCCTTATTAAACAAAAGACTGTGGATAATCCACAAAAGTGCATTTATATACATATTTTCCATTTGGAACCCCTGCGCTAAATAGATAATACCAATATTTTTTGCTATCATCTCCGTTGACAAAACAGGATGCAAGCTTTTTTTAGTGGAACCAAACATGTTATGTCAGGAAATCTGAAATGTTGTCACTTTAGTTGAGATACATCTTTTATGATGCCAAGCTGGCCATATTTTTAGGCGTGTTGGTACTTGAACAATATAGATCACCAACAACGGAAGTGTTAGAGGCAGCCCATTCTCACAATATGACATTTACAGTTGTAAGTATCTTCATAGCACTGTTACAAAGGAATGGAACACGCATTAGAACTTAATTGTAACTCAATCACGAGTGCAGATGGAACTGGATATCCCTTATATTGATGAATAGGTGGTTTAAAATGTCTTGTTACAAAAACAATTACCTAAGTTGTACCCTCTTGGCTCAACCACAGGGGCGAAGCCTGGTTTATCCACCTGAGCAAGTAAATCCAACTAGCTTTTAATGGGCTTAGCCATATATGTTTTCCAATAGATGTTTGCACATTCCATTTACAGACGTAGCAGATGTATTGATAAGAAGAGCCTTGCTTGGCTCATAGTGCCACACGCTTCTGCTATGTACATGTCTGCTTTTGGCCAACAAAAAAGTCCCAACGGAAGAGAATGAGTTTGAGAAGAACAAAGATTAAACTTTTAAACAGCTGGAGTTGCCTTTCCCTACTTATAAGTGCTTTCTTCAAATAAGCAATTATTTTGTGCTTTTCTTTCCCCTTTTGCTTATTTTACTATGTATTTTTCCTTTTTTGATGAAGGGAGGACATTTCAATGTGTATTTTCATCACTGCCCTTACATAAAATAATGCCCATTTAATGTTATCTCATCATCCTTTAACAGTTTTCTTTGGGGTATCAAGCACAAGTCCTTGATTTATGTGCTTGCATTAAAGGGCATATGCATTGTGATCTACCATGAAACATTTACAATAGAACAACCTGTGTTTGTGAGGCATAATGTGTAAATAGCAGAGAAAGACAACTGTACTGAACCTGCTTATGTGTTACATATACGTGACTATATGCAAGACATATTACAAATACATGACTCTTCTGGAAAAAGTAGGTGTGTTGAAAATGGCAGTCATCTCTTGATTTAGGCATCATTGAGCTGTCCAGTATATTTTCAGCTAGAAAATTAAGATGCCAAAATACTCATTCGAACAATATCATCATTTGATGGGTCAAACTGGCTAAGTTGCATCCTTGCTTTACTTGACTCCTCATCTGAGTTGGTCATTTCAGCATCTGAATAGTAGCCATCAGTTTCATTGTCTAAATGGGGGTTTTCTTTGGGCATTCCCTTGACTCTAAGTCCATTTGCCCTTTCTGGATCTACACACTTTGTCTCCAGATTTGTTTTTCCTCCCTTTGGTAACTTAAACCTTGTGACGGTTTTTGCAGAACCCAATGACTCAGGCACTTTGCCAAGAGAATCAGACTTGGGTTGTGTGCATCTCACTGTCATTTCACTGTTATTTACTTGACTCTGATCTGAGAATTTACCATCAGACTTCAACACAGAGCACATTCTCAATGTCTTTTTCTCAACAGGGCCTTTGTGGTCCACTTGTACCTTGGCAGCTCCTTTGCCAGTTTTGTTTGATTTGGAGTTGTAGCCAGGAGGTATTTCAGTCTCATCTGATAAATAGTTTGCATTATTCCATTGGGCCGAGTCATCCTGCGGATTCCTATGAACAGTTTCAGGACTGTTTCTTGGTAGTTTTTTCCTACCATTCATTCTTGTTTTGCTTTTAACCTTCTTTACAGTCTCCATCTGTTTGAAAGGAGATTTGAGTGAGTTATCCATCATGATGCTTAACAGTGTCTCTTCATCCTGTAACAGTTCTTCTGACAGAAGACCAGAAGTGTCATTCTCTTTGTGACCATTGTTTAAGGCCCACTCACTCATTGTCATGTTCTCAGTGGTGATCTGAACTGACTGAGCTAGCCAGCTGTTAAAAAATGTGCCATCTATAGGGAGTGTTGATGACAAACCTAGAAAGACACATAAACCACATATTTTTAAATATTAAAATACAGATTCACACAACAATACAAAAATTCAGTGTTTAAAAATTGTCACGCAAAATATACTTGGCTATTGACCTTGATTCTAAAATGCTAATTGACTGGCAGTTATGCTGACCCACTAGCTTCTATATCATTTAAATAACTGATCTCAAACACATACATAGAACAAGAAACTAGTAAAAAAGTCAAAACTCATTGGCCCAGATTCACAGACACTGGCGCATATTTATGCCGCCGTAGCGTATCTCCTTTACGCTATGCCGACGCAGCGCAGAGAGGCAAGCACTGAATTCACAAAGCACTTCCTCCCAAATCTGCGCTGGGTTTCCAAGGCGCAAGTCGGCGTAAGTGGAAGTGGGCGTGAGCCATGCTAATGAGGCGTGACCCCATGCAAATGATGGGCCGAGCGCCAGACAGATACGAATCGCCAACTGTGCATGCGCCGTCCCGTGGACGCATCTCAGTGTGCATGCTCACAATCACGTCGGAACAACTGCCTAAGATACGTCAGATCACTGCCTACGGCGTGAACGTAACCTACGCCTAGTCATATTCACGTCCTATGTAAACTACGTAAAATACGTCGGCTTGTGTTCCCTGGTGCAGCCCTTTGCATGGATGCTGCTGAGTTACACCTCCTTTATGGGGCATAACTTTACGCCAGACGAAGGACTTTACATGCACTGCGTCGGACGGACGGACGTTCATGAATTGGCGTATCTCCCTCATTTGCATATGTGAATAGAAAATCAATGGGAGCGCCAAATATGTCCAGCGTAAATATGCGCCCACTCTACGCCGGCGTAGGCAAGTTACGTTGGTCGGATGAAGCCTATTTTCAAGCGTATCTTAGTTTCTGAGTCAGGCGCATAGATACGTCAGCGCATATTTGCACTTACGCGGCGAGATACATTGGCGCAAGTGCTTTGTGAATCCGGGCCATTATCTGCACACATGTTCCAGGTAAGTGGCTCAAAGTATTCAAGCAGCAAGG
Source organism: Rana temporaria (assembly GCF_905171775.1). Taxonomy (NCBI): domain Eukaryota; kingdom Metazoa; phylum Chordata; class Amphibia; order Anura; family Ranidae; genus Rana; species Rana temporaria. The sequence continues at coordinate 300,504,620 of NC_053491.1, forward strand.
TTACCAAAACAGCATGGATGCTAGTATGTTCAGACGCTCAGCAATGGCAGCGCCCATTTTTCTGTTATGACAGGTTTCCTTTAACCACTTGCCCACTGGGCATTTAAACCCCCTTCCTAACCATTCCAATTTTCAGCTTTCAGCACTAGATGAGCGCCTTGAATGACAATTACTCAGTCATGCAACACTGTACCCATATTAAATTTTTGTTTCGTTTTTTCACACAAATATAGCTTTTTTTGGTGGTATAATCAATGATTACCACAGTTTATTTTTGTTGTTTTTTACGCTATAAATAGAAAAAGACCAAAAAATTTGTAAACAAAATGCATTTTTCTTTGTTTCGGTTATACAATTTTGCAAATTAGTAATTTTTCTTTATAAATTTTGGCCAAAAATTATACTGCTACATATCTTCGGTAAAAATAACCCAAATAACACCACTGCACCAATAGCATGAGATTTTGACCGGCTCTCTATGGAGCCGGTTCACATATCACCGCTGTAGCTCAGGTGCGAATTTGCACAGGAGCTCTGTGCGTCTCTTGGTCCATTTCAGGTACGAATTCAGCAAAAATTCGGGCTGAAATCTGACCTGAAACGGTGAACCAGGACGCACCAGACCCCTGCTGGAAGCCGCATGCGGCGATGGTGTGAACCCAGCCTTAGAGTCTACAAGCTATGGTGGCAATAATTAAAAATTTATCACACCTGATGTACTGACGGCCTATCTTACTTCTTGATACACCAAGTGGCGGTTCACACTGAGGCAGCTTCAAAATTGCCTGACTCTGAAGCCGCCCTGTACAGCACGACTTCAGCGTGGCTTGCAAATGACTTCTGTAAAAGTGGTAAATGCAAGCCACTTCGAAGTTGCCCCTAAAAGGTACAGGAACCTTTTTCTAAGTCGGGGTGACTCGAGTCGCTCCGATTAGAACGGTTCCATTGCACTGCATGGAGCACGACTTGTCAGGCGGCTAAGTCGTCTGACAAGTTGCCTCAGTGTGAACTGAGCCTTGTTAGCCAGGAAAGTACAAATACCCCCCCCCCCCCCAAATGACCTTTTTTTGTAAAGTAGACATTCCAAGCTATTTAGTAAGAGGCATGGAGAGTTTTTGGAAGTTGTAATTTTTTTTTCACAATTCTTTGCAAAGTTAGGATTTATTTTTTCCACAAAATTGTCATATTACCAAGTTATTTCTCACACACTGTATAGGCATACTTGCAACTACAACCCAAAACACATTCTGCTACTCCTCCTAAATATGGCGATACCACCTGTGTGACTTTTACACAGCCTGGCCACATAGAGATCCCCAACATGCAAGTAGCACCTCCAGGCATTCTAGGAGCATAAATTACACGTTTGAAGGCCCTGGAACACCAGGACAATGAAAACACCCACAAAATTACATTCTGCTACGCCTCCTGAGTATGGCGATACCACATGTGAGACTTTTACACAGCCTGGCCACATACAGAGGCCCAACATTCAGGGGGACCCATCAGGCGCTCTAGGGACATAAAATTAGAAATCCAATTTCCTAACTACCTATTACACTTTTGTGAGGCACTGTAGGGCACTGATAAGCACTGTAGTGGCAGAAATGAGCACTGATGTGGCACAGATGAGCGCTGATGTGGCACAGATGAGCGCACTGATGTGGCATGGATGAAGAATGGATGTGGCATGAATGACCACAGATGAGGCCAGATGTGGCACGGATGGGCATGGATGAGGCTCGGATGTGAATAATTGAGGCACATATGGGCATGAATGAGGCACATTAGTGCATGAATGAGGCATAGATGGGCATGAATGAGGCATAGATGGGCATGAATGAGGCATGAATGGAGGGGTGTGGTTTCGGCATGAAGCAGTGAGGATGCTTCTCCTGTAAGCTCCTGTGCTGGCACCCGTATTAATAGTTTTACTTCGATATCTGACAGCTTTCACAGCACGGTCATCATGGGCAAGAGAACGGGTAAGACCCTGCCTAAGGAAAACCCCCCTATGGGCCCCATTAAACGCTTCCTGGCCACGGAACAGGACGACTTCACTGACACAGACGGACTAGGCTGCTCTCCACATGGCTCAGGCTCTGGCTCCGCCTCCCAACACAGGCCTGAATCCGGACATCAGTCTCCAGCTTCCTCTCTCGGCTCAGACAGAGATAGGAGCTTGTCTAGACTATCGGTCTAGACTATGGTAAGTTGACTGCCTACTTAAACAGATCCGCTCTGATCTGTCACAAGTGTTGGAGCAAGTGGAGGAAACTGAACAGCGCCTAGACCGCCATGCAGTAGCCATTAGAAGCCTGCAGACTACCACCCGCAATCTCTCTATTGCTCAAAGAATGGCTGTGTACCAAATCAAAGACCAAGAGAACCGTAACAGGCAGAACAATATACAGATAAGAGGCCTACCTGAGGCAACAAGGGATGTTGATCTCCCGGTCTCTTTCTGTGGTATCTTTAATGGCCTGCTGAGCAACCCGTCAGACATCCATTGAAATTGAACCGAGTCCACTGGGCCTTCTGCCCCTGCAACCTCTTTTCAGACACCCCGAGAGATATGCAGGGTTCACTACTATGAAGAGAAGGAGCTCCTTATGCAGAAGGCAAGAGAAGCAGCTACCCTGGACTTCGATGGGGTTACCCTGTCCTTCTTCCCCGATCTGGCTAGGGAAACCCTGGAGCGTCGTAGGGCCCTTAAACCCCTGACAGATAAGTTGTGTTCTGCCTCTATCAACTACCGATGGGGATTCCCGACTTCCCTCATAGCGAACAGGGATGGCAAACCCGCTGTTCTTCGTTTTCCCAGAAGACTTAAGCCCTATACACACGATCGGTTTGTCTGATTAAAACGGACCGATGGACCGTTTTAATCGGACAAACCGATCGTGTGTGGGCCCCATCGTTTTTTTCCATTGGTAAAAAAAAATAGAATCTGTTTTAAATTTTTTCTATGGTTAAAAAAACAATAGAAAAAAATGAACGTCTGTGGGGAAGTCCATCAGTCAAAAATCCATGCATGCTCAGGATCAAGTCGGCGCATGCATGGAAGCATTGAACTTCATTTTTCTCAGCACGTCGTAGTGTTTTACGTCACCGCGTTGGACACGATTTGATTTTAAACCGATGGTGTGTAGGCAAGACTGAGTAAAGTCAGCTTCATTGGATATCCGATAAAAAAATCCATCGGATTAGATTCCATCAAATATCCGATCGTGCTTTAGACTTCTATATGGATCTCAACATCAACCCTCTGGAACTCACAGGCTAGAAAGATGCTATCCCTCTGCTCTCTAATACCTCGGAGGTTCGCTAGCGGAAAGTAGATTGGAAACGCCGCTCTGCCACACCGGGCTCTTCACCACAGATGGGGTGAATCACCTATGATGTTGTCTCGTGGCCCTTATGTGGGGGTCTAGCCTCCACGCAAGTGTCAGATCGATTGATATGTTTGCTCTTTCAGTCCTTAAAGTTTGGTTGAACATTATTTTCTCTGCCTAACAGTGGTTTTGTTTCTGTTCATGCGTATGCTTTTGTTACTAAGCTATGGTTTTATTATATGAACACGTCATTGTTGTATGCACAGTGCCCATGCCGGAGCATCCAGATGGTTTTTGGTATGCACTGATGTCCGGGGGCTGCACAGCATCCCTCTGCGGGGCACCATGTGACCCCATGCCCCTGTGTAGTTGTCCTTCACTGGGTGACGTGCTAGTGGATGTTGGGCCCCGCGTGTGCACTGTATATGCACCGCAGATTTCTGCGTGCAAACCTTGTACAATCCTGCATGTGGTTTGAAGTTTTTGATTTGCTTTTTGTGTACTTTTACTGGTTTTCTCTCTTATGCTCTTTTTACCTCCCTCTTCTTTTTGCTCCCCCTCTCTTGCCTCGGCTCCAGAATCTTTGGTGGACTGTGCATCAAGAGTCTCCCCTATGGTTCCGAAGGCAATGGTAAATTTGATCTCCCTCAATGTGTGGGGACTCTATGCCCCTGGTAAGCAACATAACCTTTATAGAGAACTTAATCGCCTGCAAGGTGACATTGTCTTCTTGCAGGAAACTCACCTTAACCATACTACCTCTAACAAGCTTTTTTCCCCAGCACTATCCAACATGGCACTACAGCCTATCAGATGTTAATAAGGCAAAGGGAGTGGCCATTGGACTCTGTAGGGGAACCTCTTTCACATTTGAAACAAGACTAAGTGACCCCTCAGGACGATACCTTTTCCTGAGAGGCAGCCTGGGTAATATGCCATGCACTTTAGCTAATATATACACCCCAACCATGATCAAGCGGGTTTCATTGCAGCCACTCTTTCCAAATTGTGGGATTTCACTTGCGGGTGCATTCTCCTGGCAGGGGACTTTAGCACTCCCCTGGAACCCACCATAGACACATCACAGGGTAGATCTAGTATCTCCCACAAACATTTGATATATATCCGCACACGTCTACACGACACTCAACTCATGGATATTTGGAGGGTGATGCACCCGCAAGTGAAAAACTACACGCACTACTCACACCTACACCAATCCTATTCCAGGATAGATTATTTATTGACCATCATCACTTAGCCTTATTACTCGATTCTGACACTGAAACCTCAATATCGGATCATGCCACTATTAGTCTCAAATTGAAAATCCCCTCCTTGTCCATAAAGACTACAAACTGGAAACTTAATGATACCCTTATCTCTGGAGACATTGATAAAAAACTGATCGGGGATGAACTCTCTCTTTATTTAAAAGACAATACGGCCCCAGATGTTTCACCTAGTGTGCTCTGGAAGGCTCACAAGGCGCATATATGTGGAAAGCTCATAGAACTAGGTTCTAGGAAAAAAAGAGAGAACACATCTACAATCTGAGCTTATCCCGGAAATAGGTTCCTTAGAGAGAAAACATGAAACATTACAATCCCAGACAATATTTAATTCCCTGACTTTAAAGAGAAAATAATTAAAGGCCCTCTTCCACTCAGAACAGAAACAGCAATTTTGCATAATTTCCCAACGCATGTGCGAATGGGGAAATAAGCCTAGCTGACTTCTTGCTCGCTCGTTGCAACAGAAAAAAGCTGGAACATTTATATCCAATTTAAAATTAAGACTCCTTCTGACACCCTGGTACATGAGACCTTTGCCATAGCTAAAGAATTTTGTTTCTTCTATCAGTAACTCTTTCACGTGCAGCACACTGTAGCAGACAAAGTGGCTAGAGACACCCTTATCCAAGAATATCTTACACAAGCTAACCTACCAAAACTACCCACTTCCACTCTTGAAGCTCTGGAAGGGAAATTCACTACCTCAGAATTCAGGGTGGCGCTTAATGCCATGGCTAATTGCAAAGCTCCGGGACCAGATGGCCTAACAATAGCCTATTACCGCGCCTTCGTGGATACATTACTCCCTCGTTTAACTCCTTATGCTAACTCTGTTTCTGCAGGTAGTGTTCTCTGACCAAAAACTCTTCACGCTCACATTACTATTCTCCCTAAACCTGGTATGGACCCCAGCAACTGCGGAAGTTATAGACCAATTTCTCGATTGAACTTGATGCCAAACTATATGCTAAAGCCATCGCAAATAGACTCACACCCCTAATACCTCAATGGATATCTAGAGACCAAAGCCGATTCATCCCAGGGAGGGAGGCTTGTGATAATTTCCTAAAAACTCTATCTCTGATAGCTCAGGTTCGCAAAACTTCCCAGCCCACCCTTTTACTCTGAACAGATGCTTAAAAAGTGGAATATCTGATGGTGACGTTAACTCGCATTGACCCATCCCTGATATCCCGGATCGCAGCAGGTGACAAGAAAGTTCCCATGTTGCAAACAGCCATTGTAAATAATAGTGCCATTTGTACTACTATAAATTATATGAAAACACCAGAGAAAAATGTAACAATACATTTAAGTGTTTGTTCACCAATGCCAGAAGTCTGCCAAGCAAAACAGGTGAGTTGGAAGCTCTGGCGCATGAGGAGAGCTATGATGTAATCGGTATTGCTGAAACTTGGCTTCAATCCTCACATGACTGGGCTATTAATATTCCTGGCTATGCTCTCTTTCGGAAAGACAGGAAAGACAGGGTAAAAAGGAAAGGTGGAGGGGTCTGTCTCTATGTAAGAAGTGACCTCAAAGCAGAGGACAGAGGCGTGGCTGTGGACGTGATATATTTGGATTTTGCAAAAGCGTTCGATACAGTTCCGCACATACGGCTCATGTGTAAGGTAAGGTCTACAGGATTGGATATATCAGTTTGTAAATGGATAGAAAACTGTCTGAAAGACAGAATTCAGAGAGTCGTGGTTAATGATTCTTACTCTGAATGGTCCAATGTTATCAGTGGTGTACCCCAAGGTTCAGTGCTGGGACCCTTACTTTTCAATATATTTATAAATGATATTGGGTCTGAGATCAAAAGTAACATTTCTGTCTTTGCAGATGACACCAAGCTATGCAGTGGAATAACGTCCTTACAGGATGTCTCCAATTTACAAGCCGACCTCAATGCTCTGTCTAATTGGGCGACTGAGTGGCAGATGAGGTTTAATGTTGATAAATGTAAAGTTATGCATTTAGGGAATAAGAATATGCATGCATCATACATGCTAGGGGGAGTACAACTGGGGGGATCTGTAGTGGAGAAGGATTTGGGGGTCTTGGTAGATCATAAGCTCAATAATAACATGCAATGCCAAGCTGCGGTTTCCAAAGCGAGCAAAGTCCTTTCTTGTATTAACCTCCCTGGCGGTATGATTCTGTCTGGAATTACGTACCAAAAGCGGTACAATTATTTTGCAAGGAAATTTGGCGTTTTATACTGTTGGCCTTTAATTTTTAGAAATAACTCACTTAAATCTGACCAAGCAAGAGTCTTGTAGGCATCCCGGGTATGATTTTTTTTTTAAAAAAAATTATAAATTATAATATAATAAATAATTATAACAAATAATAATATAATTATAATAAAAATTATTCAATAATGTAATCAACTCAAAATCACTGAAATGTGCTCAGTTGCAGAATTGTCGCTGTCATTTTTTTTTTTATGACGAATTTCCCCACAAATCGCTATCGCACAATTCTGCAAGTGATTATAATTTATTATCGCTGTTTTCTAGCTGATCTAAAACCATTTTTGACATAAAGGGACACTTTTGGACAATCTACAGTTTTTAGGCAGAAATGAATTTTTTTCTTTTTATAAAAGTACATGTAGGGCACTGGACAGACCACTAGGGACAAGGGTGTGTGTATTTTTTACATACAGTACTGTAATCTATAAGATTACAGTATACTGTATGTAAAGTGTTTGTTTACTTTTTTGAATTTGGCGCCGTTCTTCGCTTCCGTGCGTCGTAACGTCGCAGGGAACGGAGATCGGTGGCACACGGGGAGACTGTGAATCGAGCGAGGAGGTCCCGCTCGCTCACACAGCGGGTGGCATCGCTGGATCCAGGAACAAGGTGAGTAACTTGCCTGTGGATCCAGCGAGAAGGTAAGCCGCGCCGCTGCACACTCTGCACGTCCACCCCGAGCGTGACTCGGGGTTACCGATCCTAACATGAAAAACCAACCCCGAGTCACGCTCGGGTTTACCGCCAGGGGGGTTAAGAGAGGTATGGACTCCAGAGACAGAGATTAATTTTGCCCCTGTACAAATCATTAGTAAGACCTCATCTGGAATATGCAGTTCAGTTTTGGGCCCCAGTTCTCAAAAAGGATATCGAAGAACTGGAGAAAGTGCAGAGAAGGGCAACCAAACTGATAAGAGGCATGGAGGAGCTCAGCTATGAGGAAAGATTAGAGGAACTGAATTTATTCACTCTTGAGAAGAGGAGAATTAGGGGGGATATGATCAACATGTACAAATATATAAGAGGTTCATACAGTGGACTTGGTGTTGAGTTATTCACTTTACGGTCAACACTGAGGACAAGGGGGCACTCTTTACGTCTAGAGGAAAAGAGATTTCACCTCCAAATACGGAAAGGTTTTTTCACAATAAGAGCTGTGAAAATGTGGAACAGAGGTGGTTCTGGCCAGCTCAGTAGATTGCTTTAAGAAAGGCCTGGATACTTTCCTAAATGTACATAAAATAACTGAGTACTAAGATTTGTAGGTAAAGTTGATCCAGGGTAAATCCGATTGCCTCTCGGGGGATCAGGAAGGATTTTTTTCCCCTGCTGTAGCAAATTGGATCATGCTCTGCTGGGGTTTTTTGCCTTCCTCTGGATCAACTGTGGGTATGAAGTTGGGTGTATGGGATTGTACTGTGTTTTTTATTTTGTTTGTTTATTTTTTGTGATTGAACTGGATGGACTTGTGTCTTTTTTCAACCTGACTTACTATGTAACTATGCAGCACTTTATAATTTTCCTACCGTACAACTACAAATTAATGGTACCTTAAGCAAACCTTTCACGTTACATAATGGCACTCATCAGGGCTGTCCCCTCTACCCTATTTTATTTTCCCTCTCGATGATAAGACACAACCCTAACATCCACAGAATTAAAATAGGTAAAACAGTATAAATATGCGGCTTACATAGATAATATATATTTTACGTTCAACAGCCCTTTATCTCTCTCCCTAATCTGATGTTGGCTTTTACAGTATTCGGAACCATCTCCAACTTTAAAATCAACCCGTCCAAATCCGAAATATTCACCACTTGCTTACCGGGCACATATACCCCCCTCCTGCCAAGGTGAAATTTCAGCTTCCGGCACTGCGTCGCTTTAACTGACAATTGCGCAGTCGTGGCTCCCAAATAAAATTGACGTCCTTTTTTCCCCACAAGTAGAGCTTTCTTTTGGTGGTATTTGATCACCTCTGCGGTTTTTATTTTTTATAAACAAAAAAAGCGTAAATTTAAAAAAAAAAAAATCAATATTTTTTACTTGTTGCTATAATAAATAGCCCAATTTAAAAAATAAATAAATAATTTTCTCAGTCTAGGCCGATAAAAATCGCAATAAGCGAATGGTTTGCGCAAAAGTTATAGCGCCTACAAAATAGGGGACATAATTATTTTTTATTATTTATTTTTTTACTAGTAATGGCGGCGATCTGCGATTTTTATCGGCACTGTGACATTATGGCGGACACATCGGACACTTTTGACACATTTTTGGCACCATTCACATTTATACTGCGATCAGTGCTATAAATATGCACTGATTACTGTATAAATTTGACTGGCATTGAAGGGGTTAACACTAGGGGGTGAGGAAGGGGTTTTTTTTTTTTTTTTATTATCAAAATTTTTATTAGTTTTTCAACATTTCCATTTAACAATATATTACATTATATTACGCCCTTGTACAATAAACATCCTTGTCTGTATCCCATACCCCCCCCCCCGGGGGAAATAAAGAGAAAAAAAAGAAAAGAAAAAAAGGAGAAAAAGAAAAAAATAAATAAATAAAATAAAAAGGGGAGAAAAATTACCCCCCCCCCCACCCTCACTTATTCCCTGTGGCTCTCTCCCCCCCCCCTCCAAACACCAAACAGAAAATAAAATAAATAAATAAATAAAAAAAGTGATCCCTTAGATATGAGGCTTCTAAAAAGCCATTCTATAGCTTATCGCTCATTATTCCTTGTTACCCCATCCCCTAAAAACACTTTTACCAAGTGTTTGAAATCTGAGGCCTCTGTCAGGCCATAAAGCCACTAATGACTTAAACCCCCCCCCCCCCCCCGCTTTTTTATCTCACCCTTTCTCCCTTCCCTATTCCACACACCAACCCCGAAAGAAAATAAGTAAATGTATATAATAAAAAAAAAAAAAGGACCCCTTATTATGTAGTATATCCCAATCCCACCCTCTGTGCCCACCCTCTCTTAAACCTGTACAGGTGGGGGGTTAGGCGCAGTGCCAGGATTTCATATTGAGAGCTAAAAATAAATAAATAAATAAATAAATACAAAAAAAAAAGACAAACAAGTTATTCTCCAGAACCTCCCCCCCCCCCCCACAGGCTATCCACTTACGTTTTCCTACAGCTCCTTAAATTATTCAATCTCTAGCGAGCATTTTTCCCATTCTGACCATATTACTCTAAACTTTTCCTTTCTATCTTTAACCCTGGAAATCCATCTTTCTGCCTCCATAATTAAATTAACTTCTCTCTTCCATTCAAGAATAGTTGACCTTTTATCCTGTTTCCATAAGCTAGGTATTAATAATTTTGCCGCATTTAATAAATGAGGCGTACTACTCTCCTTATATGATCCCATTGACCTCGCTGACCTGTGGAATAGGAAGTTTAAAGGTGTCAGTTCTATTTCCTCGGGAGATAGCCTTCCAACCCAAGGGGCAATCTCTTGCCAAAATCCTCTGATCTTTGGGCATGACCACCACAGGTGGAGTAGGGTACCCTCTTGTCCACATCCCCTCCAACACCTATTGTCCGCAAGCCTATACATCTGTGCCAATCTTACTGGGGTTCTATACCACCTAGATAGAAATTTATAAGACATCTCCTGAATTTGTGAGCTTACAGATGTATAGTGTGTGGAATCAATAAGTTTTTTAATTTGTTGCGTGGTAAACCTGTGATTTAGCTCTCCTTCCCAGTCTCTAATATAGTAAGGTGTTGTTTTTCTCCGTGTCCCTAGGATTAATCTATACATTTGAGACAGTAAGTGTTTGGCCCTCCCAATCTTTACACATCTGGTTTCAAATATAGTAAGCGAATTAAGAGGCCTTATCCTGGTTTTCCACTTTTGAAAGAAGCACCCTAATTGATGATACCTCCACTCCACCATTGTGGCTGTTCCCAAGCTCCGTCTCAATTCAGGTAAGGGGGTCAGGGTTCCACATGGGGCAAATTTGCCGCATGTGGTGTCCCTCCCCCAGGCCTTCATTGATCCTACTTCCTCGCCTGGGGGGGAACCACGGGAATCCCTCCAGGAGACCAGGGGGGATATCCCAGGGGCATAATCTTCTGATTGATTTATTTTATCCCATATCCTTAGTGTATTATTAGTTAATGGTGACATCCATTTTGAGAGCCCTCTTTCTGTCTTCGGTATCCAAGGAGCTCCGGCTAGGTTCCTTCCTGCCATTGTTTGCTCTAATTTTACCCATGTTTTAGTTGAGTGATCGTGATTCCAATTTAGTATACGTACTAGTGCCATTGCCCTATAATATGATATTACATCTGGCAGCCCCACTCCGCCCTCTGACTTTTCGCTACACAAAATTTCATAGGCTAATCTGGGGCATTTATCGTTCCATACAAAGGATACAAAAGCCTTCCGTATGCCCTTAAAAAAACTCTGTGGGAGGTGAATTGGCACTGTATGTAAGACATAAATTATTTTAGGTAGTATGTTCATTTTTATTGCGTTCACCCTTCCAAACCAAGTTAAAAACTGCCCCTTCCATTTCTGAAGATCCTCTCTTACCCCTTCCATTAAGGTACCATAATTCAGGTCGTATAAAAGTTTAGGGTCAGGCGTTATATGCGTCCCTAAGTACACTAGTGATTTTTTATTCCATATGAAGCGATATGCTTCTTGTAGAGTGTTCGCCATACTTAAAGATACATGGCTAGGAAATAATATAGACTTCTCAAAATTAATTTTAAAATTGGATAGGGCCCCAAACCTAGATACTACTTCCATCAAGGCAGGTAATGAAGTCTGTGGTGTCGATAGATAGAACAACAGGTCATCGGCATATGCCGAGACCTTATGTTCATCCGGCCCAATACACGTTCCCTGTATTCCGTTATTTCTTCTTATTTTGCAGAGAAAGGGTTCCAATATCATTGCAAATAATAAGGGAGACAAGGGACACCCTTGTCTCGTACCATTGTATATTTGGAAATAGTCTGACAAAGTGCCATTAAGTAAAGAGTAAAGAGTAAAGACTCTTGCTCTCGGGGACGCGTACAACGCCAGCACCCAACCCATCACACGCTCTCCCACTTTCATCCACCTCAGTCATAAACATCCAGCTAACCCTGTCGAAAGCTTTTTCGGCATCCATAGATAATATTATTCTGGGGGCTCTGTCCGGACCGTATTGCATCCAATGGAGGACATTTAATGCTCTTATGGTGTTGTCTCTAGCTTCACGGCCCTTCATAAAGCCTGTTTGATCAGGGTGAACTAGCTTCACTAAATGATCCTGTAGTCCAAGTGCCACAATTTTTGATAATAACTTTGTATCAGAATTTAACAGAGAAATTGGTCTATAATTAGCACAATGTTGGGGATCTTTTCCTGGTTTTGGGAGGACTGTAATGTGTGCCAATAGTGCTTCTGGAGGAAGTGGATTCAGAATGTTAATCGAATTGAGGTAATCACATATTGGGGCACCCAGGTTTTCAGAATTTTTTTTATAATATAAATTCGTAAAGCCATCTGGCCCTGGGCTTTTTCCTATTCTCAAATTTGCTATTACTCCATGCACTTCTTCTACTGTAATCGGCCTGTTTATCATCTCCGTGGCTTCAGATGGCAGTGAAGGTAACTCTGAGTCCGCAATATATTCCCTAATCTCCCCCACTCGGAATTCATTAGTGGTGCTTGCCAATTCCTGTTGAATATTATATAAATTCTCGTAGAATTTATGGAATTCTGCCGCAATTGCCTGTGTTTCTACAATTTTTTTATTTTGTATAGTTAAATTATGAACATGTCTGGAATCTTGTTGTTTTTTAAGTTGTCTAGCTAAAAGGCGACCACATTTATTTCCCTGTTCATAGAAACGGTGTGCGTAGTATCTATATTTATTTCTGGTTTTCTGATCTAGACACTGTGTCAGTTTACTTCGTGCCTCTTCCAACCTCTTAGCGTCTGCTGGGTCCATGGAGGATTTATGTTTTATCTCTATCTTATTTATTTCTTCCAGCAGATCTGTTATTTCTTTTTGTTTTTCTTTTTTTTTTTCCTTGCCCCCCATGCTATCAATTCCCCCCTGATCACTGACTTATGGGCCTCCCAAATAGCCTGTTCAGAAGTTTCCCCAGACACGTTCCTTTCAAAATATGTTTTGATTTTAATGGTTAAATCTTCCACAACGCGGCTGTCGTCTAACAGTGTCTCATTTAACCGCCAAGTTCGTTCCAAGTGGCCCAATGATACTGGATGTAAGGTCATAATGACAGGTGCATGATCTGAAATTGTTATTGATTCTATCGTACAAGATCTGATCCTTTCTAGGTAGAACTGGTCCACGAAAAAAAGATCAAGACGAGAGTACATATTGTGTATTTTTGAATAATAGCTATAGTCTTTTATCCCCTCATGCGTTGCTCGCCATCCATCTACCAAATGGGCAGTCCGTAAAAGCTGTTTTATGTGTTTTAGAGCCTTGAATGATATGGGTGTTTTGCCTGTTGATGTGTCTATACTTGGATTTAATACTAAATTAATGTCACCCCCTAAAATCAGAAATCCTTCTCTATACTTCTCTAGTGATTTCAAGGTTTTTATCAGGAAGTTAGCCGTGCCTGTGTTTGGGGCATACACTGAGGCAAATGTATAGCAGTAGCCGTTCAATTTCGCTTTTAAGAAAAGGTACCTACCCTTGGGGTCTATTTGTGAAGATATCACGATAACTGGGCATGTCTTTTTAAATGCTATGGACACTCCTTGAGGAAGGGGTTAAATGTGTGCCCTGCATAGTGTTTCTAACTGTGGGGAAGGGGACTGACTGGGGGAGGTGACCGATCTGTGTCCCTATGTACAAGGGACACAGATCGCTCTCCTCTCTCCCTGACAGGACGTGGATCTATGTGTTTACATCTGTGGGCACGCGCATGCCGCCGTTGGCGGTGCTACTAAAAGTGGAAATTTAGATCCACCCTGCGGCCGTATAAAGTCGTACGGCCGTCAGGAAGTGGTTAAACATTTCAATCCCACATAAAACTGTAGCTCAATTGAAACTATTCTTTCCCTTTAGTTGGCAACCACACTCAAAGTACCTCAGCATATTTCTTACATCCAACACTGCCTCTCTATTTTGTGTAATTTTTTTAACCCAACTAAACACGATTAGATCAGACCTACATAAATAGACCCAGCTAGCACACTCATGGTTGGAGAGGATTAGTGTTACGAAGATGAACATATTACCCAGGCTGCTATTCATGTTCCAAAGGATCCCATACAAGATCCCCTTGTGATTCTTTACAGTGTTGAAATCGATAGTCTGCAAATATGTGTGGAATCGCAAACGACCCAGAATTACTAGAAACCTTCTTATTAGATCAAAAAGAGAAGGGGGTCTAGCTTTACTGGACTTTCAGGCCCCGTACACACGACCAAACATGTCTGCTGAAACTGGTCCGCGGACCATTTTCAGCAGACATGTTCGGTCGTGTGTAGTTACGAGCGTACAGAATTTCAGCATACATTTGCCCGCCGGGCCATTTTTCAGCAGACATTTATTTCCAAACTTGTTTTAAAACCGTCCGCTGAAATCCTGTCCGCTCGGACATGTTCGGTGGTTAGTACACAAAAGCAACGTACAAAAACCCCGCGCATGCTCAGACTAAAGGAGGCCACGGGAGCGCTCGTTCAGGTAAAACTCACGTTTGTTTGGGATATGGCACATTCGTCAATAGAAAGATTAATTCTAGCAATAGAACAATGAAGAAAACGACGCAATAAACAACAGTTGATGGCGTCGTTTTATTCATTGTTCTCTTGCTAGAATAAACCCGTTATCTTGCTGATGCTATTTCAACTAAGTTGTCCCATACTGAAAAGTGACATTTGTTGCTTGGGATGTAGTAATATTTTAGAAATCTTTTCTAGGCCAGATGTAGCATATTTTTTTGGGTCCTCCACATGTATATCTTATTTTAGGTTTTCTTTAATGTTCATCTTAGCCACTTTTTTTCCGTGTTTATAGTTATGTCACCATTTTTAATTTTGTGGTACGTAATTTTTTTATTTAGATTTTGTTTGAATTTTTTCATAGATTTTATTGAAGGTTGTTTCAATTGTCTACCATGTTGGCACACCAAATGCACCCCCACCCCCAAAGGACTTTGTGTCATTTTTAAATGAAACATTATATTTGTTTTGAATGTTTGATGCCTAAAATAATCCCCACAGTATAACAAACAATAGGCACGTTTTTAAATTAAACAAAAAGCCATTTATTTTGGCAAATGTGAAAAAGTAAATAAAACAGAATGGCAGCACTTGAACAGCTAGCAAAATACATGCAGACTTGCATTTCAAACATGGTGAAGGATAAACTAGCAAACCTCAGGAGGCACACAAACAAAATTCTGAAGCAGCAGCACATAACCAAAGGAATCCAAGCTGTGGTAGTCCAAACAAGATGCCATTTGTGGGGGATCAAATGGAAGGCAGGGAATCACCGTCTCCTCTTCCTTGCAACCTTCCCACCAGGCTTCCTTCCAGCGGGTCTTCCCTGGCCCCTTGCAGGTGGGGATGATGTGGCAGCAGGAGGATGGTGTTCAGCAAGCCGGGCCGGGTCACATAGCCCAGTGTCTGTGGTCAGCAGCTCCCTCTCCATCCACCAAAGGGCCTGGTTGATCACGCCCTTTGCCAGTTGCTTCTGCTCCTCCGTCCCTTTGTTGAGATTGTGTGCCAGGGAGGCACTGTAGGCCTCAGTGGGGTTGAGGGGGGCCCTCATGATGGCACTCGCCTCCTGAATCATTTTGAGACTGGCTTCCTCCACTGGCCCCAATTTCCTCTTTCGGCCTGTTGGCCTCATCTGGAGGGGAGGAGCCTGGCTGGTGGTGGTTGTCCTGGGGAGCTGCTGAACGCCACTGGGCCCGGCCTCCTCCTGGCTGCCACTGACCCCTTCGGCCTGGCTGACAGTGACGAGAGGATCTGCCACCTCCTGGCTGGTCTCTTCTTTCTGTGTAAAAAAAAGGGACATGTTTTAATATATTTCTAAATCTAATCACTCACATTTTCATGCTTGAATCTCCTTTTTTGGGGCTAATTTAAACTTGAACAGACTCACCCTCTGACCCCTGCATTTGTCATCCCTGACACCTATTTGTTTGCCCACGACTTTTTAATTTTTTTTCCCAGCTTGTCTTTTATTTTACAATATCAAGTCAATAATCCAACAATAATTATTATTAGTCCAGAAATATTTAGGAAACTACTATACCTCATCATCGTAGAGGCGCAGATCTGCGTCTCTGTCAGCCAGGCCCTCTTCATCCGACTCTGCAGGGCTGTGGTGATCTGGGGAAGTCCCGCTGGAAGGTAGCGTGGAGGGAAGGCTGGGAGGCAGACTTGACATTGATGTCCTGCCCTCCAGTTGATCCCGCAAAAACGACATCTGGTTAAAATACCATAGCTTGGGTTCCTTTGTTGGTCTTGCTGCTGCTCCAGATCTTAGCTGCTTTTGGTGAGCTTTGTACGCTCTCCTATATGTGCCCCTGAGGTTGGCAAGTTTATCCTTCACCATGTTGGCACTGCATTCTGGCACCCATGTTCTCATGTATGCTGCTAGCTGCTCAAGTGCTGCCGCTCGTAGGTCCTTATTGTGGTAAGTGGGATGCTTGGAATCCCACAGGATGGGCATTTCTCTGAATTTATCCAGCAAGTGCTGGATAATCTCTTGGGTCTGCAGTAGATCCATTCCAAATATTTGTTGTGGCTAATTTTAGTCTAGATTACCAAAAGAAAAATAAACCAAAAACACGATTTAAAAAAGGCTCAGCGTTGACATTGATAGAATATGTGGCACAAAATGTATGACCTATATAGAAATACAAACACAGTGTCTCTTGTTTCCAAAATGCTGGCCAGCTCTGCCCCTTTGGTTCCATTGCAGTAAATAAGTGGAATCTAGAACCATACCCAATTATTACAAATGAGAGCATTCATCAAGGCACTATTTCATGTGTAGATATCCTGCCCCTCAGCATTGATTACATGAAAGACACTTCCTAATGTCCTCTGTCCAACCAACACAGAACAATACTTGGCCTGATCTGAATACACCCTACATAAATTGTAATGAGGTAGAGCATTTTTCACATCTATATTTTGTGATGTCTACAAAAGCATTTGGCTCCCAAAATCCCATTGTGGTATCCAAGAGACATAATAGCTTAATAAAAGGGTGCAACCAACAGACCAAACCCCCATCCTATGGCTCTCCATTTTGTAGGCCGCTGCTGATCCCATGTTTAAATTTCTTACCTTCCTCTCTCAAATTGCTCGTTTGTAACGTCGATTAATGACCGCGTAACCTATGTAATCACGGCGTGCGCCTTTTATACACTCCGCGTATGTATGAAACGCCGCCCTCGTCACCTTTGCCATGCCCCTAATCAATGTGAAACGGAAATATGGCGTTAACTGTGTAGGTTCTGGAATCGCGCAAATATTCTCCGCGTAACCTACGTAAACACGTTTGCATTCTCGACACTCCGCATATGCATGAATCCCCGCCCTCATCTCCGCCCATGACGGGACATTTCCTCATTTCCACGCCCCTAATCTCTGTGGGAAGGAAAGATGGCGATGTCACACGAGCGGGCACGGAGCTCTCATGGCGCAAGTGAAGGGACAGAGGCAGGACCGTCGCGATCCAGGCCAAAAAGATATAAAGCCACTAATATGGCTTTCGACGAAATGGTGGAGTTAGTTTACATCATGCGTAGGAAGGACTATGATGGTGAATTTGGGCCCTACAAGACCCCTAACCGCAGAAAGTCACACATTATGGACAAGGTGGCGAGGAGAATGAGGAAGATGTTTGGTGTCACCAGGTCCAAAGAGCAACTCAGGAAGCGTTGGTCCGACTTGAAATTGCTGGAGAAGATTCTCAAAATTCTGCGGAAAAGTAAGTCCATATTTTTTGGGGGGGGGGGGGAAATGTCTGCAAGAATGTGTTGACATGTAGATTTTGACATCTGCCTCCTTGTACTTTTGAACACGTGTAGATACTGTATTGTGTTTATGTTAAATACCAACCTTTAGCAAATATCGTGAAATAGTAACCCGTGTAATATGACATCGTTTCGCAGAAATGCGAGGTTAGTCCAGGAACAACACACCTGGACATGGCTGACTGGCCCCAAACTTTGTTTGCAAACATTGTTGATAAGCAAAATCAGAGAAATTAAATTGAGTGAATGTGACAGCCAAACAAGATTCATTCTCAACAGTGCTAATAAAGCAGATGTTTTCCCATCTGGAAATGCAAAGCACCTGTGTCTCAACAATAAAAGCAGAATTTTTAGTAGGGTATCCGAGAATTAATGTTTTGGGGGGACATCCATGTGTGTCACTTCTTAGCAAAAAAGGGGCAGGATCAGAGCTTGGCCTAGAACTCCGCCAAAAAAGTAGGTTTGCTGAAAGAAGAAAATAAAACAAAATAAAAAAGGCCTCTTCTAAGCAATGTGTGCGAGTTCAGCTCTACAATATCTGTGTGCTGATGAGTATACCTTTTGTTTTTTCTTATTTCTTATAGGGGAAAGAAGACGCCAGCAATTGGAGGAGGCAGAGAGGGCCAGACACCCCCAAAATCACACACCTCCGCATGTGGAGGAGGATGTGGAAGTAAGAGAGGAGGATGTGGAAGTAAGACAGGAGGAAGGAAGAGAGGAGGAAGACTTAAATTTGGATTTAGAATTCAGGGAAGATGAGGCGGAACTTGATGAAGCAGAATTGAGTGATTTTGAAGGGGTATTGATGGATAAAGAAGGAGTAATTAAAAATAAAAATAAGAATACAAAAAGCAAATTTTTCTGAAAAACACAACCAAAAAACTAAAATTGAAGAAAAAACTGTTTTTACCAAAACAAAACCAAAAAAAATAAATAAAGATTTTCAAAAATGTTTTTGAAAAACCCCCAAAAAATATGATCAAAAGAATAAATCTTGTTTACAGAAAACCACAAAAATAAAAAATATCTAAAGATTATTTTGATGCTAAAAATAAAGATTTGTACATTTTGAAGTGCATATATATATATATATATATATATATATATATATATATATATATATATATATATATATATATATAGACAAGCCAGAAAATTATTATCTATATTTGCAAAAAATATATCTGACATTGTGTTTCTATCAGTATTCTTGCTAATCACTGTAAAAAAATTTGAAAAAAATGTTAAAAAAAATAAATAAAAAAATTTGACTCCAAATTCAAAAAACATGTTTGACTCCAAAAATGCATCATTTTTTGTGGAGTAAGGAAAAAAATAAAAATAAAAATGGTGACATCAAAAGATGAAAAATGAGTGGCTTTGTATTTCTCGACTCAATACCCAGTTTGTAGATGAGTGAATAATGTGCAATTGTGGTTATTTACTAAATCTGCCTAACTTAAATTGGCACTAGAAGTGCACTAGTTAGTTTGAGAACCAGCAAGACAGAAAAAAAGAGAAAAAGCAATAATGACAAACAACTGTATAAAGTCCAATGGTCAAATTATTTATTAGTTCTGTGAATATTTCTTTCTTTTGGGGGCCGAATTAGAAAGAAATATGATCTGGCATAGCAATGGCCCCCCCACCCATGAAGTACTCAACATATTTGTCGCGTACCTCACGAGCAGATAAGGGAGCCAAGCCAGCGCGACCAGTGTCCAGCCCAGGAATGTTATCTGAGGGTAGTCCTGCCTCAGAGCCCATGGGGGGTAGGTACGACTGGGGGAGTGCCTGCGTAGAAAATTGTGCAAAATGCAGCAGGCAAATACAATGGTGTTTAATTTATATTCCGCCAAGTGTATCGCTGTCAGGAACAGGCGGAACCGGTTGGTGAGGATCCCAAAGGCATTCTCGACTACCCTCCGAGCCCTGGCCAACCGATAATTGAACACCCTCCTCTCTGAGGTGAGGGTCCTCTGGGGAAACGGCCGCATGAGGTTAGGTCCAAGCCCGAAAGCTTTGTCTGCTAGAAACACAAACGGAAGTCCTTCAACATTATCTTCATCTGGTGGCAATGCCAGACCACCAGCTTGGAGACGACTGTAGAATTCTGTCCGCGCGAATACTCCCCCATCTGACAGCCGGCCGTTCTTCCCCACGTCCACATATAGAAACTCATACTGTGCCGACACCACCGCCATCAACACAATACTATGATAACCCTTGTAGTTATAATAGTAGGACCCCGAGTGGGGTGGGGGCACTATGCGGACGTGTTTCCCATCTATTGCTCCACCGCAGTTAGGAAAATCACACCGCTGGGCAAATTGTGAAGCCACAGACTGCCATTCCTGTGGTGTGGAGGGTAGCTGTGGGGACAAACAAAAAAAGAGATTTACGACTTCGGCACATAAACATTGCAAACATAATCCTACAAGCATCCTTGTGCAACTTCACAGTTTTCAAATAGCATTTTCAAATTGTGAAGGGAGATTTTCGGGGCACAAATATATAGGCCCACTTAATTAATAAGAGACTCCACAGCCCTCTGATGGGGACAAAAACACTTTTAAGGGGGGGTGGGGGGTGTTTAAACTGTTTAAAAATCAAAAATATTAACTACAAATAGGCAAGGTGGGGGTTGGCCCTAGGATAGCATGCTGGACAGGTTAATATTGGGTAAGGTACAAATATGCAGGTAGGCCAAAAGAAAAAGAACATGGAAAGCTTATATCAACATGCATAGGGAGAAAAGGGAACATTAGTTAAACACACAGCATATCTGGGAAATAAAATAAATAGTTAGTTGCCCACATTATTAAAGCCAGATTGTGAGGGTAAAATGAGGAAACTTACCTTAATATACTCCTCCTGCAGAACTTTGATGATGGCAGCACACGTGTCCGGTATGATGACCCCAAACGCCTGCGGAGAGATGCCTGTCGAGAACTTGAGGTCCTGCAGGCTCCTCCCAGTCGCCAGGTACCGCAACGTGGCAATAAGCCTCTGCTCGGCCGTGATGGCTTGGCGCATCACAGTGTCCTGCCTCGTGATATAGGGGGACAGAAGATCCAGCAGACGGTTGAATACGGGGTCCGTCATGCGGAGAAAGTTCCTATAGTCATTAGGATTATTCTCCTGGATTTCCCTAAGCAGAGGCATATGAGAGAACTGGTCACGCTGGCGCAACCAATTCTTGGTCCAGGAACGCCTCCGCCCCCTGTTCCTGGCCAAAGTACTGGAATGATGAACATATCCAGCAGCCATCCCATAAACAGCACCAACTCGCGAAAATTGATGCTGCTGCTCCATCATGGCTTCAAACCGGCCGGCTGGTCAGTCAAGAACACACTCCAACAGAAAGCACAATCAAATCCAGCGGTACCTGCAAAGAACGCGCGACAAACAGATACGAGCGCACAGTACGAAACTGCAAAGCAGAACGAACTGCACGCCTGTACCCGAATGCCAACTACGAACCCACAAGCACACGCACTGAACCCGAAAATACGACCTGCTAAAGCACGGAGACCGAGAAGCGCGAATCAGCTCTAACCAAAC
The DNA here is from genome assembly GCF_905171775.1 of Rana temporaria. NCBI lineage: Eukaryota > Metazoa > Chordata > Amphibia > Anura > Ranidae > Rana > Rana temporaria. The sequence goes on from NC_053491.1 coordinate 300,526,079, forward strand.
CTTCACTAACACGAGCAAAGCCGTAACTAGCAAAAGCGGAACAGAGGGCGTCGCCATTGACTTTGGCCTTTCCCTTTATAGTGACGTCAAACATGGTTTACGTGCACACGTTCTGGTCCACCGCGAAATATGGTCCGCTGGTGTGTACAAGCCAGCGGGCCAAAAGACAAAACAGCCTTGTACGCCGGAAACTGCCCGTCGGACACTTTCCAGCGAACATGTTTGGTCGTTAGTACCCGGCCTAAGAGTTACTTCTTAGCAATAGTTTTGAATAGAATATTGGAAATACCACAAAGACTCTACTCTGTGAGTACTCTTTGAATTAAACCTCAGTGGCGTGGACCTATTCCCTGAAATATGGATAACCAGGACATTTTGGAAACTGTTCATGATCACCTCACCACTTACCCGGTCCACTCTTGCGATCTGGGACTCAATATGCAAAGCGCACAAATGGCTGTATAACTCTCCCCTAATGAAATAAACGGATCATGCCTACTTCCCCCTGGGAAATCTTGACCCCAAGTCTCACACTTGGAACTTTGGGACTCCAGCTCTACTCCACCAAGTAACATCCGCTACCGGCATCTCACCTCTCTTGTACACTCCTACCATCTTCTACAGTGTCATTAATGGACCATTGGAGATACCAACAGGTCTCCAAATTCATACAATCACTTCCAAAACTACTGCGCACTCTAGCAGACCTAACACCGGTAGAAACCGTCCTCGTAGATGATCAACCCTATACAATGTCCACATAAATACGGTAGCTGCGCTCTTGTTAAAAAACACTGACAAGCTGCCTTATGTAATCCATGCAGTTCATGTAGTTCATAAAAGAAAAAGCAGAGATAGGTGCGTGAAAAAGTTCAAATTCTATCTTTGTGCAGTTGGACGCTTCAAGGCAGACACCATTCACCCAATGATATTTTTTGCCAGAAATCATCTCATCCAAAATTATACCCATCCCGTGGACTGACCACTGTGCAATAGCACAGTGGTCAGTCCACGGGATGGGTATAATTTTGGATGAGATGATTTCTGGCAACATACTAGAAGGAATTAGAATATGGTCTATTCGTGAGAATGAGTTGTGTGGGTATGAATAGTGAGTAAAACATCTACTGGTGGGATAAAGTTCTCGCCAAGTATCTACCATTTTACCACTATTTTACCACTATTAAATCCACAGTACCTATTAAATCCACAGTACCTAGTACCTAGATCCCAAGACACCACTTGGTGTATAAATGACTCTATACTGACCCATCCTTCTCACCGTGCCGAGATTGAAAAAGCATTATCTGACTATCTTGAAACCAATGATACGGATGACATCTCGGCCCTCACATTATGGGAAGCCCATAAAACAGTTATTAGGGGTAGATTGATTCAACTAGCTACTGCACTTAAGAAGGAACGCAAACTCATGTTTACAAAGCTTGAAGCTACCTTTAATGACTGCCATCAAACCTTTCAATCTTCCCTGACTAATATTAATAATGCTAAACTGGAAAAAGCCCGCCTAGATTTAGATCTTTTTCTCACTGACTCGGCAGATAAACCCATACGCAAACGCCAACATATCCAATATCTTAAGGCTAATAAACCCGACACGCCCATGGCCAGAATTTTTTTAAAAATACATTACACCCTCAAACCTCTATCTGACTGAAAATATCCCGATCAGCGTACACTAGCAACCCAGTTAAGATTCTCGAAGTTTTTCGCTCCAATCTAGCCAAGATATACTCCCCTGCCCCGAATTTCGATAGGACATTTTCTAACATCACATCACATTTTCTAACATCACACTTCCAAATATTGACCAAAAACAACGCGATCTTCTTGAAAGCCCTATTACTGATACTGAAGTCCTGAATGCTATACAATTTCTAAAACTGCATTAGAGACCTGGACCAGACGGATTCTCTGCAATATATTACAAACAGTTTACACAACTCTTAACACCAGTTTTAACTAGAGCTTTCAATTCGATCCTTAAAGGACACTCATTTAGGTCAGAGACACTCACCTCTATCATTGCTATGATCCCCAAACCTCATTCTGATTCTACTTCCTGGACCAACTATCGCCCTATATCCCTCCTTAATTTAGATATAAAATTGATAGCCAAAATCCTAGCCACTAGACTGAATAATATCATTGGCCACCTAATTCACAAAGATCAAACAGGTTTTATGCCTAAACGCCAGGCGGGGGATAATATAAGAACACTCTTACTCATCCATGCCGCAAAAACTAGACACATCCCAGCTTGTCTCGTTTCATTAGACATAAGGAAAGCATTTGACTCTGTCACTTGGCCATATATGGAGTATACACTTCAAAAATGGGGTTTTGGTAACCATTTTTTAACCTGGGTGTCTTCTCTCTATAATAATCCGAGAGCATACATCAAATACTCTGGTTATAAGTCAACAATGTTTGACATCAGGAGAGGAACCAGACAAGGTTGTCCCCTCTCTCCGTTACTTTTTGCCTTACTAATAGAACCCCTGGCACAATTAATCAGATCTAATCCCGATATTAAAGGTATTGAATTAGGTGGTCACCAACACAAATTATGTCTTTTCATGGATGATATCCTTATCAAATCCTCATATATCCACCCCTAACTTACTTGCTACATTAGATAACTTTGCCCACATTTCAGGACTTCATGTTAACCCAACAAAATCAAATGCGTTAAATATTTCTCTATCCCCATCAGAACTACCATTTAATTGGGTCCCTAAACAACTCCCATACTTAGGTATACAACTCACTATCTCTCTTAAAGATCTTTTTGCGGCCAATTACTTACCTCTCTTGAAACAAACTTCTAGTTTTATGAAACAATGGACCTCTCTTACACTATCATGGTTGGGTAGGATCAATGCAATAAAGATGTCTATTCTGCCAAAATTTCTATATTTATTTAGAGTCCTTCCTATTTCGATACCATCTTATTTTTTGAGGCTCACTCAACAGAGAGTCATGTCCTTTATTTGGGGTAACACTAAGCCTCGCATTTCCAAATCCACACTCTATCTACATAAATTGAGAGGTGGCTTAGGATTACCCAATTTCTCCTCCTATTTTTATGCTGCACAAATCGCACTTCTTCCCAAATACCATGCTACAGTTGAAACACCCTTATGGGTAGCTATCGAATCGGTGGATACAACCCAATCTCAGTGGCCAACATACTATGGCTTAGTACTGCCGATAGATTATGTATCACCAACCCTATAACAAAACAAACCTTAGCTACTTGGGACAAATTTAAGAGTTCATATAACCTTCAATCCCCACATAATCCCCTACTTTCATTTTTGAGTAATCCAGCTTTCTACCCCGCTTGGAAATTCCCAAGATCATTCTCTGCCTGGTCCTCCAGTAACCTGACTTGTTTGTACAGACTAACCTCTGCTACTACTATTCATACCTTCCCTGTATTATGTGAAACCTTTGGCCTTCCTAACAGTGAAATTTTCCGTTATTTGCAAATCAAAAATTTCTACGAACCGTTACTTCATACAGGCTCACCTCTTAACCAAATGACGCAATTTGAGCGGATCTGTATGAGCGACCCACATATTAGAGGTCTAATATCTATAATATACCAACGTCTTAATGAGCCCACTGATGAAATGTTACCCTCGTATGCTACTAAATGGGCGCAAGGCATTGGCCGAGTGTTCGATACCAAAGAATGGCCTAAGATCTGGTTAGCCACTAAATCTTCCTCTCCTAATTGTTTTGCCGTAGAAACGAATTATAAAGTCTTAGCACGTTGGTATATGGTACCTGCTAGAATAGCCAAATTTATCCCCACATACACAACTAATTGCTTCAGAGGTTATCAAACACCAGGTACATATTTCCACATTTGGTGGCAATGTCCAGTAGCCCAGGATTTCTGGACAAATGTTTTTTTAATGGCATCTACAGCTTTAGAAACCTCAATTCACCCTGATCCCGCTACAGCATTCACCCATGCACAATTTCAACTCCTCATTCAACTTACCACAGTAGCTAAGCAAACTATTGCCAAAGCATGGAAATCCCAAACTCTAATTCTAGCAGAGACTAAACACAGAATGAACAGAGCGCTTATATTTTCTAAGACGGCAGCCATAGAAGACAATAAAATAAATACATTTCGTAAGGTTTGGCAACCATGGGTTAAACATTACCTCCCCACTGATTTTGACCAGTCTTTGCTATTTCCACACTAGGTTACTTACACTATTTGCTAATTATTTGTCTTTCTCAATCGTGAGCCAGGCCATCACCTCGGGAAATTCTTCCTCCTACCCCTTCCTCTCCCCTCTCTCTGTCACTAATGTTTTGCTTTAAGTTTTCTTTTTTTTTAGGTTGGTATGTTATAATCAGACATGTCAGTGAATCAAATTTTTTTTTCTCTCTCTTTTCTCTCTTTCCCTATATGTTACTTATAATATAGGAATACCTATTTCTCTCTTTTTTTTTGAGGCATATCCTACCACTGAAGAATTATATTTAGACGGTTTGATAGATCAATATTCTTATGTTTTGTATTTCCACTTTCAATTTATTGTTTCCACAAGTCAGTGGTATGATAGCTATAAACTCTCCACTATAGAAATTATAATTTGTTAGGGGAACATTTTATCCCTTTTTCCATAACGCATGGTTTACTATTCAATTACGTTAATTACTCTTACATTTACTGAGCGTGCCCCCACTCATCCACAGTTTGAGCCCATTTGGGTTGGTTGAGTGGTCAGGAGGCATGCTCTACAGAAATTTACCCTTAAAATATTTGACCCATTATTGGGTCCTCTCATTTGTTATCTAACTATGTGCTACTCATGACGTTTTCTTCCTACTCTCCTGTTAGTTTTGAGTTGCATGGAGTTATGGAAGCATTGACATGTTTCTACTTATTGTATATGTATCTCATAATATGTTGCTTATTACATTTTGTTTGCTTTTTTTTTTTTCATGTAAAACTCAATAAATATATTGAACAAGAAAACACTGTACCACCAACCAATGGCAAGGATAAGAATAAATGGTAGGGTATCCCCAGTATTTGAAATGAAAAACGGCACGAGACAGGGGTGCCCCCTCTCGCCGCTCTTGTTTGTGCTGTCTTTAGAGCCCCTTCTGGCCAGTATCCGTAATAGCCCAGACTTCAATGGGATTAAAGTGGATGAAGAGGAGCATAAATTATCCGCCTTTGCGAATGATGTATTGCTCTATATAGTCAACCCCAGAACATCAATCCCGAATTTATTAAAAATACTTAAACAGTATGGAGATATCTCAAATTTTAAAATGAATGTAACTAAGACCGAGATCCTAAATATAAATATTAGAAAGTCAGAAGAACGGCTCTTAAGGGCGGAGTTTGAGTTTCCTTGGCAGAAGGAACTTAAATATTTAGGAATTAAACTTGCCAATTCAATCAAGAAAATATACAAAATTAATTATATCCCCCTACTTGATGAAATTAAAACAGGAATAAATAGGATGTTAAACAGGCCAATTTCTTGGATTGGTCAAATTAATATCCTGAAGATGGTCCTGCTCCCAAAATTCTTTATACATTTCAGATGATACCAATCGCATTGCCGCAGTCTTTCCTTCGAGTACTTAAAACTATGTTAATGAATTACATATGGAAAAATAAAAAACACAGAATCTCCTTCCTGGTTTTAAAACAGAAAAAAAAAACACGGAGGACTTGCGGTCCCAGACATTAGAAAATACTATACTGGATATTGGTGTCTAATCTTAGCAGACAAACCATCATCTAGACCCAAACCTAGAATATACGATTTACTTTCATTAATTTTATAATACGAAACCTTGTTAAATAGACCTAGAAGGTCTTGCGTAGCTGCAAGCGATGTATCTACATTCGTCAAAATCATAATAATATCATCAGCAAAAAGACTGATAGAGTGTTCCTCTCTACCAACCTTGAACCCAGTTATTTTAGGGTGTGTCCTCACTGAAATAGCCAATGGTTCCATTAACAGGTTAAAAATCAATGGGGACAGGGGGCACCCCTGTTTCGTACCATTAGTTATACTAAATGGGGCCGATAAGATACCCAACATGTACACCTTAGCCGATGGTTTAGAATACATGGCCTGAATTGCTGTGAGTATACTGCCGCTAAAACCAAACGACTCCAGAGTCCTGGACAAGTACAGCCAATGGATCCTGTCAAAGGCCTTCTCTGCGTCCAAAGAGAGGAGCAGAGAAGGCCTTCGTTGTGTTTTTGCTAAGTGAATAACATTGATCATGCGCCTAGTGGCGTCCAATGTTTGTCTATTTTTAGTGAAGCCTGATTGGTCTGGGTGTATCAACGTGGGCATAATATCTACGAAACGTGTGGCAAGTAGTTTGGCATAGATTTTGAGGTCTATATTGAGTAGTGAGATCGGTCTAAAATTAGACGGGGAGGTGGGTTCTTTACCTGGTTTGGGTAGTGCTACGATGAGAGCTTCTAGCATTTCTGGTGGGAAGGAGGCAGAGGTAGCTGCCGACTGAAACATCTGCAATAGGCATGGTGAAAGCAAGGGTTTAAATTCTTTATAGTATTCGCTGCTAAAGCCATCAGGGCCAGGTGACTTATTAAGAGGTAGGGAGTCTATAACTTTAGAGATTTCGCTATCGTTAAAGGGGAGGTTAAGAAAATTAAGTTGATTGCTTGACAACTTGGGGATGTCTATTTTCTCTAGAAATTGGGAGATAAGCTCAGGGGTTGGTTAAATGGTAGACGAGTCATCTTTGAGATTGTACAGTTTGCCATATTAGCAGCTGAAAGCATCTGCAATTTGTTGGGGGTGGAACACTTTCTGGGCAGAGTCAGGATGTATTACAAAAGGGACCTTCGTTTTGTACCTATACCCTTTAAGGGCTCTTGACAGCAATTTCCCTGCCTTATTGCCCGATGCATAATAGGTCATCTTTAAACGCTTGGAAGCCTGCTCAAGATTTTCTAGGAGGTGTAGCCTAAGATTAAACCTAAGTTTTGTGAGTTGTTCAGACACTGTGATAGTTGGATTCTGTTTATTTTTAAATCCGATATTTGACCCATAAGCTCTGCAAGTCGCCTCTGCCTCTTATGTCTTGCCCCTGCTTGAATGAAAATACCCCGGATAAATGCCTTATGGGCATTCCAGAGTGTAAAAGAGCCGAGATTGTTTCTAAAGAACTCGGATATGTGGGACTGGATTTTGTCCTTAATCTCCCTGTCCTGTAGGAGGAAGGTATTAAGTCTCCAAACCGGAGTTTGTTTACAAGAAGCAAAATCAGCCAAAGACAGTACCACAGAAGCATGATCACTCCAAGATATATCATTAATTTTTACCCACTTAACCTGAAATAAGACCCTCTGCTCTACCAAAAAAAGATCTATCCTCGTATAAACACAGTGAGGTGTGGAAAAAAAAGTAAAATCCTTTTCGTTGTCATGTAGACAGCGCCAAGCATCATAGAGGTTGTTCTTGATAATTGATGGGGACAGCGCCGGGAGATGGCGTGTAGAGGTGGTGGTGGAGTCCATAGTTGGATCAGGGGTCATGTTGAAGTCACCACACACAACAAGTAAACCTTGCTGGACCCGTTGGACTTTCTTCATCAATTTGTTGAAAAAGTGCACCTGATGTTTGTTAGGGGAGTAGACGTTGACTATTGTGTAAGTGGTGGTATCCAGGTCACAAATCAAAATTAGGAACCTTCCCAAGGGATCTCTGATGAGATCATGCAACTTAAACGCCACGGTATCTCTGATGGCAGTTAGGACTCCTTTAGTTTTGGAGTCCGCGTTAGCCGTGAACACATGTGGAAAACTCCCGTGAGAGCACCTTGGTGGGGCCTTCGCACAGAAGTGCGTTTCTTGGGCACAGATGATATCACAGTAATGGGTAAGTGCCTCTTTCCATAGGGACTTCCGCTTGACCGGGTGATTGAGCCCTTTAGTGTTCATGGATAAAATGTTAAGCGGTATGGTGTAGGGGAGTAGGAAGTGCTACCTGGTGGCATAAGATATCTATGAATAGTCTCAAGTAATCCACCTCAGCCACCGTTGAGTGGGTAACATGACCATACATCATTGGGTCGGTTATTAGAAACATAGTACTCACATGACCAGGTGTATAGGACTGTTCGGCTCGGTAAAAGGACTGAAGAACATACCCTGTGGCCTCTGGTGTGGAGAGCTTGCGGCACGGCAGTGAGGAGAAAAAGAGCTGGTTAATGAACCAAAAAAGATGTGAAAAAAGAAAGAAAAGGGAGAAAAACAAAACGATTGTAAACACAACAACGCCACTGCGGTACTAGCAGCAGCCAGGACAGAAGGTTAGTTTCCTTCAGCAGCAACACGCTGCAGATTGCAACTTGCAACAGGGGGAAAGGTTAGAACAGATTGAGTCGGTTCCGGGTACAGGGAACCTAGGTGTGGATAGAGCCCATGGCCCACTTCAGGTGTGTGACTTAGCATTCTTGGCTGTGACTTGTCTCCATTCGGGTTCAATCCGGCGGGGGGTGTGGTCTGCCGAATGCCCTTCAGTGTTGTCAGGTAGAATACCCCATTCTTTAAGTAGGTCGAGGCCTTTTTCTAATGAGGTAATTGTGAAGGTGCGGTTGTCTTTGGTAACAGAGAATTTAGTTAGGTATCCCCAGCGGTATATGATTCTGTGATTACGGAGCACTTTGGTCACAGTATTCAAATTCCGCCGTTTCAGCAGGGTGTACTGGGATAGGTCTGCAAAAAACTGCAAATCTTCGTGCTTCCGCATCAGTAACATAAATTGCTCCTTAACATGAAAAAAGTGCAACCTTAAGAGTACATCTCTGGGGACTTGGTCAGGGAGGTGGGACGGTTTAGGTAAACGATGAATTCTGTCGATCGTGACATCTAGATCGACAAGCTCTGGTATGAGGGCCTTGAACATGGTAGTGGCGTATTGGCACAGGTCTGGTTGCAACACAGATTCTGGGATCCCCCTGATTTTTAGGTTGTTCCTCCTGAACCTGTCTAAATCCGCTAGTTTCGCTTTAACCGATTCAGAGTCACCTTCCCTGTCTTCGTTTGCGTCTATCAGGTCATTTATAGTTGTGCCATACTCCTCCATTTAGGTCTCTATATGGTCTACCCTCCTGCCCACTTCTTGTATGTCTTTACTGAGGCGATGCATGCATGATGCCATATCTGACTGCAGAGTGCTTCTCAGTGAAATCAACATTGTCTTTTAGAACAGTATCAACTACTGGTTGATTCTGTGTGGGATAGGATACAATGGATTCGGGTAGATCCCGCGTGTCATCCCCAGAGTCTGAGGCCTGGCTCCCATTCAGGCTCGCGGCCCAATCGAATCCCCCATCATCTAGCCTGGGTTTGGATTTAGCTGGGCTGCGGGAGGATGGGGTCGAGGGAGCAGATGGCATAGCATCAGGGGATAGCAAGATTTGGGTGCGAGTACCTGCTTTAGCTGGCTTCATCTGCGTAGAGGAGTGTGCAGGCGAGCAGGCCTTGGCGCCATCTTGCTTCTCGGCTCTTCCGTGCGGGATGAAAAAATCAGTAAGCCGCTGCAGCTTTCTGTCCGTGTGACGCTTCCCGGTCATGGCGACAGGTCTCTCGGGCAGATCCACCGGGTGTTGTGGGTGTAATTGGGCCTTACACGGGCTGCTAGGTGCCGCTCTGATTCCCGTTGGTCCGGAGCTCTGGTCTCACGCGTCCATCCGGCTCGCGATCCAAGCCACGCCCCCATAAAATCTATTTTTAAGCTTTTCTGAAAACATAGAGAAGGGTTATCACCCCTGTAACATTTGTTTTGCTGTCTGTGTGCATCTGTTCAGAAGATTGCACCTCACTTTCTGTCCCAACAGAAACAGACAGTACACACACCACGTAGCTTTAGGTGCACACTGCAGAGGACACAGAGGGGCTGATTTACTATGCTCTGTGCGCTGCGCTGGTTCATGCCTTAATTAGTGCGCTGGGTGGAGGCTTAATTAGGCGCATGAACCAGCGTAGCAGCCGGCGCATTGAAAGTAATATGTAAAGCCGCGCCGAACTCCCTATAGAAGTCTATGGGAGAAATCAAAAGTGTTCATTTTAAAGGCTAATCTGCATGTTTTGTCCTAAAAAGTGTTTGGGGACCTCAGTCCTGCCCCAGGAAACATGTATCAATGTTTTTTTTATTTTTTAAAACGGCCGTTTTTTCGGGAGCAGTGAAATGAATATTTCTTAAAGTGAAACAATAAAAGTGAAATATTCCTTTAAATTTCGTACCTAGGGGGGGGGGGTGTAATGTCAGCATGTGAAATAGCGCATTTTTCCCGCACTTAGAACTGCCCCTGCACAAAATGACATTCAGAAGGAAAAAAGTCATTTAAAAATTCACATGCGGCTATAATGAATTGTCGGCTCTGACAATTCTAAAGGGATTCATTCATAAAACAAACAACAAAATGTGTAGGGGTTCCCCCAAATTAAATGACCAGGCCCTTCAGGTCTGGAATGGATATTAAGGGGAACCCCGCCGTAAAAAAAAAAAAAAAAAAAAAAGACGTGCGGTTCCCGGCAAATATCCATTCCAGGCCCTTCAGGTCTGGTGTGGATTTTAAGGGGCACTCCACCCCAAATTTAAAAAAAAAATGGCATGGAGTCCCCCTAAAAATCCACACCAGACCCTTATCCGAGCACGTTGACCTGGCCGGCCGCAGAAAAGAGGGGGGGACAGAGTGCGGCCCCCCCTCTCCTGAACCGCACCAGGCCACATGCCCTCAACATGGGGAGGATGTCCGCATGTTGATGGGGACAAGGGCCTCATCCCCACAACCCTTGCCCGGTGGTTGTGGGGGTCTGCGGGCAGGGGGCTTATCAGAATCTGGAAGACCCATTTAACAAAGGGGACCCCCAGATCCTGCCCCCCCCCTATGTGAAATGGTAATGGGGTACATTGTATCTCTACCATTTCACCCCCAAAAAAATGTCAAAAGTGTTAAAAATGACAGTAGCCGGTTTTTGACAAATCTTTTAATAAAATCTTCTTTCCTTCGGGTTTCTTCCGCTGCTTCTTTCTTGGGTCTTCTCGTCCACATCTTGCCCGACGTGTTCTTCTATCTTCTCCGTCCGTCCTTCAGCCTTCTGGTCCCGCATCTTGCCCGTTGTCTTCTCCTGTCTTCTTCTCCGTCCGTCCGCCAGCCTTCTCGTCCACCTCTTAATTCTTCCCCGGACGCCGCGCTTGAATTTGATTTGGCCGCCGTGTTGCGCTCCTGGGACCCGCCCCCCTCTGACGCCACAAGTAAACTCCTTAGAAGGTCATGTGCGTCAGAGGGGGGCGGGGTCACAGAGCGCCGCCCGGAGAAGAAGATGCCGCCGCTTCCAATTGAAGTTCCCGCCGTGTCACACTCATGTGACCCCGCCCCCCTCTGACGCACATGACCTTCTAAGGAGTTTACTTGTGGCGTCGGAGGGGGGCGGGTCCCAGGAGCGCAACACGGCGGCCAAATCAAATTCAAGCGCGGCGTCCGGGGAAGAATTAAGAGGTGGACGAAAAGGCTGGCAGACGGACGGAGAAGAAGACAGGAGAAGACAACGGGCAAGATGCGGGACCAGAAGGCTGAAGGACGGACGGAGAAGATAGAAGAACACGTCGGGCAAGATGTGGATGAGAAGACCCAAGAAAGAAGCAGCGGACCCGAAGGAAAGAAAAGAAGATTTTATTAAAAGATTTGTCAAAAACCGGCTACTGTCATTTTTAACACTTTTGACATTTTTTTGGGGGTGAAATGGTAGAGGTACAATGTACCCCATTACCATTTCACATAGGGGGGGCCAGGATCTGGGGGTCCCCTTTGTTAAAGGGGTCTTCCAGATTCTGATAAGCCCCCCGCCCGCAGACCCCCACAACCACCGGGCAAGGGTTGTGGGGATGAGGCCCTTGTCCCCATCAACATGGGGACATCCTCCCCATGTTGAGGGCATGTGGCCTGGTGCGGTTCAGGAGAGGGGGGGCCGCACTCTGTCCCCCCCTCTTTTCTGCGGCCGGCCAGGTCAGCGTGCTCGGATAAGGGTCTGGTGTGGATTTTTAGGGGGACTCCACGCCATTTTTTTTCAATTTGGGGTGGAGTTCCCCTTAAAATCCACACCAGACCTGAAGGGCCTGGTATGGATATTTGGGGGGACCCCACGCCATTTTTTGGGGGGGTTTTACGGCGGGGTTCCCCTTAATATCCATTCCAGACCTGAAGGGCCTGGTAATTTAATTTGGAGGGACCCCCATTTTTTTTTTATTATTTTTAATGAGCAATGACTGTATTCTTTATAGCCATGAGTACTTTAAACTTCCTTTTTTTTGTTTCACTTAAGAAATGACATCTTGTACAGGGACAGTTCTAAGCACGGGAAACATGCGTGTACCCCCCCTCCCCCCTGTATGAAATTTAAAGGAATATTTCACTTTTATTTTTTCACTTTAACCACTTCCATACCGCGCCTATTCTGGCACTTCTCTCCTTCATGTAAAAATTATATTTTGTTCCTGGGAAATTACTCAGGACCCCCAAACATTATATATAATTTTTTAGCAGACACCCTAGGGAATAAAGTGGCGGTAATTTTTTATTTGATTTCCAACGGTATTTGCGCAATAATTTTTCTAACGCCTTTTTTTTTGGCCCAAAAAAAAAAAACACGGTTCATGAATTAAAAAAAAAAAAAACAGTAAAGTTAGCCCAATTTTTATGGATAATGTTAAAGATGATGTTACACCGAGTAAATAGATACCCAACTTGTCACGCTTTAACTTGTCACGCTTTAATATTGCACACACTCATGGAATGGCGCCAAACTTCGGGACATAAAAATATCCATAGGCGATGCTTGTTTTTTTTTTTACAGGTGACCAGTTCAGAGTTACAGAGGAGGTCTAGGGCTAGAATTATTGCTCTCGCTCTAACGCACGCGTCAATACCTCACATGTGTGGTTTGAATGGTGTTTACAAAAGTGGGCGGGACTTACATGCATATTCGCTTCTGAGTGTGAGCTTCTAGGGACAGGGGCGTTATTATTTTTTTTTGTTTGTTTTTTTACCTCATATTTTTCTTCTTGCACTTTTTTGACACTTTTTTTGATTTTGGATCACTTTTCTTCCTATTACAAGGAATGTAAACATCCCTTGTAATAGGACTAGTGTGTGACAGGTCCTCTTTATGGAGAGAGGCGGGGTCAATAAGGCTGGAAAGCATGGTATTGAAAAAAAAAAAAAAAAGATCTCATGCTTTCAGCTGCAATCATGTTCGTTCAGCACAGTGGTGTAGTGTATAGCACTTTGACCTAGCAGCAAAAGGGTCGCTGGTTCAAATCCAGCCCGTGACACCATCTGCATGGAGTTTGTATGTTCTCCCTGTGCCTGTGTGGGTTTCCTCCCACAATATAAAAACACGCTGTAAATCGGATCCGGTCTAAATAAGCCCTAATATGCAGTAGTATATTTAGGTTTTGTGCTGCCCTAGGCCTGACTACATATCTGCACCTCCTAATAGAAAAATGACCCACCCCTTCCTGTCAAGGTCACACCCTGTTTTTGTATGACCCGCCCAGGAATTTTCAGGGGACCCACATACTAGTTCTGGGGGGGAGGGGGGCACTGGATTCCCTTAACCACTTCCATACCAGGCACTTACGCACCTTCCCGCCCATGCCAATTTTCAGCTTTCAGCACTGTCGCACTTTGAATGGCAATTGCGCGATCATACAACACTGTACCCAAACAAAATTGGCGTCCTTTTCCCCCCACAAATAGAGCTTTCTTTTGTTGGTATTTGATCACCTCTGCGATTTTTTTTTTCCGCAACAACTAAAAAAAGACTGCAAATTTTGAAAAAAAAAACGTTTTTATTTTTTTCTGTTAATTTTTTTTGTAAATACGTTTTTCTCTTTCAATTACGGGCACTGATATGGCGGCACTGATGGGCACCGATGAGATGGCACTGATGGACATCGATGAGGTCGTACTGACGGGCACAGATGAGGTGGCATTGATTGGCACTCATGGGCGGCACAGATGGGCACTCATGGGCGGCACTTATGGGTGGCACTGATGGATACTTATGGGTGGCACAGGTGGGCACTGATAGGTGGGCACTGTGCATGGATGGGCACTGTGGGGTGGCACTGATGGACACTTTGGGGTGGCACTGATGGACACTGTGGGGTGGCACGGATTTTCTCAGGTTGCCAGTCAGTGCCCATTTGTGGGCACTGATTGGCATCTTTTTTTTTTAATGCTTTTTCTTTTTTTTTGCCCACCCTGGTGGTCCAGGGTGGGCATCCCTGGTGGTCCAGGGTGGGCATCCCTGGTGGTCCAGTGTGGTGATCCGAGGGGGGGCTGCGCTGATAAACAATCAGCGCGAACGCCCCCTGTCAGGAGAGCCGCCGATCGGCTCTCCTATACTCGCGTCTGTCAGACGCGAGTGAGGAAGAGCCATCGATGGCTCTTCCTGTTTACATCGTGATCAGCCGTGATTGGACACGGCTGATCACGTGGTAAAGAGTCTCCGTCTCCATGAGAGACTCTTTACCGAGATCGGAGATGCAGGGTGTCAGACTGACACCCCGCATCACCGATCGCCGCGCTGCGTGCCCCCACAGGCGCGCGGCATGAAATCCTGCAGGACGTCCTGTCAGGATTGTGTAACCACTTCCCGGACGTAAAACGGCCATAGGCTGGGCGGGAAGTGGTTAATTTGCATAGTTTTTCTCTCACTTCCTGTTTGGCTATGGGGCAGGAAGTGAAGGCAAATCTCCCCAATTGGACACAGATAATACAAAATAAACTGACAGGGCCTATAACCCTCCCTCACTCTATCCAAAATTAAAGAAAATAAAACGTGTTGGATTGTAGTTCTAGTCAGGGGCGGACTGACCATTGAGTCACTCGGGCACTGCCACTAGGGGGCCCCATCCGGGTTGCCAGGCTCAGTAAAACCAGGGACAGTATGTAAAAATCTGTGTTTTTTTTAGATCTGTCCCTGATATGTCCGAAAATGACATGCTTTTAATGTGAATATCCCAAGATTTTAGCTGCCCTGCCTCTGCACTACCTCCTGGCGTAGTGGCCATCTGTAAGCCAGAGGGGCCCCATACTCTTCTATTGCCCATGAGTTGTCAGTCAGCCCCATATACGCAAGTCCCGCCCCATATATGTGGGCGGGACTTGCGTAAGTCCCGCCCACATATGTAAACACCGTTCAAACCACACATGTGAGGTATTGACGCGTGCGTTAGAGCGAGAGCAATACTTTTTGCACTAGACCTTCTTTGTAACTATAAACTGGTAACCTGAAAAAAAAAGAAAAAGGTCGCCTATGGGGATATTCACGGAATGAATTTTGGCCCCATTGCAGGAGTGTTTCCAATAGTAAAGCGTGACATGTAAGGTATCTATTTACTCAGTGTAACATCATCTTTCACATTATCCCCAAAAATTGGGCTAACTTTAGTGTTTTGTTAATTTTTAACCACTTGAGCCCCGGACCATATTGCTGGTCAATGACCGGGCCAGTTTTTGTGATTCGGCACGGTGTCGCTTTAACTGACAATTGCGCAGTCGTGCGACGTGGCTCCCAAACAACCTTTTTTTTTCCCCACAAAGAGAGCTTTATTTTGGTGGTATTTAATCACTTCTGCGTTTTTTTTTTTTTTTAGAGCTCTAACCAAAAATAGAGCGACAATTTTAAAAAATAAAGAATTATTTTTACTTTTTGCTATAATAAATATCCCCAAAAATATATATTATAAAAAAAAAAAAAACCCTCAGTTTAGGCCGATACGTATTCTACATCTTTTTGGTTCCAAAAAATTGCAAATAGCGTTTAGTGTTTGGTTTTGGCAAAAGTTATAGCGTCTACAAAATATGGCTTTTTTTTGTTTTAACTAGTTATTGCGGCGATCAGCGATTTTTATCGGTACTGCGACATTATGGCGGACACATCGGACACTTTTTTGGAACCATTGGCATTTTTCTAGCGATCAGTGCTGTAAAAATGCATTGCTTACTATAAAAATGTCACTGGCAGGGAAGGGGTTAACACTAGGTGCGAGGGAGGGGTTAAATATGTTCCCTGGGTGTGTTCTAACTGAAGGGGGGTGGGACTGACATGTGTAAATGACAGATCGCTGTTCATGAAGGGGAACTCCAGACCCCCCCAAAAAAAATAACGTGGGTTCCCTCCAGGTGCATACCAGGCCCTTAGGCTTGGTCTGGAACATAAGGGGTTAAACCCGCGCAAAAAAAACAGTGTGGGGTCGTCCCCCCCAAGATCCAGACCAAGCCCTTATCCCAGGCACGCAGTCTGGCCAGACAGGAATGGGGGTGGGGACGAGCGAGCGCCCCTCCTGAGCCGTACCAGACCACATGCCCTCAACATGGGGGAGTGTGTGCTGTGGGGGAGGGGGGCACTGCCCCCCCACCCCAAAGCACTCTTGTCCCCATGTCGATAGGGACAAGAGCCTCTTCCCGACAACCCTGGCCGTTGGTTGTCGGGGTATGCGGGCGGAGGGCTTATCAGAATCTGAGAGGCCCCTTTAATAAAGGGGCCCCCAGATTCCGGCCCCCCACCCTATGTGAATGAGTATGGGGTACATTGTACCCCTACCCATTCCCCTGGGGAAAAAAAATGGAAAAAAATAATACACCACACACATTTAAAAATTAATTTATTAGTCAGCCGGGGGTCTTCTGCCGGGGCCCCCCCACCACCACCCCATTAGGCCCCGGGCTTCGCCATCTTCTGCCGGAACCCCCTTCACCAGTGAGGCTCCTGCCTTTGGGGGAGGGTCCCGGGCTTCGACGGTTTCTGCGGGGGGGGGTGCACTTGCACCCCACCCCCGTCTTCAGCGCCGTAATTCACCGGGACCCCCTTCACCAGTGAGGCTCCTGCCTTTGGGGGAGGGTCCCGGGCTTCTACGGTGTTTTCCGCCGGGGGGCGACACCTGCGGGCTTCAGCGATGCCTTCCGCTTCTGCCTGTCTCCTCCGCGGAGCACAGGGCTTGTCTCCGCTGTCTTCTCCCTTCTCTTCCATTCGATGTTGACACGACGAGGTCCGGCGCTGGAATGCCGTCTGAGCAGCGGGCATGGACTTATATAGGGCAATGCAACCATGTGACCTCAACCCATGTGACATCACATTCCCATCATGCCCAGGGAATGTGATGTCACATGGGTTGAGGTCACATGGTGGCATTACCCTATATAAGTCCATGCCCGCCGCTGACACGGCATGTCAGCGCGGAACCTCGTCGTGTCAACATCCAATGGAAGAGAAGGAAGAAGACAGCGGAGACAAGCCCTGTGCTCCTGGAGGAGACTGGCAGAAGAAGGAAGAGAGAAGAAAGAAGACGGAAGAAAGCCCTGGCTCCGCGGGGGAGCCAGGCAGAAGAGGGAGCAGAGAAGACAGAAGAGAAAAGACCGCGGAGTTGGCGCACCCCCGGCAGAAGACCAGGAAGACCGGAACCCTGGCGGAAGGCACCGGAAAGACCGGGGGATAGGCGCCATCCCTCGGCAGAAGACCCCGAAGTCCGGATGCCCCCCCTAATGTAAAAGAGCTTAAATGGGGTGGGGGCATCCGGCGGAAGGCTCCGGAGAGGACCGAGGGATGGCGCCCTCCCCCGGCAGAAATCACCGAAGCCCAGGGTCCCGGCAGAAGATCGGGAGAGAAGAAACCCCCCCCTTGTAAGAGAGCTAAAGAAGAAAGGGGGGGCTCCGGAGCAGATTAATAAAATATTTTATTCTGTGTGGTGTTTTATTTTACTTTACACTTTCCCCCATGTGAATGGGTAGAGGTACGATGTACCCCATACTCATTCACATAGGGTGGGGGGCCGGCATCTGGGGGCCCCCTTATTAAAGGGAGCTCGCAGATTCCGATTAGCCCCGCCCGCATACCCCGACAACCAATGGCAAGGGTTGTCGGGAAGAGGCTCTTGTCCCTATCGACATGGGGACAAGAGTGCTGTGGGGTGGGGGGACAAGAGTGCTGTGGGGTGGGGGGGCAGTGCCCCCTCCCCCACAGCACACACTCCCCCATGTTGAGGGCATGCGGTCTGGTACGGCTCAGGAGGGGGGGGGGCGCTCGCTCGTCCCCACCCCCATTCCTGTCCGGGCCAGACTGCGTGCTTGGGATGAGGGCTTGGTTTGGATCTGGGGGGGGGCCCCCGCGCCGAATCGGCGCGGGTTTAACCCCTCACGTTCCGGACCAAGCCTAAGAGCCTAATGTAGCCCTGAAGGGGGACCCGCGCCGATTTCAAGTTTGAAATTTGGCGCGGAGTTCCCCTTCATGGCTGAAAACAGCTCGGAGATTCCCGTGCGCCGCGTCACGCAGCGCATTCACGGGTACGCCGCTTGGTATTTACCAAGATTTTCACGGCGTACTGACAAGGCGCACGGGAAGCGCCAAAATTTCTCTCTGCGCATGCCCAGTATGCAAATGAACCTCCCGAGGTTCAGGCGCACTGTGCAAGCGTACAGGGATCTGTTTTCAAAAAACACTTTCCCTTTCAATTCGGCCCGCCAAATACATTCAAACACATGTCACTTCACTTCCCCTGCATCCCCCCACCTCCCCCCCTAATAAACTCCCGCCCGAACCCCCGCAATTTACATTTCAATGTGCCGTGCGCCAGGTCTGTACTGGTGCACAATGCACCCTCTCCTGGGCGCACGGAGCACATTAGTAACTAGGGAAATACACTGCACTAGCAGCGTATTTCTTTAGTAAATGACCAAACGGCTTCTACTCCTGCTTTTACTCCATGAGTCATGGAGTAAAGGCTTGGTAAATCAGCCCCAGACTGTACACCACGTGAAAGTACTTGCAGCAATATAGCCTGCCTGTAGTATTATTATGAGCAGATCCCTGCTTCTAGGAGTAAATATGAGAAACACCAGCTTTACGTTAGGTGCACAATGTGCAGAGGACACGGACAGTACACACACCACGTAGCTTTAGGTGCACACTGCAGAGGACACAAACAGTACACACACCATGTAGCTTTAGGTGCACACTGCAGAAGACACAGACAGTACACACACCACGTAGCTTTAGGTGCACACTGCAGAGGACATAGACAGTATACCACGTGAAAGTACTTGCAGCAATATACCCTGCCTGTAGTATTAATATGAGAAGATCTCTGCTTCTAGGCGTAAATATGAGAAACACCAGCTTTACGTTAGGTGCAGAGGACACGGACAGTACACACACCACGTAGCTTTAGGTTCACACTGCAGAGGGCACAGACAGTACACCACGTGAGAATACTGCAGCTAGCACAATCACCTGCCTGCCTGGCAGTAAATTAGGAAGAGCGGATCTAGCTAAACTATACAGTGTATAAATATATATACACAACACCTGGGGTGCATATATCCTCTACACACTGTAATTCTTTTTTTTTTTTTTTTATACACTTCAGACTCCAACCTCATAGAGTATGCGTGTGTACGCTCATGTTCTGTTTGCCAGCCCTTAGCGTCTCTAGTTTTGGTTTCGCATCATTAGTGTGTCTTTTTTATTTATTTGCTTTCCTTTGCTTTTCTTATTCGTATAAATATATATATGTATATATATATATTTTTTTTTTTACATATATATGTATTATAAGACTTATACTTTTATCCCCTTATCCTTCCCTCCCCCTTCCCTTTTCCCTCCCTCCCTCCCCCTATCTCACCTAAATAATCTCTGATGCCATCTAAATTTCCCTTTGTTTTTGTTTTTTTGGGGGGGCTATCTTAACTCGCCTCCCTTAATTTTTCCGCGTAGCTCCAGGATTTCTTAAAAGTCCTCCAGTTGTCCCATTTCTTAACTTGTGCTATGTTATTGCCTTCTAATCCCTCTCTCAGTTCTTCCATTCTATAAGTCTCTTCCACCGAATCAATCCATTCCCAAATTGAGGGACAGTCCACCTCCTGCCATTTTCTTGGTATTAGCCTCTTGGCCACGTTAAGTAAGTGTGGCACTAGGGTTTTCCTATATTTTTTAATTCCTTCCTCTCCCCCATGGAACAGTACCACCCAGGGGTCCAACTTAATTTTCGCCTTTGTGATTTCTTCTATGCACCCCAGGATTTTTTCCCAAAATTCCTCCACTTTGGGACACTTCCACCATAGGTGGGCCATGTTTCCCGGTAGACCACATCCCCTCCAGCAATCTCCTGTTTGTCCATCATTAAATTTAGATAATTTGTCCGGGGTCATGTACCACCCTGTGATGCATTTATAACTCATCTCCGCTGTGCGACTGTCTACCGCCGAGGAGTGTACCAGAGTCAGCATTTTGTCTATTGTGACCCTATCCCTTTGTGACCCAAGTTCCCTCTCCCATTTTTCAACGAATGGAGGAGTCATTCGCCCGTCCACCTTCAAAAGGATTTTATACAGTTTTGAAGTAGTTCCCTTGATCCTCTCGGTTGTACACAGTTTTTCCAGTTCGGTCAGCTGCTCCCCTGACCTCAGTGGATGCGTCAGAGTTTGGATAAAGTGGTCTAGCTGCTGATACCTCCATTCGTTGATTTCTATCCAATTCTTTTTCCCTTTTAATTCTTGTAGTGTTAGTAGGTGCCCGTCTTTAATTATGTCTCTTAATTGCATAGTGTCCTTTTTTATCCAATTTCCTCCAATCTGTGTTTTTCCGGGTGCAAAATACTCATTATTTTTTAGTGCTAATAAGGGTGAATTATATTCCTTTTCAATTTTTTTATATACTGTGTCCCAAATTTTTAGTGCATTTTTTGTTATCTCATGTGTATTTTTATCAAGTGCCCTAAATTGGGGCGGGTTCCAAATAATCTTATCCAACCTTGTCTTTGACAGTTCATTTTCAATGTTGACCCACCTTTTTTCCTTGCTGGCTCTGGCCCACTCCACCACCCTCGCCACCACTACTGCGTCATAATATGTTTTAATATCCGGTACTGCTAATCCCCCCTTATTTTTTGGTTGTCTTAGGGTCTGGAGAGAGATTCTATGTTTCCTATCCTTCCAGATGAAATTCATAATCTGTTTCTTGAGAGCTGAGAAAAGTATTCCAGGCAAACTTATAGGTATCATCTGAAACCTGTAGATAATTTTTGGCAGTATAACCATTTTACAGTAGTTAATCCGCCCTATCCAGGATATTGGTCTATTTTTCACCTTCCCTATTTCTTTCCTGATTTCATTTAGAAGGGGGATATAATTTATCGCATACATTTTTTTAATTGATTTTGCTAAGAAAATGCCCAGGTACTTAAGTTCTTTTACCCACGAGAATCGGTGCTCCGTTCTGAGGTCCTTCTCTTCTCGCCTATTTATATTAATGCTCAAGATCTCAGTTTTGGCTACGTTGATTTTGAAGTTTGATATTTCTCCGTACTGCGTACATAAATCTAATAACTTTGGTATTGAGGTTTTGGGGTTTGTCAGATAGAAGAGGACGTTATCTGCAAACGCAGAGAGTTTATGTTCGTCTTCTCCTATTTGAACTCCTCCAATATCAGGACAGTTACGTACCCTAGCCAACAGTGGTTCTAAGGAGAGCACAAACAGGAGTGGCGACAGGGGGCACCCCTGCCTTGTTCCATTTTTCATTGTCAGTGCTTGGGAGAGACTTCCATTTATTTTTATTTTGGCCCTAGGTTCCTGATATAGCGTCGCTATCCACTCCCTCATCCTTTGGCCAAATCCCATTTCCTCCAGAGTACGTAACATGAGTCCCCAGTCTACCCTGTCAAATGCTTTTTCTGCATCTATAGACAGGAGTAGACCTGGGGACCCGGTCGCTTTCATTTTTTGAATTATCAGTAGTGCTCTAACACCATTGTCCCTCCCCTCTCTTCCTTGAATGAATCCTGTCTGGTCTGGGTGTACCAGATTTATCATTTCCTGTTTGACTCTCTCGGCCAGGACCTTTGCGAACAGTTTTATATCGTTGTTCAACAAAGATATCGGTCGATACCCTGCACAGTCCCTCCTATCCTTGCCCTCCTTGGGGATAATCGTAATACTTGCCTCTGAGGCCTCTCTGCTTAAATTAAAATCTTTTCCCAGTCCATTAAAGTATTGACATAATTTTGGTATAAGGATCTTCTTGCATTTTTTGTAGTACAGTATGGTAAAGCCATCGGGACCTGGACTTTTACCTGAGGCTGAGCCCGCAAGTGCCAGCTCAATCTCCTTTTCTGTTATTGGCCTATCCATCACTGATGCATCGGTTCTGCTTATTTTTTGACAGCCTTGCTTCCTTCAGGAATTTTGCGATTTTATTTATTTTTTCCCCTTTCTGTCCATTCTTCTGTTCAACCGAGTAGAGTTTCTCGTAATATACTCTGAAGGTTTCAGCTATATCTTTTGTTGTATGCATCACCTCTCCTTTTCCATTTTTAATTTTATCTATGTAATTTTTTGATTTCTTTTTCTGCACCATCCTTGCTAGATGTTTAATTGTTTTATTCCCCCACATGTATCTTTCCCTGGCTATTAGATTGAAATCCCGTCTAGTTTCTTGGTCCAAAAGTTCTTTTAGTTCGTTGCGTTTGTTAACCAGGTCCATATACACGTCTCGTTGCTTTACCATTTTCTTATGTTTTTGTTCTAGCAAGAAGATCTCTTCAATCAATTTTTCTTTTTTACGGCTTTTCTCTTTTTTTTTCCTTGCTCCCTCTGAGATCAGGGCCCCTCTTATCACCACTTTGTGTGCGTCCCACAGTGTTGCTACTGAAACTTCATCTGACTCGTTTAGCCTGAAATACTCTTCCAGCTCCTTTTGGACCCTTGTTAGACTAGTCTCGTCCACCAGCAAATATTCGTTTAACCTCCAATTTTGGAACGGCCTTTGATTTCCTGGAATGTCTATTGAAATGCTAACCGGGGCATGGTCAGAAATAGTCATGGTTTCTATTTTCGTCTCTACCACTATTTCTAACATTCTATGGTCCACCAATATGTGGTCGATCCTCGAATATGTTCCATGCACCGGGGAATAAAAAGTATAATCACGTTGGTCTGGGTTGAAGGCTCTCCACACATCAATCAATTGACTCCTAAATAGAGTGTCTTTTAGCTTTCTTAACTGTACACCCTGTACCCCCGGTGTCTGGGACGTCTTGTCTATTTTTGGGTTCATGCATACATTCAAATCTCCTCCCATGATTATTCTCCCCCTCCTAAAGTCTGTCAGCTTCCCTAATATTCCCAAGAGGAATTTTATCGGTAGAGCATTTGGAGCGTATATGTTTACTAGGGTACACTCCATCTCTTCCAGTTTTCCCCTTAAAAAGAGGAATCTCCCCTCCGGATCAGTCAGTCTCTCAGTTAATTCAAACCGTGTCCTTTTTGAAATTCCAATTGCGATCCCTCTGGCTCTTTTGGAGATAGTATCCCCATAGTACCCGATAGGGAATTCTGGGGCATATAGTCTAACATTTGATCCTAGAGTGATATGAGTTTCCTGTAGGAAGGCAATATCTGCTTTATATCTTTTCAATTCAATTCTTTAAGCACTTTATGTCTCTTAATTGGGCTATTAAGACCTTTTACGTTGTATGATAAACATTTAATTAGTGGCATCTTTGATTTTTCCCCTATTCTTTCTTCTGATTATTTCGGTGAGATAGGCCCAGTCTCCCCCCTCCCCTCCCTAACTCCCCCCCACCCCCCTCCCCCCCTCCTCTCTCTCCCTTCCCCGCCCCCCCCTCCCTCCCCCCCCCCTCCCTATTAGGCCAATTATTGACCTCTGAACCATCCTCCATGTTTGGTCCAGTTCCCTCTAGGTGGGGTCCTGGGATTGCCTCCCCCCTGATCTAATCGTGGAGCGGGGGGGGGGGGATGGGTAAATCCCCTACTACCCAAAAAAAAAAAAAAAAAGAACCGCCAAGAAAAAGATAAAGAAAATCGGAGAATAGACTATTATAGGTTATCTAATCATTTTCCTCCCTTATCCCCTCCTCCTCTATCCCCATCCTGGTAGGTCGGGTATCTGAATATATAATTTTTTACAGAACTCTTCTAAGTCCTCCGGGAATCTCAGTATTGCAGATCTTCCGTCTTTTGTACCAATTAGGCATGCCGGGAACCCCCAGGTATATTTGATGTTTAGATCTATCATCCGCTTTAAAAGTGGTTTCAATACTCGTCTCCTTGCCAGGGTCTCTAGTGATAGGTCAGGAAATATCTGTAGCTCTGTTCCTTCAAAGACTATCGGGGATTGTCCCCTTAGTTTCTTCCACACTATTTCTTTGTCCTCGTAGAGTCGAAACCTGATTATAACGTCTCTTGTTCGCTCCGAACTAGCTCTTTGCGGGTTCCCCACTCTGTGGACCCTTTCAATCCTAATAAGGTCTTCTACTGGTTTTTCCAGCAGGGGGTTAAATATCTTCTGCATTATTTTCCTGAGATCTTCTCCCCTCTCCTCTGGGATTGACCTTATCCTCAGGTTTTGTCTCCGATTTCTATTTTCCTGATCTTCTATTTTGTAGAGGATAAGTCTCTGTTGTAGTTGTGTCTGGTCTATTTGGTCCTTTAATGCTTTAACTTCTTGTTCTTGCTTCTCTGTTCGTTCTTCAATTGTTTCGATTCTGCCGAGCAAGTGTCCCAGATCCGTCCGTAGGTTCTGTATTTCACCCTTAATCGCTATTTCCAGTTTTAGCATCATCTCTGCCATTTCTCCTTTTGTTAGGGACTGCGAGTCTGTATGTTGTTCCTCCGTCCTACTGCTTTCAGCCCCCCTCTCTATAATTCCTTCTTCTCTTAATTCCATAGATGTTTCACTGATATTCCCCCCCTGGGGTTTTCTAGTTTCTAGCTTCTTATCTTTGTTTGCTTGTTGTTGCTTTGTTGTTCCCTGGGTACCTTGAATTCGTGGGCTTTCTCCTTTAGTCATAAATGGTCTAATTGAGCTTGTTGTTATGTTACTTGGGGTTGTCGGGGGTCCCCCCTTTGTAGACCTGCTTGTCATTCTGCTCATATTATTGTCTCTTCTTCTAATTCCCTTCCCCAGCTTGACCTTCTTCTGCCTCCTCTCCTGTCACCTCAACCCCCTCTCTGCGATCGCCCCTAACTGTCCCTCCCCTCCGTGATGCTGGGCAATCTCAGGCAAGGTACCCCTCTCTTTTTCTCTCTCTCCTTTCTCTTTTTTTCCTCTATCCCCTTCCTTCCCCCGAGCCTCCTTCCTGTTTGTATAAGAATATATAATATCCCGAGTTTTCAGATTATTTTCAGAATATTTCCAACAAAATTGCTGTGGGTAGTTGTTATTATAATAGGGGAAAGGCTTAATTAGTTTCCCTTCTATCAAGGGAGGGAGGTACACTGCAACAGGGTAGGCAGTGCAGCAGGAAAGTTGTGAAGTGCAGGATCTCTGATGCGTTTTCAGGCAGGTAGAATTTGGCAACAACCGGGCAGAGGTAGAGAATAGGAAACCAGGAGTCAGAGCCAGGCCAAGGTCAGAATCGGGCGAGCAGAGAAGGAACAGCAGGCAGGAGGAAGCGTCAGGATCAGGTCACAGGCAGAAGGAGCTGACAACTGTTTAGCAATGATCCTGAGTCTTGCAGTGCTTTAAATAGACCATTGGGCGCCAAAGGCTATTCAAATGTACATGCTCACTAGCGCGCTAAGGCTTACTTATATGTGCTTATATGTGCACATGCACGTGTAAATGCACGTATGGTCCTGCACAGTTCTGTGGACTGTTCTGACTGCATGCACATTTCTTTGAGCATGGAGATGAATTGGATTTCCTTGACACATTTCTACATAGCTGTCACAACATCATGGAGAGTAAAGCTATCTATAGACTTTGGATGATCACCAATTGGTGTGGCTAGTTTAAAGGGGATTACTGTTTTTTTGTCAATGTTTATATTTTTCCCCTATTGGGTTCTCTGACCACTTTTCTATAGATCTTCACCGTTCAATAACAGGCAATATTGAATTAAACTAGTGTACAGGTAAAGGCATTAGTAGTGTACAAAAGGATTCTCAGCATTTGATGGTTCCTAACCCTCGACCCCATAACACCTCTTCCACACATCATTTAGGGGCAGTGACCATGCATCACAGATGATCCAGAATGTCATGGAAAGCTGGTGCTATGCTGCAACTAGGTCTTTGTGAGGAAGAAGACAAGACTCACAGGTCGCCGATAGCAGAGTCTTTTACATTGTTGAAACCTTTGTTAAAACGCCACTGTCAGAGGTCCAATCATCTACACACCTTTACTATCTTCTAGTGTCAGTAGTCGTTACGAGTTTCATCAGTTACGCCTTATAGTTTACACTCCAAATAACTTAGGAAGCAACAAGACAGAGCTAGACAAAATTAAACCTTTAGCACAGCTTTAACAGCATTGGCAGTTTCTTCCCTGACTCTTAATCCTCATCCCTTAGGGATTTCCTTTACCTCACCTCCACCTCCTCCGAGTGCCTTTGAAGTACAAGCATAAAACAAATAAAAGCCGACCTTATCTTCTGTGATGGTGGATATGGGTATGGGTAGATGTATACGACCTTTCTCACGCTCCTGCATGGTTTAAACCTCCCCGCTGCACGTTCCGCTTGCCTCCTCCTCTCCCGTCTGTCTCTGCTTCTTTACCCGCTGTGAGCCCCGATGTGGCTACACAGCCTAGCGTGATGCGGGTTAGGCTGGTCCGTCCCGTGCAGTGGTCCGTCCCCGCCGCTATGCTGCGATAGTTTCCAGTGGGCCGACTTCCGAGAGGCAGCATGCGGCGTACGGATGGGAGCTGCCAGCTCCTGTCTTCATTTGGCACGGTCCGTCCTCATCCCCCAGCAAACTCCCCGCTCTTCACTCCCCCCACCTACGAGCGCGCCTCTTCCTCACGTGCACGCCATGACGACACACACTGTAATTCTAACTGACTAGCCTGCCTGTCTGCCGGCTCTATCTACCTGCAAAAAATGACACTCTCTCTCTGTCTCTCTCTGTTCTCTCCTAACCACCGCAACACACTACACAAGGCCGACCTGCAGGCGGCCTTCTATAGTGTGGGGCGTGTACTAAACCCCCTGAGTCATAATTGACCAAAGCCACCATGGGTCATAGTGCATGCTTGGCCAATCATCAGCCAGCAATGCACTGCAATGCCGCAGTGAATTATGGACCGTGACACGCCACTCGAATTTGGCGCGAACGGCCTGTAACGTTCGTATTTCGACGAACTGTCGAACATACAATGTTCGAGTCGAACGTGAGTTCGACTCGAACACAAAGCTCATCCCTACTCTCAAAGTACCTGAGCTATATTACCTCTCATATGCAATTAATATGTGTTACTACAAATGATATATGTACTCTTAAAGTACCTGAGCTATACTGCCTCTCATACGTTTCTATTAGTTGCCAGTACAACTTGTGTATTATACGTGTACCCTCAGAGTACCTGAGCTACACTGTCTCTCATATGCAATTAATACCTGTTACTACAAATACAATTTACTACGTACTTGACAGAAGTATAAAATACTTATAGGCCTTGTCCTAATTGTTGAACATGTTCGCTCTAACTTTTCTATGCTAGGGGCTGATGCTATTTCATAGCATCTCCCCTAGTGGCCTAAATACATCTCTACATGCTAAGGTTGATATGATGTAGAGAACCCCCAAACTCCTGTTGCTAGGAGTGACGCCTGGGATCCCTTACTGATAATCACCTGCATGTAGTGGTGTATTGGGATATTGACCTTGTACTATAATTTTAAACACTAAGCGGGGGGCGTGGTCTGCCAGCGCTGGTGATGGCTGCTTAGACTCTGTGCTTGTCTGCCAGGGGAGAGAAACGGAGCGTTCTGGGCCCAACCTAGCCAGCAATCTGCACCCATCCGACATCCTAACACCTCGTGGACACTAGTGAACCATGTCCAGGAAGAGGATGACGGAACATCACCCCCAGAAACTGATGGCCTTCTTCACAAAGCCGAGTCAGGTCAGTCAAAATGGCGCCGCCGGGACCGCGGCACCCAAGGCCTACCCAGATATCCCTGATGGCGGATCGGGACCACAGGCTCCTCTCTGCCCCTCCTCCTGTGCTCAAACCGGGGGAAAATCCTGTCACGGGCAGCCCGGCGAAAGCGCGGATGCGGATAGGACCGGCACCGCTGCGCTCCTCCCCGCAAATCGAGCCCGGGCTTATGGCCACCGTCCATCCAACCAGGCCCTAAAATCCTCCATGGCCTCCTTCCCCACAACGGGACAACCGTTGATGGACACCACGCTCAAGGACATGCTGCTCTCCCTCCAGACCTCCCTTATGACAAATTTGTCTTCTATCTTTACTAAACTCACCGCTGACATGCATGTGATGGATGACAGGGTGTCCCACCTTGAGAACAGCATGGAGGATTGCACAGCCACAGTAAATGACCTAGTCGACTCCTATGGTGACCTGCAGAAGGAACAAACCTGGGTGAGGGCCAAGCTGGTCGATTTGGAAGATCGGTCCAGAAGAAATAACTTGAAATTGCGGGGGGTCCCGGAAACCATCATGCCTGCCGACCTCCCTAGATATGCCAAAGAGCTTATGCATATGATCCTTCCAGATGCATCTCCTAGAGATCTGATAATTAATTGCGTTGACAGGATAGCTAAACCCTCACACCTTGCTTCAACAGTCCCCAGGCACACACTAATGAGGGTCCACTTTTTTCACGTCAAAGAGAGACTGCTTTCAGCCGCCAGAAACGGCCCACCATTGCAAGACCCGTTTGAGGGAGTCCAGATTTTCCCTGACCTCTCCAAATATACTCTACAGCTGAGGCGACAACTTAATCCGATCACCAAATGCCTTTTCAATCACAAGATCCAGTACAAATGGCGTTACCCGGCTACGCTGCTCATAACGATAAATGGTACCAACCATATGATCCAGGACCTACAGAAGGGCTTGCATTTGCTCCACACCTGGGGAATCCTCCTGAAACCACCGCAAGAACTAGCACCTCCGAAAGAACAACGAAATGCTCGCCCACCACGTCGCGATCTCGCAACTCGTGATGATGAACCAGAACAAATGTCCTGAATAACTAAGGGCCTCTACATCTACACATCAGAGACTCTCCCTGGCACCCAGCTCTCTACCTTTTTTGTTACAGCCGATAACTAACTTTTGTTTCCCCACCCCAGTGGTTTAGTTGGAAATACCGTTCCTCTACTCCATCACTTAGTTTCATTGGTGGTGATGCCACCCTTAGTTCACACTCTTTGGTCTCCAGTTTTTCTTGCTTGTTCAGTTTTGTTACTAACTGTGTTACCTTTACAGCTACTACGTTGCCTGTCCAGGGACCTGCACTCCTAAGATCTACGATTAACAGTGACCTCAACAACGTTCTTAGGTATACTCGTACAGACAAGCTCAGCCTCTTCTCTGAACTGTAAGTGACTTTCCACCTCATTTTATACTCACAGCCAGTCCCTAATGGCGATCAAGATCCTGTCTCTTAACGCCAATGGGTTGAACCACCCGGCAAATAGACATTCCCTATGGAAAACAGCGTTAGATCTGAAATGTGACATACTATGTGTTCAAGAAACACATTTTATCTCTAATGGTGCACCTGTTTGTGTTAATAGACATTTCCCTCACGTGTTTTTAGAGGGGGTGTTTATAGCGATAAGAGATACTGCCAAATTCCTTCTGAAACACATTGAATTGGACCCTGATGGCAGATACATTGTACTTGTGCGTAATGTGAATGGCACTGACTATACCCTGATTAACGTATACGCTCCCAACATCAAACAGATCAGATTCCTCGGTAAAGTGATGAAACTCATCCACCCCATTAAACAAGGGCGCCTTATCTTATGCAGGGATTTCAATCAAGTCCCGGAAGTCCTCTTGGACTCCACCACTGCCTCTAAACACAGAGAATCTCCTCTGAAACTTCATCGCCTTGCACGATTTGTTTGACGTCTGGAGATGCTGCCATGGCTCTGAGCATGACTACACGTTCTTTTCTCCCCTCCACAAAACATATTCACGCATTGACCTGTTCCGACAAATGGCTTCTGCAATCTGTCAGCGCATCTGTGATCCACACCACGACCTGGTCGGACCATGCCCCCATAACAATCACTATTTCTGACTCACAAACCGTAAGACCTACATTTGTTTGGAGAGCTTACAATTATATTTTGCAACACCCTTCCTTCTCTCGGGAAATTTTTGACCACCTAAAAGAATACTTTGCTACTAACACAGGCTCTGTGCCCGATCCAGGCGTGGTGTGGAATGCGTATAAAGCGTTCATCAGAGGCATTTTGATTAAGCTGAATTCAGCTCATAAAAAGACTAGATCGTTAAGGATAGATGCTCTTGTATCACAACTAGACACTTTAGAACGACTCAAAAAATCCAACCCCGACCCGAACAACTCCGCACGACTATTATCCCTAAGACAGGAACTTAGACTCCTCCTATTGCAGTCCTTTGAATGCACCCAAAGGAAAATAAAAGCATTCTTCTACTCCACATTCAATAAAGCAGGCAGAGTCCTAGCACAACGCATCAAGGGGCGGAGGTTAAAATCTAAAATTGACCACATCTTACATCCACATACAAAGGAACAACTTAAAAACCCTCAGGCAACCGCTGACATGTTCAGCGCGTATTACAGTGACCTGTACAACCTGCACACTGATCCTAACACGCACCAGCCTTCCTCTACAGAAATAGACGACTTCCTCAGCCACATTAGATTCCCATCCCTTACATCAGACCAGTTGTCCAGATTAAACTCTCCCTTTACCATTGCAGAAATAGCTACCATCAACTCCTTACCTGCGGGTAAATCCCCTGGCCCAGATGGCCTCACCGGGGAATAATATAAACAATTTGCTCACCAACTAGCGCCAGCACTAACTGAGTTATTCAACGATGCGGCCATTACCTCCAATTTCCCAGCAGAATCCCTGCAAGCTCTTGTTGTAACCCTGCCCAAACCGGGAAAAGATCCGACGACCCCCCAAAACTTCCGTCCAATCTCACTTCTAAATCTAGACCTAAAAATCTACGCGAAAACGATTGCCACGAGACTCCTTAATGTCATGCTCATGTTGATCCACAGAGACCAATCGGGTTTCACTGCCGGGAGACAGGTGTCCGACGCCCCAAGAAGGGTAATCGACATCTTACACCATGCTGAGACTAGCGGAACGCCTTCTCTGCTCCTAGCTTTGGATGCAGAGAAGGCGTTCGACAGAATTCACTGGGGATATCTCCAGAAGGTTCTCCAAAAATTTGGATTTCAAGGTCGAATAACGAATGCCTTACTTGCCCTATATACAACCCCATCAGCACGAGTGTTCTCAGCTGACATGCTTTTTCAACCATTTAATATAACGAACGGTACTAGACAAGTATGTCCCCACTGATCTTTAACCTACTCATTGAACCCCTTGCGGAACATATTAGGCAAAATCCAAACATTACTGGGTTCAAAATAGGCCCCAATTCCCACAAGATCAGTCTATTTGCAGACGACATCATCCTTATGCTGACTAACCCGACTTTGTCACTGGCGGAAGCGCAAAAAAACCCTTCAATGGTTCAGTAAGATATCATACTACAAAGTTAATGCCACTAAATCATATATACTTGACTTAGGTCTAGACGCTACCACTAGGAATCTTCTGCAAACACAATTTCCCTACACATGGGCGGACCAAGAAATATCCTACCTAGGGGTTCAACTGACAAGATTCACCAAAAACCTTTTCAAAAGCAACTTCAAACCCTTCCTAGCTACTCTCCAAGCCGAAACTCACTCACTGGCCAAATACGAACTCTCCTGGTTGGGTAGACTGGCAGCGTTTAAAATGATGCATCTCCCTCAGCTATTGTACTTGTTTCGGACAATCCCCATACCCATCTGATCGTCCTACTTTCAATCTCTCCAAACTATCCTGAATAAACTATTGTGGCAAGGCAAAAAATCACGGTGCGCTAAACAGCTACTCACTAAACATAAACTTGCAGGCGGTGCAGGGTCCATCGACTTCAAAGAATACTACTGGGTTACGATCCTTACCCAGCTTAGGGATTGGTTCCTTCCTCGCCCCCTTACCCTTTGGGGGCAGTTGGAATCCACGATGGTCAAGCACCACACACTCCGAAACTGGATTCTGGGGGTCCCACAGTCTCCCCTACGATGAGGGCTTCGACTCTGGCTTGGAAATTTCTAGTTAAACAGGGTGAACTGCATCCTCATTCGTTCCAACCTCCTCTCCCACTGACTATTCTAGAACATTGCACAGAAGATCTTATGTTGTCCCACTGGACATCCACTGGTATACACTACATACAAGACATCTTCCAAGGTGCTTCAATGCTCACTTTCCCTCAATTACAGGACAAATTTAAATTTTGGCACACAGAGCTCTTCACATACATTAGGATTAAACATTGTCTATCCCAGATGCCCAAACCATGCTATTCCATTCTTCCCAAAATATGGTCGTTTTTGACCGACGCCACCTCTAAGCAGAAGGGAATTTCCGTATTCTATGATATGTTTCGCCAGAAACAGGTGTTCACCAAAGCCAAACCTCACGATCAGTGGGATATAGACACAGGTCAAACATTCACTGAAACGCATTGGCATTCTGCGCTCAAATCCATATACAAATCCACCCGCAATGCGACGTTATGGGAACTCACGATAAAAATCTCTGCTGGTACCTCACTCCTGCTAAAATAGCTAAGTTTGGTAAGGATATCCCTGACTCCTGCTGGAGATGCATCACAACCAAGGGTGATATCTTCCACATCCTTTGGACATGTTCGTCTATCAAACCATACTGGGCGAATATTTTCCAAATTTTAATCAGACATAACAGGAACCAACATACCTCCCTCGCCAGCACTGGCATTGCTCAATATGCATATTGACCTGATCCCCTACAACACGAGACTGGTAGTCACTAACATCTTACTTGCAGCTCGACTGAGTATAACTAGACTCTGGAAAGATACCCAACCCCCAACGATTGAAAGTACTATTGACTTGGTAAATCTACACTACAATTGCGAGTTAACAATGGCCTCTAGTACTGGAAAGTACGCTGAGGCACACACAAAATGGCTTCCATGGTCGAGTTGGACCAAAGCAGCAACTTTTTTGTGAACCCAGCGTATTTTTGGGTCTGACTTAGCCTTTTGGTCACATTGTCTTTTATTGTCTTTAGTTTTATTGTATTTTACTTTTTATATTAAGTGCGCAAATCACTAAACCTAGATACCTCTCTTTGTTATCTGAGTTATATGCAATTAACACTTGCAATTGATTGTAACTAGGGTTGAGCGAACCCGAACTGTAAAGTTCGGGTTCGGTACGGACTTTGGGTTTTTTCCCGAACCCGGACCGAATAATTGGAAAAAGTCCGGGTTCGGTTCGGAGTTCGAGTATGTTTTGGCGCGCTGCACGGCAGCCAATCGCCATTCGTGTTACTACTGTGACTGGGAACTGATCACAGCCATGCCTACTTATGGCATGGCTGTGATTGGCCAGTGCAGCATGTGACCCATCATGTGACCAGTCTCTATATTAGATAGAGGCACACAGCACAGATCGTCTCTTTGCTTCACTCATGATAGGGAAAGGCTGCTGGAATCTGCTGCTAAGGGAAAGTCTTAGGTGTATCTGGCTCGTTGTCACTGTATTTCACTTATGTGAGGGAAAGGCTGCTGAATCTGCTCAGGGACAGTGTTAGGTCTATGCTGGTATGCTGCTCCAGAAATATCAAGAAGCACACTTTATTTCTTTGATATCTGCATCATCTTATGGCATCTGGCTCGTGTCACTGCTTCACTTATGTGAGGGAAAGGCTGCTAAATCTGCTTAGGGAGAGTTTTAGGTGTATGTTGCTCCAGAAATATCAACAAGCACTCTATTCCTGTGACATCTGCTGTGCTTCATATAGTTTAGGAATTTTGTCAGCTATAGTGGCAGTTTGTAATCTATATGTGACTCTGAATATTTCAACAGCAGTACACCTGCCACACCACCTGTGCACCTCTGATATACTGTGTTTCTGTCAAGTACATAGTCAGGGAGAGTTTGCTGAAATATTTTTCCTATAGGGGCAGTCAGCACTCTATAGGTGACTGAGTATTTCAACAGCAGTACACCTGCCACACCACCTGTGCACCTCTGATATACTGTGTTTCTGTCAAGTACATAGTCAGGGAGAGTTTGCTGAAATATTTTTCCTATAGGGGCAGTCAGCACTTCTATAGGTGACTGAGTATTTCAACAGCAGTACACCTGCCACACCACCTGTGCACCTGTGATATACTGTGTTTCTGTCAAGTACATAGTCAGGGAGAGTTTGCTGAAATATTTTTCCTATAGGGGCAGTCAGCAATCTATAGGTGACTCTGTATATTTCAACAGCACTGCACCTGTCCCCTGTGATATACTGTCTGTGCAGTACATTGTTTAGGGGCTGGGTTCCTGCTTCTTGCTATAGGTGGAGAATATATAGGTGAATCTCTGCCTATTTCCCCAGCTTACACTTTTTTGTATTTAACATTTTTCAAAATTAGGGCAAGACCCTAAATTTGAGAAATATATAGGTGAATCTCTGAATCTCAGACGTTTGAGCATGGTAACAAGGCGGGTCGTTTACTCGCGTACATTACAAGAGCTGAGAGTACCCCTATTTCTATCCCTAGGATATTGACTTCAATAAACCAGATTAGCGATGTCCCCAAGATATAACAGAATGCCTTTCTTTCTATCATGATCTTTACACCTCTAGGGCTGACTACTCTGATACGCAGCTTAGTGATTATCTGGACCAAGTACCACTACCTAAACTGAAGGACCGGGTTCAGGAGGAGTTGGATGAACCGTTGTCTGTGGAGGAATTATCACTTGAAATTTCACAGATGCCGGCTCGTAAATCGCCAGGCTTAGATGGGTTTCCAGTGGAATGGTATAAGCAATTCCAACACCTTCTTAGCCCTCTTCTACTTAGGACTTACAATGAGGCACTGAAAGAGGGGGTGTTGCCCCCCTCGATGAGAGAGGCTCTGATTGTTCTGCTTCTTAAACCCAGGAAAGACCCGCTGAAATGTGATTCTTACCGTCCAAATATCTCTTATAAATGTAGATGCGAAGATTTTAGCTAAGGCCCTGGCGAACCGTCTGAATAAGGTGATTGCTCGCCTGGTGGGAAGTGATCAGAGTGGTTTTATTCCAGAAAGGTCGACTAGAATGAACATTCGCAGACTGTTCCATAACCTGTCATATCACACGACTGTCCATCGACTGGGTTGTGGTGTCCTTGGACACCTGCAAAGCTTCGACAGTGTAGAATGGCCATATCTGTTCCGGGTCTTACAGATGTATGGTTTTGGTTGCCTGGATTCGACTCCTTTATTACATGCCACTTGCCCGCATTCGAATCAACTCGCAGGTTACGGACGCTTTCCAATTACTAGGGGGACCGGGCAGGGTTGTCCGTTGTCACCCCTGCTTTTTGCCCTAGCCATGGAGCCCCTTCGCTTCTGGGTATCGCCCATTAATGGTATTGAGAAGCGAATCTCGCTGTATGCTGACGACACATTAGTATATTTGGCAGATGCCCAGGACTCACTTGCTAATGTATTGGAAATGGTGTCAGATTTCGGGGATTTCTCAGTAAATGGGGAGAAGTCTATTATTTACCCATAGATCAGTCGCCTAATCTTCAAATCCACTCGGACTCTAGATTGCTGGTGGCCACTTAATTTAGATATTTGGTTGTTGTGGTCCAGTTACCATTATCCCTATATATCACTAATAATTTGAGCCCTGTGTTACTTCAGCTGCACTCCCAGACTAAACAGTGGAAAGACTTACCCTTAGATCTGATGGGACGGGCCAATGTCTTAAAATGATATACTACCCAAGTTACTGTATGTCCTAGCTAATGCCCCATGCAAGATTCCTAAATCCTTATTTAAGAGCATTGACTCGATCTGTATAGCATTCCTCTGGAATGGTAAGGCCCCTAGGGTAGCACTAGAAACGCTTAGACTTCCGTCTCATTTGCAGGATTGGCATTCCCTGACTTCTACCTCTATTATCAAGCTTCCCAGTTGGTGAATGTTCACGACTGGTTACACCCCTGACTCAAATAATGCATGCACCACTACTGAAGGAGCTATGGTCACGTTGTTCGAGACACTGCACAATATTATCTACCGTGGATGCACTCCTCCTGGGCCAGGACTGTCTGTGCTACAAACCTTGTTGTCTTTGTTTAAAACGGTGACTCTTAAACATGCCCCGGGTTCGTGGCTGACATCTCCTAATAATCCACTATGGTTCAATACAACGCTCTTAGAATTGAATACTTTGCCTGACCCTCAGAAGTTGATATCTAGAGGGGTTAAATACTGTGCCACCTGTTTACCCCATAGGGCTTTAAATCCTTCGCCCAAATGAGAGACGACTTTACCCTACCCTCCAATTATTTGTTCTTTTACTATCGGCTCAAGACACGCTGCACGAGCCCAGTTTGGCTCCCTGGACAGTCCACTTGTGGGTTCCAGACCTGGAAAAACTTCTACGTGCCCCGGACCGAACAAAACTCATCTCTACTTATTATTTAGCTTTAGCAGTAAACTCTAACCCTAGATTTAAGGCATCACAACGCAAATGGGAATCTCTAGACATTGCTATGACGGACGATGACTGGTCTGAATTCTGTGACACTTTCAAGGCTACTGTTATATCCTCCAGAGACAGGGTAATCCAAATAAAAATTTTCCACCAATCGCATTTGAGTCTGGCTAGGATGCACAGAATGGGCATTTTACCCTCTGCAGACTGTTTCCCTGGATGTGGTCAATTGGCAGATTTCATCCACTGCTTCTGGAATTGTCCCGTTGTACGGGACTTTTGGAGAAGTATAGGATCCTTCCTCTCTTCTGCTCTGGAGCTTCCTAATATACTGGACCCTAAGAACTGTCTACTGGGGGTCTTTTTTTCGGTGACCTCTCTGTTCCCTCACAGGTCAAAAATTGCTTTGCGTCCTGTACTTCTAAGCTAAGAAGTCTATCCTGATGACCTGGAAAGGGGGCAACGACCCCGACAAGGGGCCTATGGTTAGAATTGGCTCAATGATGCCCGCCCGCTATATAAGCTCACCTTTGAGATTAGGAAAATAAATAAATCATTCCATAAGATCTGGGGGTAGGTGGCTGGCTAGCCCCTGACCCTAATCCCCTGTCCAGCCTTGATGGGCAGAACGAATAACGAGGTCTCCTTCTACCATAGTACCTTTTATGCGCAGACCCACGAGGTGTTAATTGATGCCCTACTTTGTACTTTCTGAGTATGTTGCTTTTTATTCTGATTGTGACCCACAGAAATGTACTGTCGTTACTGGCATAGTGTGATATTAGGAGCAAAACTGTCTGTTTTGTGTGTGTATTGTGATGGTTTCTTTTTGTGTTTGGTTACTGTTTTGTTGTTTATGTGCAAAACTCAATAAAAATATCTTTTTAAAAAAAATAAAAAAATTCCTTGCTAACCGCAGTTTTGGTTCACTCCGTGAGTTCGACTCGAAACTCAAAGCTCATCCCTACTTTAGAGCTCTAAAGTGGACACATGAAGGAGAGAGATCCCTGGATCTCTTATTACACGTGTTCTAAAGTTGGTGGAAGGTGAAATAAAGAGGAGGTGGATCTATCTTTATGAGAGCGTTTTAGGCCGGGTACACACGGCAAAACATGTACGATGAAACCGGTCCGTCGGACCGTTTTCACCGTACATGTCTGCCCGGGGGACTTCTGTATGATGCCTTTACTAACCATCGTACAGAAGTCCGCGCGATGACCCGGCGACGTGGGGCGGGCCTGCCTTTTAATGCTTCCACGCATGCGTCGAAGTCATTCGACGCATGCGAGGGACGGCGGGCGCTCGGACATGTACGGTAGGTCTGTACAGACGACCGTACATGTCCGAGCGGGCAGGATTCCAGCGGACGGTTTTAAAACAAGTCCAGGAATATTTGCCCGCTGGGAATAGGCCCGGCGGGCAAATGTTTGCTGGAATTCTGCCCGCTCGCGCCTACACACGACCGAACATGTCTGCTGAAACTGGTCCGCGGACCAGTTTCAGCATACATGTTTGGTCGTGTATATGGGGCCTTACACTTATCGTTGTGGTAAGTGCATCCCCAAAGGGGGCTCCTTGTTCCACGAGGTGTATCGTTGGGTGAATGGTGTCTGCCTTGATGCGTCCAATCACTGCACAAAAATAGAATTTGAACTTTTTCATGCACCCATCTCTGCTTTTCCTTTATGAACTACATGAACTGCATGAATTACATAAAGAAGCTTGTCAGTGTTTTTTTACAAGAGCGCCACTACAATATTTATGTGGACATGTATAGTGTTTATTCTTGAGTATTGTTTTTATTGCAGATAGTTTTTTTAAGTGGCTGCTATTTTATGATTTTATAATAAGTATTATCGTATTTATCGGCGTATACGGCACACATTTTTCCCCTTAAAATAAGGGGGAAATCGTGGGTGCGCGATATACGCCGATACCCGCACTCAGTTTGAACCCCTCCGCTGACATATACCGAGCGCAGTACACTCGGGTACATTCGGCCAGGCTCCGCTTCGCTCGTGGTCACGCTCTGTGACGTTTATACGTGAGAAGCCGAGCGTGGCCGAGCGTGCCCGAGTGTACTGCGCTCGGTATATGTCGGCGGAGGCGTTCAAACTGAGCGCGGGAAGCGGGGATTCGACTTGGAGACAGCGCGGGAGAAGCCGGGAGGACACTGGACCGGACAAGGCCGCCGGGCAAAACACCAAAACTGTAAGTAATAAAATGTTTTTTTACAGGAATTTCGGGTCTACATTAGGGGTGCGCGCTATACGCCGGAGCTCGCAATACCCCGATAAATACGGTATATCTCATACTAAGACACATTATATTGCATATAATACCTTTATTGAAAATTCCTAAGAGCTGAGCGGTGCTAATATAGGAGGACCAGCTTTAAGCACCTTTGACAGTAGATGATCAACCGCCTGAGAAACCTTGGCACTATCCTCAAAGGACTGGCCGCCCTTCTTAACTAATTGGGAACAAGACCTACAAAAACCACTATCGGATGCTCAACAATCTACATTTCTCCATTGACACACACCTCTTCGATGTCCTCCAAAACGGCGGAGGTAAATTATAAATTACTGATGAGGTGGCAGTTCACACTACAGAACAGTCAGAGAAAAAGAGAATTCCCTTTAACTTTGCAAAAGCACATATACAACTATAATATTTCCTTCCAGTTTTATTAACATTTTGTGAGATTTCTCAAAACTATATTTACCCAGTTGTCCTAAAACAGAACCGCTTCCTCTTCTTGTTCTTTCCTTTTTCTCCGGACTTCCTCTGAGACCATCTCTGCTTTTTCGTTTGGGATCAGCTTTGTTCCCTTTTATTTTTTTCTTTGCTTTTTCTGTTAAAATAGAGACAGTTAGTTTAGAAAAAGAAAATTACATGCATCATTTTTTTACGATACGGCACTGTGTTGCTTTAACCTCCCTGGCGGTAATCCCGAGTGTGGCTCAGGGTTAAATTTCAGTACCATTAGTGGTAACCCCGAGCCACACTCGGGATTGCATCTCAGGATACTGGTCCAGGTTACTTACCTTGTCCTGGGATCCTGTGATGTCACCCCGCTGTGTCTCTGCGGGCTGTGTCCTCCGCCCGATGCTCTGTGTGCCGGACTCATTCATGATGAGTGTCACGATGCACGGGAACGGAGCCCATGGCAAATTCAAAAAGTACACAAAACATAACACATACAGTACACTGTAACCTTACAGATTACATTACTGTATCAAATCATTTCACATTCCTTTTGTCCCTAGTGCTTTGTCCAGTGCCCTGCATGCACTTTTATATTATATACACTGGGGCAGATCCACAGAGATCTGCACCCGCGCAGCGTATCATAGATACGCTACGCCGCCGTACCTTACCTGGCTTTAGTTCGAATCCAGGAAGATTTTGCGCCGTAAGTTACGGCGGCGTAGTCTATCTCTGGCGGCGGAATTCAAATCGGCAATTAGGGGGCGTGTTTAATTTAAATGAAGCGCGTCCCCGCGCCGAATGAACTGCGCATGCGCTGTCCCGAAATTTCCCGCCGTGCATTGCGCAAAATGACGTCGCAAGGACTTAATTTTTTTAACATAGACGGGACTTCCGATTCACGGACGACTTACGCAAACAACAAAAAAAAATCGAATTAAACGTGGGAACGACGGCAAGTCTAACTATATGCCGCAAAATACCAGCTTTAACTATACGCCGGAAAAAGCCTACTAGAGACGACATAAAGGAATGCGCCAGCTGCTCGTACGTTCGTGGATCGTAAATAGCTAATTTGCATACCCGACGCGGAAAACGACGTGAACGCCACCCAGCGGACGCCAAAGTATTGCATCTTAGATCCGAAGGCGTACAAAGACGTACACCTGTCGGATCTAACCCAGATGTCGTCGTATCTTGGTTTGAGTATTCAAACCAAAGATACGACGCGGGTAATTTGAAAGTACGCCGGCGTATCAGTAGATACGCCGGCGTACTCGCTCTGAGCCCCACTGTTATTTCTGTCTGGAAACTTGAGATTGTCCACGGCAACCAAAAAGTATCCCTTTACGTCAAAATTGGTTTTAGACCAGCTAGGAAACAGCGATAGTAAATTAGAACACTTAGCGATAGTGAGCGATAGCGAATTGTGGGGAAATTAATTTTATTATTATTATATTATTATTTTTTCATAATTATTTATAGTTATTTATTATATTATAATTTATGATTTCGTGTTTCAAACTTTATCATACCCAGAATGTCTACTAGACTCTTGTTTTGGCAGATTTAAGTGTGCTATTACTAAGAATTACCGGCCTACAATATAAAATGCCATATTTCTATGCAAAACAATGTCCCGCATTGAGATTAAAAAATCTGACATAATCATAACGCCAGGGTGGCTACAGAGGAAGTAAACCTTGATGAGTTTTACTTTCTTTTTTGTTCCCTGCATAATGTGCTAATATGCATCCCATACTAGCACATTATGCAACACTTACCTGCAAACGAAATCCGCGCTGTCCCCTCTGGAGGCATCCAAGTTCGCTCCCCTTCTTTCCGGGGCCGTGGAGTGCCAGTCACTGCACTCGCTAGTGAAGAAACGGCACGGATGGCCGTTTCTTCACAGGGTGTGCGCGATTACTTTATCAGCACAGTACAAAGTAAATATCTCCTAAATGGCGCACGTTTAGGAGATATTGACTGTACATATAGGTAAGCCTTAGTTTATTAAACCGGCAATACTCTGAGATCATCATGATCTCGGCTAATCACGGTTTATTAAACGTACACCAACTTAATCACTCTCCCCTATAACTTGAATTAGCTCTTGTGCATTGAACTGCTTTCTATTTTCTGTTGTTGGACATAGATGTAGTAAACAAATACTGCATGTTATTTAAAAATATGGTGAAAGACATACCAACATTTAGACACCCTTCACATCTTGACGTTTCAGGAACATTTTGTGTGCATGAGGAGGGACGCATTACAAAAAGGGCGCCAAGATGCGTTTTTCAAAAATGCACAAGGCTCACTGCAAAAAAAAGTTCAGGAGCTACTTTGGCGCTTTTGTTGCACATTCAAATAGATGGGCTGGCCTATGCTGTCATGCAGACACATGAACAAAAAAAAATGCGATACGGTGCATGAAGTAGATGTGAATGGAGCCTTAAAGGGTAAGTTCACCTAAATTCCAGCTCCCTTATGTACCAATATAGCATTCATGCACTTTTTTTTTGTAAAAATATCAAAGCTTTCCATTAAATCTACAGTCACTTACTTTTCTTGAGCTTTTTTAAAGTGGAGCTCGGTGCATTTTTTACTGGACCCTTATTGTTCATGTGTTACAGCACCAATTTAACTTTCAGGCCCCATTCACATCTAGCATAGTGGGCAGCGGGAGCGCACATTTTGTGTCTCGTTTTTTCTGTGCATGCATAGGGCAGGCTGTTGATTTCAATTGGCTGCACTACATGTGGTAATGGGCCATTTTACCAGTTGTGCATTTTTTACTGTGCGTTTTGCTCATGTGTCCCTCGTTTTCGCATTTGCAAAATGTGTGTTTGGATGTGCCGTTAACATTAATGACACTGAAAGCTCAAACTAGCTCAACTAGTAATTTTAAGTGTATAAAATGGTTATACACTATACAATCTGATTGTATATTGTGTATTTAGTGAGAAGTGTGATCACTGATTGACTGCATTAATTTAAAAAAAAACTTGCACCTGGGAGTGGGTGGGTGGATGATGCAGGGTGTGTGCTAATGAGGTCATCTGGTCATCTCCTTCCTGTGTCATAAACCTACAGACTGAAAGGAAAAAATACATCACTAATGGAAAATGTCTGAAAATGTTGGATTAGGACAGTGACTGTAGGTTTTAATGGAATGCTTTGAGATTTTTGCAAAAAAAGTACATGAATGCTATATTGGTGCATAGGGGAGCTGGAAATTAGAAAAAAAAAGTGTGAAAATTACCCTTTAAGTCTAGGTCTCTTTTAGCTTGTAATGATCAAAAATGTTTGAAGGCCAAAGCAACAGACAGACTCTCCCGATGTTCTTTTGCTGGCTGTTAGCAAAACACTGCAGAACAGATCTTTTAGTTGTACAGGTTTGCACCACAACTCTGCCCATTTTCCACAGAAGTTTCCCTCCTTCACCTGCTACAACCCAGTGAGATTTAAAACGGAATACACAATCTAAAAGTCATTGAAAATATACAGTTACATTTTTGGGAACAGACAAGCTAATTGTAGACTTGATAATTTCATAGATCCTTTCATAAAGAGCAATTTAAAAGCAAAATCAGTCAACTTGCCAAGCTTACAATGTTGCCAAATAGGCTGACATGCTCTAAAGTTGAACTGGTATGCTGATAGCATCAAGCTCTTATATTTGATTAATATTGGTTGTCTATGTGCCACATTAGCTGTAAAACGTAAACCCTTCACCCCACACTGTAAATAAGTGAAGTTATTTTTTTTTTACTACTTCTAAGGCCGGGTACCACGGGCAAACATGTACGAGTAACCCGGTCTGTCGGACCGTTTTCACCGTACATGTCTGCCGGGGACTTCAGTACGATGGCTGTACTAACCATCGTACAGAAGTCCACGCGTAAACAATACGCGGGGCGTGTCCACGCCGTCGCCGCGACGATGACGCGGCGATGACGCAGCGACGTGGGTGGGCCTGCCTTTTAAATGCTTCCATGCATGCCTCAAAGTCATTCGACGCATGCGAGGGACGGCGGGCGATCGGACATGTACGGTAGGTCTGTACTGACGACCATATATGTCTGAGCGGGCAGGATTCCAGCGGACGGTTTTAAAACAAGTCCAGGAATATTTGCCCGCTGGAAAAAGGCCTGGCGGGAAAATGTTTGCTGGAATTCTGCCCGCTCGCGCCTACACATGACCGAACATGTATGCTGAAACTGGTCCGCGGACCAG
Organism: Rana temporaria; assembly: GCF_905171775.1. Classification (NCBI taxonomy): domain Eukaryota; kingdom Metazoa; phylum Chordata; class Amphibia; order Anura; family Ranidae; genus Rana; species Rana temporaria. Next base: position 300,569,707 of record NC_053491.1, read on the forward strand.
TTTCAGCATACATGTTTGGTCGTGTATACGGGGCCTTAAAGAGCATCAGAAAATATTTTTTCTGTACTGCAAATGAAGTACTGTATATAAATGGATGATTGCAGTCAGGGCCGGCCTTTGGGGTGTGCGAGCTGTGCGGCCGCACAGGGCGTCATGGGCAACAGGGGCGCCATGCGGTCAGAGGCATACTAAGTGGGGGGCGGGCAGGACCGGAGGTGCCACACACTGAGCCCCCCTCAGTGACTTATGCAGTGACAGCGCCGCCGACGCTCTGTGACTTTAGGCAGCGCCGCGGCAAATAAGAGCTGCAGGGAGACTCAGGCACAGGCAGATGCCGCGATAACAAGGTGGGGTGCGGGGGTGACATCGCTGCACCATCATCCCCTCCTCTCACGGCCGCGGCTGAGCTGCCCGATTAGCAGTGTTCGGCACTTCTCACAGAACACCTGATGTCCACAGGCACAGCCGAGTGAAGCCGCCCTCCCCCTCCTCTCTGTTTATGTGTACAGAGGGGGAGGGGACCCTTCTGTGCATGTGCTGCCACACGCTGATCTGAGGTACTGAATGGGAGGGGGGTTTGCACAGGATTAGCTCGCACAGGGCGCCTGAACAGCTAAGGCGGCCCCTGATTGCAGTGAACAGAGCAAAAATAAAGCTGTTTCCTTAAATTAATACATACAATTATTCTGTGATTTATGGCTCCAGCTACATTACTGCAGGCAAACAATAGAGCCTTTCAATGAGTTTATACATCTCTAAAAGTAAATTAGAAAGAATATTACAAAAAATTAATATTTTTGGCTTTAGCTTCTTACCGTGATGAGATCTTTTTCGACAAGCTTCATCTGTAGCTGGAAAATTTGCTCTTCAAGTTTGCATATGGAGTGTTTCATTCTTTCCCTCCTGGTAATCATGTAACATAGATTTCTCACCTGTGAACAGACCAGGATTATTATATGTAAATTCAAAGTAATCATTTAAATAACAGCGTGATCCTTACAGACACTTGGGCAGTGATGGCAAACCTTGCACTCTGCAGTGTAGCTGACCATCATGGGAAATGTGGTTCCAAAACAACTGTGGTGCCCAAAAGTCGCCATCACTGTACTAGGGGGTTTATTGTGTTTATTGTACTAGGGTGCTTGGTGTGCTCTTGTACCTTAAAGGAGGGGTGGCTTCCCTTCAGTTCACCTGCCCCTGTTATCCATTAACATGCATGTGCCTCCACTGTGGGACGCTCATTGATTTAGTGTTAGGACCACAGATATTACAGGGTGCCTTGGCGCGGGCTCTGTGGCTCACGCATGCGTTTGCAAATGCATGCGGACCGAACCCCTGTTTTTAACGCATACTGTAGACAGGTAAATTGGTTTTCTGCAAGCTGGTCGGTAAGTAGGCTTGGTTTTTCCCTGGGCATTCCCCAGGTTTTTGTTGTTATTTGGTTTATTTACTAAAACTGGAGTGTGCAAAATCTGCTGCAGCTGTGCATAGTAACCAATCAGCTTCCAGCTTTTTTCCAACAATGCTTAATTGAACAAGCTGAAGTTAGAAGCTGATTGGCTACCATGCACAGCTGCACCAGATTTTTCATTCTCTGGGTTTAGTAAATCAACCCCTATATCTAAAAAACTAAATAAAAACAAAAAAAAAATAGCAATTCGCCCAGTAAAAGTACATGTACATTCATTCTATACAAATTGGGCAAAAATTGTTATTGGGCTATTTCCTGTGTGGTCAAATGTTTTTTATTGATTTAAAGATAAAGAAACTGCATTTGTCTATTAGATGGCACTAAGTATCACTAAGAAAAATAGTCGCTTCAAACGGAAAACCAACGAATTCATGTTGAGTTCTCTCGACTTCATACTTCAAACACAATCACTTAACCTTCAATGGTTCCACTTCCTCCAAGTACAGGGAGTTGCGATGGGGACCTTGTGTGCCCATCGTACACCAATCTGTGCCTGGGGGAGATGCCCCTCATGAGGATTATTGGGATTTGGTATATATATATATATATATATATATATATATATATATATATATATATATATATAATATATATATATAATCTCCAATGATGTTTTCCTCGTGTGGGGGCCCCACATGACCAACTAGAAATGTTTCTTGATCAGTTAAATCGAAACAATTTTAATCTAACATTCACAATGACATGGAACAAATCTTCCATCACCTTTTTGGATGTCACAATCCATAAGGATGAAATGGACCATCTCAGTAGCAGTCTCTATAGAAAGCCAACTTCTGGCAATTCTATTCTGCATACCAGTAGCTTTCACCCTAATGCACTCATAACATCCATTCCTTTCAGTCAGTATCTAAGGATACAGAGAAATTGCACCGACAGTGCAATTTTCAAAAATGAGGCTGTTCCAATACATGTCTTAAGAAGGCATAGAAGAGGGCCACATTGAGAACTAGAAATTATCTTCTATACAATCCAGAGTCTAAAATTAGGAAAATGAACCCTATCTATATTTTTATCGATTAATCGACTAATTTCGATTAATTATAACTCACATACAGATCCAACTACTTTTAGCTGATCTCCTTGCAGGCTGATTCCCAGTGCAGCTACCAACCACTGGAAAAATGGATAGCAGGATACAAAAAACACACAAAGGCAGCGCTCGATGGGAATAACATTAAAACTTTTATAGTCTTCAAATAGGTAACAAAATAAATATTGCACTGGAGATAAAATCGATGTAGCTACATAAACTGTAAAAATTGTGCGAGTAATACCAAACGGTCATAAAAAACATGTAGCTAAGTATGATACTGGTATAAAATGGTGTACAACGATACCACTGCTGAATCCAGATGAGGAGAGGTTAACATCAGTCCGGCGGCTGAAATGTCCCATGAAGGGAACTATCATAACTCCCAGTGGATGGCTGTAGAATCCCAGGTTGATCGATGGGAAGTGTAACAGCCCTTGCGTGTGGCAGATAGTAAGGTCCTGCCGGCATGCAGATATGAAGGCACAGCAAAGGAGCCTTCAGATGGACCGGCATGCCCCGCCGGTGTCCGTGACATTACTGGATCTCCAACGGAACTCCCTGAAGGCCCAGAAGCGGCGGGAGAGGTGAGTACCAATCAAAAGAATTTAATCGATCAAAAAGATTTTGATCGATCAAAAAATTTAAGATTAATCGATTAATTAAAAGTTAATTTGCACAGCCCCTACTAATTATGTGTTGTTTTTGTGACAATTCATTCATGCACTGGGGAATCCGGTCTGCTTCGGCTGCCTTGATGCACCATTTTTTAATCTGTGGGCTGGTTTTTGACACTGAATCCTTTATCCCCTGTTGCATATGCAGTTTCTACTCGGCGGTGGTGGACCATTCCATTGTGACTAGGTCCGTTTCCCCTTGTTCAAGGAAATGAGGAGGGAGGCCTTTGCAGGCTTGGGTGCGCCCTTTGTGGACCTGCTGACGTTTTGTCGGGGATATCTGTCCATCTTTGTGGTGTTGTGTCCACTCTTGGGGGGTTTCCTTCCATTCCTCTCTTCCCTCATTGCTCCCTTCAAAGTCCCACCATAGGAAATACACTCTTTGGAGTGATCTTTCTATACGCATCATAGGTAATTCCTGTGATACATAGCACGATCTAGTGGCCAAATACAAGGGAAGATGGAAAATACCACATTTGGCCAGTAGATAGCGCTAAGTATCATAGGACATCACAGGTATTTTAATTTTAAATCAAAGAAAAACATTCAACAGCACAGGAATAGCCTGACAACATTTGTTTTTGTTGGTCCTTTTTGCACAGAATGATTCTGTGTGTATTTAGAAAAAGAATGCTTATGAATACACCACTAAGCCATTAAGTACACTAGTAACAGAGGAACTCTGTGAGTAATAGTTAATTACCATTTTATCTAACATAGGTCAAATTAGTCTCTTTACCAGTATAGCATTGATATTAAATAATCCATAGGTAGAGTTACTTGGAACTTATTATTCACAGAGTTACTTGGAATTTATTATTGATGGATTCTGAAAAGCTGCAGATTATTTTCTGAGAGTAGAACAACACATATATCTCTGCTGTTTTCAGGGTAATGCCAAAATAAAACTCTAGCAATACACACCAAACTGAGCATGTGCAGCCTGACACTAGTAACTCTGTCATATCCGGACTTGTTTTGGAGTCAGTGGGAGAAGAGAAGGATCTGTGCATACAGGATCAAACAGCCTTTTTACACAATGCAGAGGATTACCCCCTTAGGTTCCACAGTGAGTATAACAAGCATGATTTATTTATAGACTGATTTTACTGTTGTGGGTTTAGTAACACTTTAAGTATTTGAATTTACGATATAAAACACAGCCTATTGGTAAACACAGAAAACACAAAAAAGAAGAAAGGAAAAGAAAAAGCAACCCAAAAACACTGCTTAGCACAACTAGACTCTTGGCAATCAAGGTGTCTTTTTGAATACAGCTCTCTGGCATAGGCATAACCAATGATAACATTGACCAATCTGCCTCCACTTTGCAGGTGCTTTCAATGGTTCAATAAAGTAAAAGGTAGGGAGGGAGGGCGAATCAGGTTGAGGTATACCAAGAAGGATTCGTTGCTAAGTAGTCAAACCAGATATCCCAAAGTTTTTGCAAATTTCCCAGGGCAACCCCTAGACTCATTGAGAAGGGGGGTAGGTAGGACTTTAAATGAGGCAGTGACTGGGTAGTGTCATATGCCTTCATCCCTGGTACTTTGCATCAAAAAACAGATTACATATATATGCACTTTTTTGCAGATACAAGTATATGTACTCTTCATCGGCTCCTGATGAGTGGGAAGAACCCACAAAACATGTAGAGCCATTTTTCGATGCTACGCTATCACTACCATCTGATCATACTTGTTTTTTGTTTCAATGTTTTTATTGAAATTTTCACAAAGAAAAGAAATACAATCTTGAATGCAAAAACGGGTACAATATAAAATGTAAACAAAATCAGAGTCATCCAAACAATGAGTGGATATCTCTGCAGTGAACCAAATTTCGGGCAAGAATCTTTATTACGTGGAGTAATTAAGACATCTTCAGCCCTAGAAGGTAACCTCAAAGCTTGTTTGAAGTTTCGGACATGGTCAGAATCTAATAATGTATGTCAGTTATAGACAGTTATGCCGCGTACACACGATCGGTCAAACCGATGAGAACGGTCTGATGGACCGTTTTCATCAGACCAAACCGATCGTGTGTAGGCCCCATCGGTTATTTATTCATCAGTTTAAAAAATTCAATCTTGTCTTAAATTTAACCGATTGATACTAACCGATAGCAAAAAAACGATCGTTTGTAGGCACGTCCATCGGTTATAAATCCACGCATGCCCAGACTAAATTAGGGGTCGGGTGAGCGCTCGTTCTGGTAAAACTAGCGTTCATTATGGAGATGGCACATTCTAAATTTTTTAAATTAGTGCCTCGTTTATTGCAGCGCATTTTTTTCTTAGTTCTATTGCTAGAATAAAGACATTGGGCCATATTCTGAGTAAAGTTACGATGGAGTATCTCAGGATACTCCATCGTATCTCTCTTTTTGGCCAGTGTATCTATGCGAGTGATTCAAAGGGCCAGATTCAGTAGATCAGCGGATCTATAGAACCGCTCGATCTACGTGATTTAAGCATACGCTCCCCGCAAGTTTGAGAGGAAAAGTGGCTAATTCACAAACCACTTACCTCCAAACTTGCAGCGGCGGATCCTAAATCCCCCGGCGGAATTCAAATTCCGCGGCTAGGGGGAGTGTACTATTTAAATCAGGCGCGTTCCCGCGCCGATTTAAATGCGCATGCGCCGTCCGCGAAATTTCCCGGCGTGCATTGCCTCGCACTGACGTCGCTAGGACGTCAGTGGTTTCGACGCTTACGTAAACGCCGTCCGTCCGTATTCGAGAACGACTTACGCAAACGACGTTAAAAAATTCAAATTTGACGCAGGAACGCCGGCTATACTTAACATTGGCTGCGCCTGATAAAAGAAGGGGTAAGTATACGCCGGGAAAGCCGCTACGGAAACGTCGTAAGAAGACTGCGTCGGGTCCGCGTACGTTCGTGAATTTGCGTATCTCGCTGATTTACATATTATTTATCGTAAATCAGCGGGAACGCCCCCGGCGCCATTTTTAAATTGAAAAAAAGATCCGACAGTGTAACACAGTGTAACACTGTCAGATCTTAGCCCTATCTATGCGTATCTGATTCTATGAATCAGGCGCATAGATAGGACCAGTGTAAGTCAGAGATACGATGGTGTATCTGTAGATACACCGTCGTATCTCTTTGTGAATCTGGCCTTTAGAATCATTTTCGCATAGATACACTGAAGATCCGACATGTGTAAGTCACTTACACTGTCGGATCTTAAATGTAATTACTCCGCCGGCCGCTAGGTGGCGTTTACGTTCAGGTCTCATTTGTTTATGCAAATGAGTCTGATACGCCGATTCCCGAACGAATTTACGTCGCGTAACCGTCGCTTATGTCGTTTGCGTAGGCGTAAGGTTACCCCTGCTATATGAGGGGGTAACCTTACGCCAGTCCCACGTAGGCCATGTTAAGTATGGCGTCGGGTCCGCGTCGTGTTTTCCCGTCGGGTACGTCGTTTTACTAAGTCGTTCTTGAATACGACTTTACGTAAATGACGCACACGTCGGCGTCATTAACGTTTTACGCCGAGAACTGGAGCATGCGCACTGGGCTATTTTAAGCCCGGCGCATGCGCAGTTCGTTAGAATCGGGGGCGCGCTTAATTTAAATAGAAGCCGCCCCTTGGAGATACGCGGGGATACGCCAGGCCAAATACACTCCGCCGCCCCAAACTACGGAACAAGTGTTTGGGGAATACAGCACTTGCTCCTGTAGGTTGGGGCGGCGGAGTGTAAATGGCTTACGCGCCGCCCGCCGGAAATCTACGAGAATATGGCCCAGTGTTTTGCTGATGGTATTTAGACAGAGTTCTCCCATACTGACTTCTTTTATTGTTTGCTTGTGATCTCATGAATAATCCTTTTTTTTTTTTTTTAAAAGGCAGATCTCCAAAATAATTTTTTTGTACTCCACATCTCTTTTTTATTTCAGGTTTTTTTTTTTATCAAGTTATCACAACAACATTTTTATTTTATTTTTTCCCCCCTCAAGGAGGTTGTGTCTTTGTTAATTACACATTGGGCCAGATTCAGAAAGATCATCGGATCTTTCTGCTGGCGTAACATATTTCATTTACATTATGCCGCCGCAAGTTTTTCAGGCAAGTGCTTTATTTACAAAGCACTTGCCTGTAAAGTTGTGGCGGCGTAGCGTAAATCTCCCGGCGGAATTCAAATTCGGCGGGTAGGGGGCGTGTATCATTTAAATGAAGCGCGTCCCCGCGCCGAACGAACTGCGCATGCGCCGGCCGCGACTGAATCCCAGTGCGCATGCTCCAAATGAGGTCGGAAAATCGCCATTCTTTCGACGTGAACGTAAATTACGTCCAGCCGTATTCGCGAACGACTTACGCAAACGATGTAAAAAATTCAAATTTAGTCGCGGGAACGACGGCCATACTTAACATTGGCTGCGCCTCATAGACCCAGGGGTAACTATACGCAGAAAAAAAGCCGAATGCAAACAACGTAAAAAAAAGCGCCGGGCGGTCGTTCGTTTCTGAATCGGCGTAAATACTCATTTGCATATTCCTCGCGTAAAAATACGGAAGCGCCACCTAGCGGCCAGCCTGAAATTGCAGCCTAAGATCCGACGTGTAAGACACTTACACCTGGCGGATCTTAGGGATATCTATGCGTAACTGATTCTCTGAATCAGTCGCATAGATACGACCGGCCGAACTCAGAGATACGACGGCGTATCAGGAGATACGCCGTTGTATCTCTTTCTGAATCTGGCCCATTGTATTTCTGAAATGTTTTATGGCTATTCACCAGAAAAACACAATAGACAAGAATTTAACTTAAATGAAATCTCCATTTTTTCTGGAACAAAAAAAAAACATGAAGGGCAACAATTGAGCAATCAGCCAAATATATGCAGACTTTGGACCCCAAAGGCACATTCCACCATGATAAACAACAAAATCAATAACATGAGGAGTCCCTCTAATTGGGGTTACAATGTGGTCCCCAAATCTCAGAAATGAGAAGCAGCAGCAGATGTCATACATGACCCCAAGCAGTGGTACTACAACAACCTCGGTTTTCTGGCAGATCAGCTTGAAGCCAGGGAATCACTTTCTGGTCTTCCTTGCAGCCTTCCTTCCACGGCTCCCTGCAGCGTTCCTTCCACGGCTCCCTCCACGGCCCCTTGCAGGTGGTGAGAATGTGGCAGCAGGAGGAGGAGGAGGAGACTGGGCCGGGTCACTGAGTTGTGTGGTCTCAGTCAGCAGGCCCCTTCTTCCCCTCTGAATCACAGATGCAAATATATCCTCTGCCAGGGCCCGTTGTCGCTCATCCATTTTTTGCAGCTGGTCAGCAAGGTATGAGCTGTAGCCCTCATTAAGGGGGGCCCTCATGATTTCAGCTGCCTCCCTAATGACCCGCAGAGGCTCCTCCTCCAGGTGGGACATGCGCCTTGTTTCTTTTGGGCGCATCTGGAGGGGAGCCACCTGTGATTCATTGCTGCCACTGGGCCTGGGCACCTGCTGACTGCCACTCGGCCCAGCCTCCTCCTGTCTGCCACTCACCCCTTCCTCCTCCTGGCTGTCACTGCATTTATTTTTTGGTAAATTGAACAGACTCTCACTCTGACCCCTGAAGTTGGCATCCCTGTCAATATAATTTCTGCCCACGACTTTTGTTTGCAGAAAAAAACCCGAGCGGTTATAATCCACTCGTTCCCGGCTTCCTGCTCCAACGTTGTCCTGATCCAGCGACGGGTTCGGGTGATCTCCAGCGATGAGAAGATCCATCCATCCAGAGCGCAGCTGGACACAGCCCAGCGAATGACGCGCTGAAGCTGTGACATTACTTATATAGGGGAGGCAGGGCCACCCGTCACGTGACCCCGCACCCTCTGACGCACCCTTTGCTACGTCACTAGGTAAGCTCAGTCTTCCCTCTTCCTGGGCTTCCCCAGTGACGTAGCAGAGGGTACGTCAAAGGGGTCTTCCAGATTCTGATAAGCCTCCCGCCCGCATACCCCCACAACCACCGGGTAAGGGTTGTGGGGGTGAGACCCTTGTCCCCATCAACATGGGGACAAGGTGCTTTGGGGGGCACCCCAAAGCACCCTCCCAATGTTGAGGGCATGTGGCCTGGTGCGGTTCAGGAGAGGGGGGGCCGCACTCTGTCCCCCCCCCCTCTTTTCTGCGACCGGCCAGGTCAACGTGCTCGGATAACGGGTCTGGTTATGGATATTTAGGGGGAACCGCACGTAATTTTTTTTTAAATTGATGGCGGGGTTCCCTTAATATCCATACCAGACCTAAAGGGTCTGGTTATTGAATTTGCGGGGACCTCCGTGCATTTTTTTTTCCCGAACTCCGAACCCGGACCTGAACTTTTTCCAATTATTCGGGTTCAGGTCCGGGTTCGGGAAAAAACCAAAGTCCGTACCGAACCCGAACTTCACAGTTCGGGTTCGCTCAACTCTATTTACAAGTTAAAAAAAAAATTTGCAAGAAAATGACTTAGAACCCCAAACATTAAATCATTTTTTTTCTAACACCCTAGAAAATAGGGCGGTCGTTGCAATACTTTTTGTCAGGGAAAAAAATCACTTTTTGAATTAGAAAATAAGACAACAGTAATATTAGCCCAAATTGTTTTCTATTGTGAAAGATAACTTTACACCGAGTAAATTGATACCCAACATGTCACACTTCAAAATTGCACCCGCTCATGGAATGGCGACAAACTTTTCCACTTAAAAATCTCCATAGGCAACGTTTAAAAAAATTGCATGTTTTGAGTTACAGAGGAGGTCCAGAGCTAGAATTATTGCTCTCACTGTAACAAACACGGCGATACTTCACATGTGTGATTTGAACACCGTTTTCATATGCGGGCACTGCTCACGTTTGCGTTCGCTTCTGCATGTGAGCTCGTGGGATGGAACGCGGTTAATTTTTTTAAATCTTTTTTTTTCTTATTTATTTTTAGGGATGTTCTTTTTGTAAACATCCCTTGTAATTGAAAAAAAGCATGACATGAACTCTTAAAGGGTCACTAAAGGAAAACATTTTTTTTGCTGAAATGACTGTTTATTGGTTATAGAGACATAAAAGTTAACTGATTGCTTTTAAAAATGATTAAAAATTGAATTTAATCTATCATATAATGTGCCTCTAGTTTCACTTTCGGTTTTAAAGGACATACATGAAGTTCCGGGTGAGAGGTGAGTCGGGAAGACTCACAGAAAAAAAACAAACAAATCCAGGGCAGTGTTTTGTTTTTAAAATGAATCTGATTGGTTCTGAGGAGTTTTAGACACACAGTAATGACAGCTTAGACCACCGTGAAAAGCTCCCAGTACGATGGTTATAAGGAGCCAGGCAAGCAGGAAGTGTGGAGATCACAGCAGAATTACAGCTACTTCAAAGCAAAAACGAACAATGAGGACATGAAACCAGTACTGCAGTAAGGTAAAGGAAGCTATTTAGCTAAAAAAAATAATTCCTTTAGTGATCCTTTAAGTAAGAGAACTGGGGTCAAAAAGACCTCAGATCTTATATTTAGACTAAAATTAAATAAAAATAAAAATGTTATGTCATTTAAAAAAAAAATACAAAAATAAAAATGTCCCTTTAAGAGCATTGGGAGGATGTGGCGTTTTGACATTGCTTCCGCTCTGCAATTATATGGAGATGTGTGGGGGCCATCTTCCCCTCACTCATCTCCATGTCACACAAAGGAGCAGACGCGATCGCCTCCACTGCTGCCGGCAGCTCTGGTAAGCGGCAGAGGGCACCAGAGAGTGGTGGAAGGGGGGGCTCCCCCCCTGCCACCGAGAAAAGTGATCTCGCTGTGAATCCGCCACAGATACCACTTTTATCTTGAAGCGGACTGCCCACTCTTGAAGAGGATACCAGGGTTATGGTAGCTATCTTCTACCATAACAACGGTATTCCTCTTCAAAATAGCGACGTAAATTGACGGCGGGCAGTCCGTAAGTGGTTAAGCATTAATTATCATGTGTCCAGTCATTCCCCACTTGTAACCATAAAGCCTCGTACACACGACCTTGAAACTCGACGGGCGAAACACATCGTTTTGCTCGTCGAGTTCCTTGTGAAGCCGTCGAGAAACTCAACAAGCCAATTTTCTCCATTCCCGTCAAGGAAAAAGAGAACATGCTCTCTTTTTGGCTTGTCGAGTTTCTCGACAGTTTCCTCGACGGAAATGTACACACGACCGGTTTCCTCGGCAAAAAAATATCTCCCAGCAAGTTTCTTGCTGGTTTTTGCCAAGAAACTTGGTCGTGTGTACGAGGCCTAAGGCCTAATTTTTAAGACAAACTTGAGTGGTGGTTCAACTTTTCAGATCAGGTGTCCTTCTGGTTTAAGACAATGTTGCAAGGGAAAGAAAATAAACAATGATGGGAAATTACATAAAATTTAATAGGTGACCTAGGCCACAGGCTCAGGGCGAAACTACATCACCAGTATTTAGATCCTTTGGGGCATGCTTAGGAAGATTAAGTTTCAACCTTTGAACTACTGATTTGCTTAAAATGGGAATACTCTACAATCCTCTTGACTCATGTACACACGGTATCACATTGTTTATTGATGTACCTGTACTTGCATATGACATACTATGTAACCTGTTTCTTGACTTCTTTTCAATAAAAGCTGAATGTTTAAAAAAAATTTTTTAATAGGTTACATTCTTAAAAATATATAAGAAATTTCTAACAGATTAAAATAGTAATTAATGATAATAAATAACTGTAAAACATCCAAAATGTGATAATATCTTCATGCAAAAAATGCATAAACAAATTGCAAAAAGTGAGTCTCTGAGTGAAAATAAATAAATAAAAGTCTAATATCGTGCACAATCTTCCACTATCCACAGCAATTTCTAAGTGTACAGTGCTCCAATCCACAACAATTCCTGAATGTTAGGTGCTCCAATCTAAGTGACCCCGTTTCCCCCAGCCTCTCACCTTGGCTGGCTTGCAAATAAGCCTCTCTAAATCCACAATGGCCGCAGCTCCTGGATGACAGTATAACCTCTAGCGTGGAGGGATGGCTCTCAGATATACAATGAGAAAAGCAGGGGCTCCATAGTGCATTAACGTTTTCAGATTGTTTATTTAAAAAAAGTAGATACACTTACACTTCACACTGGATCATGCTTTGCTGGGATTTTTTCGCATTCCTCTGGATTAACCTTATGAGATTTCCTCTTATTTCCTGTTGTGTTGCCACGAGAAAAAGTAAAGTGAAATCTCCCCAGCTGGACACAGACAGGAGTAAAACACTATGGAGCAGTTTAAGTTGATCTGACTGCTTTCTCTTTGCAGCATGGGAGCCGAGGTGTGCACGCCGATCCTGATGCACACAGATTTTTCACGGGGAAAGTGACCAGAGCCAGAGACTGAGATATAGGGGCTGATTTACCAAGCCTTTACTCCATGACTCATGGAGTAAAAGCAGGAGTAGCAGCCGTTTGGTCATTTACCAAAGAAATACGCTGCTAGTGCAGTGTATTTCCCTAGTTACTAATGTGCTCCGTGCGCCCAGGAGAGGGTGCATTGTGCACCAGTACAGACCTGGCGCACGGCACATTGAAATGTAAATTGCGGGGGTTTGGGCGGGAGTTTATTAGGGGGGGAGGTGGGGTGATGCAGGGGAAGTGAAGTGACATGTGTTTGAATGTGTTTGGCGGGCCGAATTGAAAGGGAAAGTGTTTTTTGAAAACAGTTCCCCGTACGCTTGCACAGTGCGCCTGAACCTCGGGAGGTTCATTTGCATACTAGGCATGCGCAGAGAGAAATTTCGGCGCTTCCCGTGCGCCTTGTCAGTACGCCGTGAAAATCTTGGTAAATACCAAGCGGCGTACCCGTGAATGCGCTGCGTGACGCGGGGCACGGGAATCTCCGAGCGGTTTTCAGTCATGAAGGGGAACTCCGCGCCAAATTTCAAACTTGAAATCGGCGCGGGTCCCCCTTCAGGGCTACATTAGGCTCTTCGGCTTGGTCGAACGTGAGGGGTTAAACCCACGCCGATTCGGCGCGGGGGTCCCCCCCCAGATCCAAACCAAGCCCTCATCCCAAGCACGCAGTCTGGCCCGGACAGGAATGGGGGTGGGGACGAGCGAGCGCCCCCCCCTCCTGAGCCGTACCAGACCGCATGCCCTCAACATGGGGGAGTGTGTGCTGTGGGGGAGGGGGGCACTGCCCCCCCACCCCACAGCACTCTTGTCCCCATGTCGATAGGGACAAGAGCCTCTTCCCGACAACCCTTGCCATTGGTTGTCGGGGTATGCGGGCGGGGCTAATCGGAATCTGCGAGCTCCCTTTAATAAGGGGGCCCCCAGATACCGGCCCCCCACCCTATGTGAATGAGTATGGGGTACATCGTACCTCTACCCATTCACATGGGGGAAAGTGTAAAGTAAAATAAAACACCACACAATAAAATATTTTATTAATCTGCTCCGGAGCCCCCCCTTTCTTCTTTAGCTCTCTTACAAGGGGGGGTTTCTTCTCTCCCGATCTTCTGCCGGGACCCTGGGCTTCTGTGATTTCTGCCGGGGGAGGGCGCCATCCCTCGGTCCTCTCCGGAGCCTTCCGCCGGATGCCCCCACCCCATTTAAGCTCTTTTACATTAGGGGGGGTCATCCGGACTTCGGGGTCTTCTGCCGGGGGATGGCGCCTATCCCCCGGTCTTTCCGGTGCCTTCCGCCAGGGTTCCGGTCTTCCTGGTCTTCTGCCGGGGGTGCGCCAACTCCGCGGTCTTTTCTCTTCTGTCTTCTCTGCTCCCTCTTCTGCCTGGCTCCCCCGCGGGGCCAGGGCTTTCTTCCGTCTTCTTTCTTCTCTCTTCCTTCTTCTGCCTGTCTCCTCTGGGAGCACAGGGCTTGTCTCCGCTGTCTTCTTCCTTCTCTTCCATTGGATGTTGACACGACGAGGTTCCGCGCTGACATGCCGTGTCAGCGGCGGGCATGGACTTATATAGGGTAATGCCACCATGTGACCTCAACCCATGTGACATCACATTCCCTGGGCATGATGGGAATGTGATGTCACATGGGTTGAGGTCACATGGTGGCATTGCCCTATATAAGTCCATGCCCACTGCTCAGACGGCATTCCAGCGCCGGACCTCGTCGTGTCAACATCGAATGGAAGAGAAGGGAGAACACAACGGAGACAAGCCCTGTGCTCCACGGAGGAGACAGGCAGAAGCGGAAGGCATCGCAGAAGCCCGCGGGTGTTGCCCCCCGGCGGAAAACACCGTTGAAGCCCGGGACCCTCCCCCAAAGACAGGAACCTCACTGGTGAAGGGGGTCCCGGTGAATTACGGCGCTGAAGAGGGGGGTGGGGTGCAAGTGCACCCCCCCCCGCAGAAACCGTCGAAGCCCGGGACCCTCCCCCAAAGGCAAGGACCCTCACTGGTGAAGGGGGTTCCGGCAGAAGATGGCGAAGCCCGGGGCCTAATGGGGTGGTGGTGGGGGGCCCCGGCAGAAGACCCCCGGCTGACTAATAAATTAATTTTTAAATGTGTGTGGTGTATTATTTTTCCATTTTTTTTCCTCAGGTGAATGGGTAGGGGTACAATGTACCCCTAACTCATTCACATTTGGTGGGGGGCCGGAATCTGGGGGCCCCTTTATTAAAGGGGCCTCTCAGATTCTGATAAGCCCTCCGCCCGCATACCCCGACAACCAACGGCCAGGGTTGTCGGGAAGAGGCTCTTGTCCCTATCGACATGGGGACAAGAGTGCTTTGGGGTGGGGGGGCAGTGCCCCCCTCCCCCACAGCACACACTCCCCCATGTTGAGGGCATGTGGTCTGGTACGGCTCAGGAGGGGGGGCGCTCGCTCGTCCCCACCCCCATTCCTGTCCGGGCCAGACTGCGTGCTTGGGATGAGGGTTTGGTTTGGATCTGGGGGGGGACCCCACGCTGTTTTTTTTGCGCGGGTTTAACCCCTTATGTTCCAGACCAAGCCTAAGAGCCTGGTATGCACCTGGAGGGAACCCACGTTATTTTTTTTTTGGGGTCTGGAGTTCCCCTTCATGAACAGCGATCTGTCATTTACCCATGTCAGTCCCACCCCCGCCCCTTCAGTTAGAACACACCCAGGGAACATATTTAACCCCTCCCTCGCACCTAGTGTTAACCCCTTCCCTGCCAGTGGCATTTTTATAGTAAGCAATGCATTTTTACAGCACTGATCGCTAGAAAAATGCCAATGGTTCCAAAAAAGTGTCCGATGTGTCCGCCATAATGTCGCAGTACCGATAAAAATCGCTGATCGCCGCAATAACTAGTTAAAACAAAAAAAAGACATATTTTGTAGACGCTATAACTTTTGCCAAAACCAAACACTAAACGCTATTTGCGATTTTTTGGAACCAAAAAGATGTAGAATACGTATCGGCCTAAACTGAGGGTTTTTTTATTTTTTAGAATATATATTTTTGGGGATATTTATTATAGCAAAAAGTAAAAATAATTCTTTATTTTTTAAAATTGTCGCTCTATTTTTGGTTAGAGCTCTAAAAAAAAAAAAAAAAACGCATAAGTGATCAAATACCACCAAAATAAAGCTCTCTTTGTGGGGAAAAAAAAAAGGTTGCCAATTTTGTTTGGGAGCCACGTCGCACGACTGCGCAATTGTCAGTTAAAGCGAAGCCGTGCCGAATCACAAAAACTGGCCCGGTCATTGACCAGCAATATGGTCCGGGGCTAAAGAGGTTAAAAATTAACAAAACACTAAAGTTAGCCCAATTTTTGGGGATAATGTGAAAGACTTACGCAAGTCCCGCCCACATATATAAACATCGTTCAAACCACACATGTGAGGTATTGACGCGTGCGTTAGAGCGAGAGAAATACTTTTACCACTAGACCTTCTTTGTAACTATAAACTGGTAACCTGAAAAAAAAGAAAAAGGTCGCCTATGGGGATATTCACGGAATTAATTTTGGCCCCATTGCAGGAGTGTTTCCAATAGTAAAGCGTGACATGTAAGGTATCTATTTACTCGGTGTAACATCATCTTTCACATTATCACCAAATATTGGGCTAACTTTAGTGTTTTGTGAATTTTTAACCACTTGAGCCCCGGACCATATTGCTGGTCAATGACCGGGCCAGGCTGGAAAGCATGAGATCAGGGGAAAAAAAAAAAACCTCTCATGTCATTGCAGCTTGGTTCCTACATGTGTGATGAACTGAGTCTGCTCAAAATTCTTTCTTTTTAAAAGGTGAAAATCACTTGGATGGTCATAGAGCGTTAATTAACCAGGTGTAAGCTCACCCACACTAGAGACTGCAATTTGTTCATGTGATTTCAATTGCTTCATTACTAGCACATGTTATAAAAACCGTGCATCGATCAGTCCTCAGCTGCCCTCATAGGGGCAGGCAGAAATGCTGTTGCGGAACACAAATGTGGTTTGTTGCATGGGTTTTTATTTTGCCAATGGTTTTTGTTTATTTTTAAATGATGTTCACTTTGATGTATTTGTCTCTGTGGCCTTATTTTATGAAAAAATTGTGAAGATGTTGCGACTTTAAATCTGTTTATTTTGAGTTTTGAAATGTATTTTTGTTTGTGTGTGTTTGTTTTTTTTCTTTCCTTGTTTTGTTGACCAATAAAAATTACTTTAAAATTTTGAAGTTTGTTTTTTGTTACTTTTTCATGCAACATATTTTGACAGCTGCAGCTGAAATAGGTTTGGGCCTAACAAATTAGGTGTGATTTTTGTCTAAGCTTCTTTCCTGGTGTGTAATCATGAAATGTTTGCCATGTTTATTCCCCATGACTTTAAAGACAAACTGGTAAGTATTTTCTTTTAACTGTAGTGGTCCTCAGCCCTCAAGTACCCCCGACAGGACATGTTTTGTGGATTTCTCTTATCAAGAATTGCTGTCCAGACTGTCTTTTAAAGCACATGTGCAAGATGAAGGAAAACCTGCAAACATGGCCTGTGGGGGGGGGGGGGTTGCTATTGGTGGACAGGATTGAAGTGCTGATTTACAGCACTGTGCTTAAATCTAGGGCAAGGCAATCCTATTCTAATTGTGGGTGTTTGAGGGAAGCCAAGTGAGTGTTAGAACCCCTGCTTGTGTTTTTTTTTGGGGTTGAGCTTTGTGTCCCTTTTCTTAAAATTGGCTTCAGTTCCTGTCACACAGCTGAACAGGAAGTGAGGTTAAAACCCTACCAGTGTCTTTTCTTGGGGACACAGGTCAATCTAACTAGTGTCCCCATTAAGCAAATTGCACTCCAACACTGCTGTGTACACCCCAAATCATGGGTCTTCAAACTACGGCCCTCCAGTTGTTCAGGAACTACAATTCCCATCATGCCTAGTCATGTCTGTGAATGTCAGTGCATTACAAGGCCTCATGGGATGTGTAGTTCTACAACAGCTGGAGGGCCGTAGTTTGAGGATCCCTGCCCAAAATGATTATTTAGTTTGGGGTTTAGTAAAGGCAAAGCCACTCTGCAGTACAAGCATAGTTGCTGAAAATCAGAGAGGAAGCACTGATGGTTTTAACATCCAATCCTGTAGAAGCAAAGTTGTTTTGTTTTCTTCCTTGCTTTGCACTTGTAGTGCAAAGTGGATTTGCCTTTAGTAAATGGACCCCAAAGTCCAAAATCCCTAATAATTTGGGGTGTACACAGCAAAATGCTAGAGTGCAATTTACATAATGGGAAACTATTTAGATTGATCTCTGTGTCCCCAAGAAAAGATATTAGTAAGGTTTTACCCTCACTTCCTGTTTGGCTATGTGACAGGAAGTGAATGAATTAGAAAGGGTGAAGACACCTCACAAATGTTCTCACTATCAGGGGTGCAGACATCCCCAAAAAAAATGAGCAGATAATACTTATTTGCAAATTAATAATTTTTTAGTTAACATTGGGTGGGGTGCTCTAACACACACATTCCTACATATTAGCAACGCTGTATTCTGGCCTATTGGCATGGTTATATTTTCTTAGGCCTCTCAATAAAACTCTATGAAATTTGTGCTTAAACTGGAAACTATAATCAACACGTTTTATTCTCTTTAATTTTGGATAGAGTGAGGGAGGGTTATAGGCCCTGTCAGTTTATTTTGTATTATCTGTGTCCAATTGGGGAGATTTGTCTTCACTTCCTGCCCCATAGCCAAACAGGAAGTGAGAGAAAAACTATGCAAATTAACCACTTCCCGCCCAGCCTATGGCCGATTTACGTCCGGGAAGTGGTTACACAATCCTGACAGGACGTCCTGCAGGATTTCATGCCGCGCGCGCCTGTGGGGGCACGCAGCGCGGCGATCGGTGATGCGGGGTGTCAGTCTGACACCCTGCATCTCCGATCTCGGTAAAGAGTCTCTCACGGAGACGGAGACTCTTTACCATGTGATCAGCCGTGTCCAATCACGGCTGATCACGATGTAAACAGGAAGAGCCATCGATGGCTCTTCCTCACTCGCGTCTGACAGATGCGAGTATAGGAGAGCCGATCGGCGGCTCTCCTGACAGGGGGCGTTCGCGCTGATTGTTTATCAGCGCAGCCCCCCCTCGGATCACCACACTGGACCACCAGGGATGCCCACACTGGACCACCAGGGATGCCCACCCTGGACCACCAGGGTGGGCAAAAAAAAAAAAAAAATATGGAAAAAAACAACAAAAAGCATTAAAAAAAAAAGAAAAAAAGATGCCAATCAGTGCCCACAAATGGGCACTGACTGGCAACCTGGGAAAATCAGTGCCACCCCACAGTGTCCATCAGTGCCACCCCACAGTGTCCATCAGTGCCACCCCACAGTGCCCATCCATGCACAGTGCCCACCTGTGCCACCCATAAGTATCCATCAGTGCCACCCATAAGTGCCGCCCATGAGTGCCCATCTGTGCCGCCCATGAGTGCCCATCAGTGCCGCCTATGAGTGCCCATCAGTGCCGCCAATCAATGCCACCTCATCTGTGCCCGTCAGTACTACCTCATCGATGTCCATCAGTGCCATCTCATCGGTGCCCATCAGTGCCGCCATATCAGTGCCCGTAATTGAAAGAGAAAAACTTATTTACAAAAAAATTAACAGAAAAAAATAAAAACGTTTTTTTTTTTCAAAATTTGCAGTCTTTTTTTAGTTGTTGCGCAAAAAAAAAAATCGCAGAGGTGATCAAATACCAACAAAAGAAAGCTCTATTTGTGGGGGAAAAAGGACGCCAATTTTGTTTGGGTACAGTGTTGTATGACCGCGCAATTGCCATTCAAAGTGCGACAGTGCTGAAAGCTGAAAATTGGCTTGGGCGGGAAGGTGCGTAAGTGCCTGGTATGGAAGTGGTTAAGGGAATCCAGTGCCCCCCTCCCCCCCAGAACTAGTGTGTGGGTCCCCTGAAAATTCCTGGGCGGGTCATACAAAAACAGGGTGTGACCTTGACAGGAAGGGGTGGGTCATTTTTCTATTAGGAGGTGCAGATATGTAGTCAGGCCTAGGGCAGAACAAAACCTAAATATACTACTGCATATTAGGGCTTATTTAGACCGGATCCGATTTACAGCGTGTTTTTATATTGTGGGAGGAAACCCACGCAGGCACAGGGAGAACATGCAAACTCCATGCAGATGGTGTCACGGGCTGGATTCGAACCAGCGACCCTTTTGCTGCTAGGTCAAAGTGCTATACACTACACCACTGTGCTGAAGGAACATGATTGCAGCTGAAAGCATGAGATCTTTTTTTTTTTTTCCAATACCATGCTTTCCAGCCTTATTGACCCCGCCTCTCTCCATAAAGAGGACCTGTCACACACTAGTCCTATTACAAGGGATGTTTACATTCCTTGTAATAGGAAGAAAAGTGATCCAAAAATCAAAAAAAGTGTCAAAAAAGTGCAAGAAGAAAAATATGAGGTAAAAAAAACAAACAAAAAAATAAAATAACGCCCCTGTCCCTAGAAGCTCGCACTCAGAAGCGAATATGCATGTAAGTCCCGCCCACATATGTAAACACCATTCAAACCACACATGTGAGGTATTGACGCGTGCGTTAGAGCGAGAGAAATAATTCTAGCCCTAGACCTCCTCTGTAACTCTGAACTGGTCACCTGTAAAAAAAAAAACAAGCATCGCCTATGGATATTTTTATGTCCTGAAGTTTGGCGCCATTCCATGAGTGTGTGCAATATTAAAGCGTGACAAGTTAGGTATCTATTTACTCGGTGTAACATCATCTTTAACATTATCCATAAAAATTGGGCTAACTTTACTGTTTTTTTTTTTTTTTTAATTCATGAACCGTGTTTTTTTTTTGGGCCAAAAAAAAAAGGCGTTAGAAATATTATTGCGCAAATACCGTTGGAAATCAAATAAAAAATGACCGCCACTTTATTCCCTAGGGTGTCTGCTAAAAAATTATATATAATGTTTGGGGGTCCTGATTAATTTCCCAGGAACAAAATATAATTTTTACATGAAGGAGAGAAGTGCCAGAATAGGCGCGGTATGGAAGTGATTAAAGTGAAATAATAAAAGTCAAATATTCCTTTAAATTTTTATACAGGGGGGGAGGGGGGTACACGCATGTTTCCCGTGCTTAGAACTGTCCCTGTACAAGATGTCATTTCTGAAATGAAACAAAAAAAAGGAAGTTTAAAGTACTCATGGCTATAAAGAATACAGTCATTGCTCATTAAAAATAATAAAAAAAAAAAAAAAAAATGGGGGTCCCTCCAAATTAAATTACCAGGCCCTTCAGGTCTGGAATGGATATTAAGGGGACCCCCGCCGTAAAAAAAAAACAAAAAAATGGCGTGGGGTCCCCCCAAATATCCATACCAGACCCTTCAGGTCTGGTGTGGATTTTAAGGGGAACTCCACCCCAAATTGAAAAAAAATGGCGTGGAGTCCCCCTAAAAATCCACACCAGACCCTTATCCGAGCACGTTGACCTGGTCGGCCGCAGAAAAGAGGGGGGGACAGGCCCCCCCCTATGTGAAATGGTAATCGGGTACATTGTACCTCTACCATTTCACCCCCAAAAAAATGTCAAAAGTGTTAAAAATGACAGTAGCCGGTTTTTGACAAATCTTTTAATAAAATCTTCTTTTCTTCTTTCCTTCGGGTTTCTTCCGCTGCTTCTTTCTTGGGTCTTCTCGTCCACATCTTGCCCGATGTGTTCTTCTATCTTCTCCGTCCGTCCTTCAGCCTTCTGGTCCCGCATCTTGCCCGTTGTCTTCTCCTGTCTTCTTCTCCGTCCGTCCGCCAGCCTTCTCGTCCACATCTTTTTCTTCCCCGGACGCCGCGATTGAATTTGATTTGGCTGCCGTGTTCCCGCTCCTGGGACCCGCCCCCTCTGACGCCACAGGTAAACTCATATTAAAGTCCGCGTGTGGCATATGTGCGTCAGAGGGGGGCGGGGTCACATGAGTGTGACACGGCGGGAACTTCAATTGGAAGCGGCGGCATCTTCTTCTCCGGGCGGCGCGCTTGAAATTGAATTCCCCGCCGTGTGACGCTCTGTGACCCCGCCCCCCTCTGACGCACATATGCACATGACCTTCTAAGGAGTTTACTTGTGGCGTCAGAGGGGGGCGGGTCCCAGGAGCGCAACACGGTGGCCAAATCAAATTCAAACGCTGGGTCCGGGGAAGAAAAAGATGTGGACGAGAAGGCTGGCGGACGGACGGAGAAGAAGACAGGAGAAGACAACGGGCAAGATGCGGGACCAGAAGGCTGAAGGACGGACAGAGAAGATAGAAGAACACGTCGGGCAAGATGTGGACGAGAAGACCCAAGAAAGAAGCAGCGGAAGAAACCCGAAGGAAAGAAGAAAAGAAGATTTTATTAAAAGATTTGTCAAAAACCGGCTACTGTCATTTTTAACACTTTTGACATTTTTTTTGGGGTGAAATGGTAGAGGTACAATGTACCCCATTACCATTTCACATAGGGGGGGGCCAGGATCTGGGGGTCCCCTTTGTTAAAGGGGTCTTCCAGATTCTCATAAGCCCCCTGCCCGCAGACCCCCACAACCACCGGGCAAGGGTTGTGGGCAGGGGCGGACTGACCATTCGGTCAGTCGGGCACTGCCCGAGGGCCCCGTGGTGGGGGGGGCCCGGGTCGGCTCAGTCTGCCCCTGGAGGTGCCCGCAGCAGCAGATTATTATCCACAGAATTAAAAGAAAAACGGTACCCCCGAGGAAACAGTGCCATTAAACTATTAAATGCCACCCGGTTGATGTGGCTGTATGAGCGGTTTGGAGGTGTGAGCTGGCCGGGGTGGATGGCTCATCAGAGCTGTGAGCCGTGCAGGGATGTTCAGACAGTGACAGGCGCTCTGGCCACCTCTCCCCCTGGGGAATTCAGCTGAGGGGGCGGGGCCATAAGTCACTGCCGTGGGGTCCAGTCTGTGAAGGAGCTGGAGGGAGAGTGCATTGCACAGCACACAGAGCGGAGGGGACTGAGACAGCTTCAAATTTCCAAACGGCATCCACACTGACCTGCCTTGTGTGCAACAGGTCAGTGTGATAATGAAATCACTGCAGTTACTGGCCCAGATTCAGGTAGATTCGCGCAATATTTGCGTGGGCAAAGAGCAAAAATTTTTCTCTGCGCCCACGCAAATATTGCGCTTTGCCCGCGATTCATGGAGCAATTGCTCCGTAAATTGCGCGGGCGATATGCTAAACAGCCGGGTGTAAGGCTGCCTAATGTAAATGATCCCGCCGGGGGCGGGAATCATTTAAATTAGGCGCGCTCCCGCGCCGAGCGCATGCTCCGTCGGGAAACTTTCCCGACGTGCATTGCGGCAAATGACGTCGCAAGGAACGTGAATGGCGTCCAGCGCCATTCACGGTTCACTTACGTAAACGACGTAAAATTTGAACGTCGCGAGCGGGAAGCGCGGCTATACTTTAGCATTGGTTGCCCCTGCTATTAGCCGCCGTACGGAAACTCCGTACCTTGCGTGCGCAGGGCCCGCGCAACTTTTGTGAATCGGTGGTAGTATGCAATTTGCATACTATACGCCGATCACAATGGCCGCGCCCCCTAGCGGCCAACGCAAGAATGCAGCCTGGGATGTGAAGGCATAAGGAGGCTTATGTCTGTCACATCCTAGGCTGCAGTCGGTGTAACGAGGTTCCTGAATCAGGAGCACTCGTTACACCGGAGCAAGTAAGCCCTTGCGCCGCACAACCTATGGTTGCGCGGGCGCAAGTGCTTCTTGAATCTGGGCCACTGTGTCTGTGTTGTTAGAAGAGCCATGCTGAGTGTTACTTCCTGGTTCCTTTTTTCTTGCCCTGTACTGTGTGTCTATTTAACAGGTGGCAGGCCAGGTGCTATTCACTAGTGCACACTGATATCTGGTACACTGAATGCCACTCAATGCACTCAGTGTATAGATATCAGTGTTATATAGGGATTAGCACTTATCCCTGGTTCACATGGGAGCAATTTGCCATGCGATTTGACATGTCAAAGCGCATGGCAATGGCACTACCCGAATCGGTGCGATTCCCCATTTGTGGCACCACACCGATTCCCAAAAGTAGTTTCTGTACAACTTTTAGTGACTTCTGGGTGCAATTTCCATAGACATCTGTGCAGCAACCCACACAGATGTCTCTTGAAATCGCCCACCAAACTCGCACTGACATGTGGGTATGAAATCGTGCGAGTTTAGCTGAACTTGCAGGATTTCATTCCCGCTGTCAGTGTGAACCTGGGCTAAGTGAGTGTTATTCTCTCTCTCTCTCTCTCTCACACACACACACACACACACACACACACACACACACACACATTTTATATATATATATATAAAAATTATTGAAATGTATACACTGAGTGCTTTTCCCTAAGGTCCCTTTCACACGTGCGGACCGTATGTCTGCTTTTTCATCCATCAGTTTGCGGATGAAAAAGGGACATACATTGGTCCCTATGAGATTGCGGGTGTCAGCGGATAAACATCCGCTGACACCCAATCTTGTCCACCTCCACAAAGATCCAATTTTGCAGACGGAAGAAAACCCTATTTTTTCTTCTGTCTGTGGATCGGATGAACATGTGCATGTGCATCCGATTCCCCCCATAGGGGAGAGCGGAGAAAAGACAGGGCGGTCCCTGCACAGTGTGTGAGGACCGCCCTGTCTCAGCGGGGATCAACAGAGCAAGCAGAGCATACGGAGGTGGATCATCACTGATCCCAGTGTGAAATGGGACTAAGGCCCCTTTCACACGGGGCGGAAGTTTTTCATGCACTTTTGGGCTAAAATAGCGCCTGTAAAACGTCTCCTCTGCAGTGTAAATGTAAAAGCCTAAGTACTTTCACACTGGGGTGATGCGCTGGCAGGACGTTAAATTTTTTCCTGCAAGCAGCATCTTTGGAGTGGTGAAGGAGCGGTGTGTACACCGCTCCTGCCCATTGAAATGCAGAAGTGCTTTGCGGGTTGTTTTATCCCTTTTTCGGACACTAGCGGGGGTTAAAAGCGCTAGCACTAGCGGCCTAATACCTCCACAAAAATTACAGTAAAGCGCCGCTAAAAATAGCGAGACTTTACCACCGCCACCGCCCCAGTGTAAAAGCGGCCTAATACTGTCATCTGTACACTAAGAATGTCCCTTACATTGGTGATCAGTGAGAAGAATGCTCCTTACATTGGTGATCAGTGGGAAGAATGTCCCTTACATTGGTGATCAGTAGGAAGAATGTCCCTTACATTGGTGATCAGTAGGAAGAATGTCCCTTACATTGGTGATCAGTGGGAAGAATGCTCCTTACATTGGTGATCAGTGGGAAGAATTTCCCTTACATTGGTGATCAGTGAGAAGAATGTCCCTTACATTGGTGATCAGTGGGAAGAATGTCCCTTACATTGGTGATCAGTGGGAAGAATGCTCCTTACATTGGTGATCAGTGGGAAGAATGCTCCTTACATTGGTGATCAGTGGGAAGAATTTCCCTTACATTGGTGATCAGTGAGAAGAATGTCCCTTACATTGGTGATCAGTGGGAAGAATGTTCCTTACATTGGTGATCAGTGAGAAGAATGTTCCTTACATTGGTGATCAGTGGGAAGAATGTCCCTTACATTGGTGATCAGTGGGAAGAATGTCCCTTACATTGGTGATCAGTGGGAAGAATGTCCCTTACATTGGTGATCAGTAGGAAGAATGTCCCTTACATTGGTGATCAGTGGGAAGAATGTTCCTTACATTGGTGATCAGTGGGAAGAATGTCCCTTACATTGGTGATCAGTGAGAAGAATGTTCCTTACATTGGTGATCAGTGGGAAGAATGATCCTTACATTGGTGATCAGTGAGAAGAATGTCCCTTACATTGGTGATCAGTGGGAAGAATGTCCCTTACATTGGTGATCAGTGGGAAGAATGTCCCTTACATTGGTGATCAGTGGGAAGAATGTCCCTTACATTGGTGATCAGTGGGAAGAATGATCCTTACATTGGTGATCAGTGGGAAGAATGTCCCTTACATTGGTGATCAGTGAGAAGAATGTCCCTTACATTGGTGATCACTGGGAAGAATGTCCCTTACATTGGTGATCAGTGAGAAGAATGTCCCTTACATTGGTGATCAGTGAGAAGAATGTCCCTTACATTGGTGATCAGTGGGAAGAATGTTCCTTACATTGGTGATCAGTGGGAAGAATGTTCCTTACATTGGTGATCAGTGGGAAGAATTTTCTAATTCCTATAATAAACATGTATTTTGAACATTGTGTAGAGAAATTCTTTGAACGCATTCAATGTGGGCAGTGCAATATGTAGGTGGGACTTTGTGTAAATGTAGCTTGAACGTGGGCGGGTACACACATGGGCGGAGACACAGGGGGCCCCATGATCTCCTTTTGCCCGGGGGCCCCATGAGCTGTCAGTCCGCCCCTGGTTGTGGGGATGAGGCCCTTGTCCCCATCAACATGGGGACATCCTCCCCATGTTGAGGGCATGTGGCCTGGTGCGGTTCAGGAGAGGGGGGGCCGCACTCTGTCCCCCCCTCTTTTCTGCGGCCAGCCAGGTCAACGTGCTCGGATAAGGGTCTGGTGTGGATTTTTAGGGGGACTCCACGCCATTTTTTTTTTAAATTTGGGGTGGAGTTCCCCTTAAAATCCACACCAGACCTGAAGGGCCTGGAATGGATATTTGCCGGGAACCCTACGTCTTTTTTTTTTGGTTTTTACAGCGGGGTTCCCCTTAATATCCATTCCAGACCTGAAGGGCCTGGTAATTTAATTTGGGGGAACCCCTACACATTTTTTGTTTTTGTTTTATGAATGAATGAATCCCTTTAGAATTGTCAGAGCCGACAATTCATTTTAGCCGCGTGTGAATTTTTAAATGACTTTTTTCCTTCTGAATGTCATTTTGTGCAGGGGCAGTTCTAAGTGCGGGAAAAATGCGCTATTTCACATGCTGACATTACACCCCCCTAGGTACGAAATTTAAAGGAATATTTCACTTTTATTGTTTCACTTTAAGAATTATTAATTTCACTGCTCCCGAAAAAACGTCTGTTTTAAAAAATAAAAAAAAACATTGATACATGTCCCCTGGGGCAGGACTGAGGTCCCCAAACACTTTTTAGGACAAAACTTGCAGATTAGCCTTTAAAATGAACACTTTTGATTTCTCCCATAGACTTCTATAGGGAGTTTGGCGCGGCTTTACATATTACTTTCAATGCGCCGGCTGCTACGCTGGTTCATGCGCCTAATTAAGGCTTCACCCGGCGCACTAATTCAGGCATGAACCAGTGCAGCGCACAGAGCATAGTAAATCAGCCCCATAGTCTGTGTTCCCTTAGCAGAAATTCACTTTTCTGTCTCTCTCCACATGTCTGTCTCTCCACCCACTTACCCACTCCACCCACTTACCCATTTTTTTCAGCAGACACGCATCAGTATCAGTGTTCTGTGCGTACTTATTAGTTTTATGCACATTTGTGGCTTGCACATTGGATTGCACATAGCACTTTACTTTAATATATTTATTTATTTATTTATACATTATTTAGTATTAGCAAGCGCCATAACACCCCCTCTTATATCATTTATTTTGAGTGTGAGAGCAGTTGTATGGTTGTGGCAGCTGTTTATTTATTAATTTACACATTCTTGATCATCTTATTCTTTAGTGTGGTTTGCGCATTAGTTCCCCCCCCCTCTTACAGAATCGCAAAAAGTGCTCTGATAAGGAAGGGGGTAAATTCTTCTGGGGCTGAAGTAGTTAATAGGTGATCACATACTTTCTGTTCTCAGCTACATAAGAGCTGGAGGAGGAGAAACAGCAGCACACTGAGCTTTCCAGTGAAAGACTGTGCAGGGGGGGGGGGGTTCAGGACAAGTCTGATCTGATCATTGCAGAACAAGCTGAGTTCCCAGCATAACTAGAGAACTGACCACGTTGTGTTCTCCTGCTTAGTGTGGTCAGTTTTTAAATTGGAAAGCAGAGGGACTGGCAAGAACACTAGGGATTTCACACAAAGGAAGCAATACAAAGAGAACAGTATACGTTTTCATACAAGCACATGGAATAGAAGGCATATATCAGAAATATGAAATATTGGGGTAACATATCCTTTAAACTTTCAGCCTACTTTAAAGCTGAGTTCCGCTTAAAATTAAAAGTCAGCAGCTTTAAATACTGCAGCTGCTGACTTTTAATTTATCGACACTTACCTGTCCTGAGTGCCCGCAATGTCGACACCCGAAGCCGATCTGTCCCTTGGCTCCCAGGTGCTGCCACCACCATCTTCGGTAAGGGAATCAGTAAGTGAAGCATTGCGGCTTTACTTCCTGGTTCCCTACTGCGCATGCGTGAGTTGCGCTGTGGGATCCCACTGGTCCCTGCTGTCTTCTGGGACGTGTGTGTCTCCCAGAAGACAGCGGGGTGACAGAGAAGGCACTAGAAGTGGCGTAGGTCCCCGCGGCGACCTATGCCTGGTAGTGGGAGCAAATTCCTGAATTACACAGGTACCTGCTCCCTCCTCCCCCTTGAAAGGTGCCAAATGTGACATCGGAGGGGGGAGGATTCCGAAAAGCTGACGTTCCATTTTTGGGTGGAACTCCGCTTTAATGTAGTCAGTATGATTCTGTCTTTATTTATATAGATTCAGCTAATGGGGGAAGCCAGATATACAAATTAATGTCAAGGTGAAATTGGAAGGTAACATTAAATGGAAAAAAATATTTCTCTACGTCAAGACGCACGCGGAGCTCGGTGGTGAGGTAATGCCTGCCTAGAGCTCCATACACCACGGACCGGAGGAGCCTAATAACGGCAGAGATAACCCCCAAATCTGCCCAAAAAGCTACCCAAAGGGACCCCACAGCCACCTACTTCACATGGGTAACCTTTTCGGGGGGGGTTTTGGAGCACATTTTGTGCCGAAAATCGGCCTGAGAGAGCCGCCTCACAGTGCCACAGTGCTTCTGTCATGGCCCTGAAGCCATCCTATGCAGACGTAACAGAGAGGGAGCTGAAACAGAAGACAGCCCCTCCTGCTGTGTCACTCAGTGAAGCTCCAGCCCCATTAAAGGAACAAAGCCAGAATAAATACTCTCCAGGGAATATAATGGAGAACCTGTGATAAAAACACTACAGAAGGACTTGCCACCACAAATAACATTGGAACAAATAGAGCTGCTAGCTGCAAAAATCATTAAAGGCTACCTCAGACTATATCACTACAAGCCTTACTAAGGAGATTAGGGAACTAGGGCAGCGAACTTCAGCACTAGAATTAAGGACTGACGATTAAGGAAAAAATGTACAGCTGATTTATCTTCAGAAATCGATAACCTTAAAGAGGAAAATCTGACTCTACAAACAAGATTAGAAGATTACGAAAATCACGCGAAACATTAGAGGAATCTCCGAAACAGTGATTGATTTACAGGCCACAATGACTGCTCTTTTTCAGGAACTGCAACCGGGAATACAGGTGGAGCGACTTGAAATGGATAGGGTACACAGAGCCCTCGCTCCAAAAAAAATAGATGGCCCGCCACGCGATATATATCGCAAATTTCATTAATACCTAGACCAAAGAACTACTACTGAATGCAGCAAGGCAATAAAAATATGGCTGCACTGCCCTAGTTGAGACCCTTTCTTGGTCGGAGGTCCGGAAGATCTCCCAGAAGTTCACGAACGACAGCTTCCTGACGACCCAGCCTTTCCCTTTCTGTTGCACGCCAATGACATCCCTGCCCGTGTAATATAAAAAAATCCATTCTTCGGACACCTCTTTGACGCCGCTAAGGCATGCATCCCCCATCCGTTGGAATCCCCAGACCCACCGACTGTTGCAATGTGGTAAGGAGGGTGGGACGACATTAGTAAAATGGAGGATTTGATTCTCTCAAGTCATAGACAGGCAAGATGCCTACAAAGCCTCATGGCAGTTGTGAGAATATCTACATCTATTTCAGATGAGCGGACAGGCCTGAGGGAGATCAGACTTAGAACCGAGGGATGGACTGACTCCCTTGTTAAAGCAGCGACAGACAGGCCAAACCAACCTAAATACAGATAGGGGCCACCAGACGCGTGGCCCATGCTCGCGGTCCCCCCCCCTATCTTTCTCTTTCCCCCCTCCTCCTCTCCTGGACCCCCCGAACGGGTTTTTTCTACCCACAAGGTGTCTATCCCCCCTAGCTCCCCAGGCTATGTCTTGGGAGCTGCTGCTCTTTGCTAAAAAAAAATTCTTAGCTCTTGCTACTTCATAGAAAATAGGAAAATGGTGGGCGGATCCGCGGATCCTTGACTGCACGAATTTTGCTGACAATGTATGTATGACTGGAATTTTGTTCATTTGTATACCTAGAGTTGGCACTCTGTTTTGCATATCACTGTGATTCCAGGCAGTGACGCTCATTGTTGGATATAAATAAAGAATTTTTGAAAAAAAAAATAAAATACGTTGCAATTTCAAGGATACAATTAACAACTTTTCGCCAATCTGTCGCAGCTAACTATCAACAAAAGTAGGGCTCTGAAACCACTCCTCCAAATACTGAAACGCAACACCATCATTTACCAGTGGGGCTTCCCCTTCTCTGTGAGATTCTCATACCAAAACCACAAATATACTTGCCGTAGAGCAATGGATTTGCAAACTACTCTGCAGAATGTGGGGCTGATAAACGCCGTCCATGACGCCTCGACTCTCGCCGAAAGTTCTCCTCGCATCCCGACAAATATAATTTCCTCCTTCTGCCTCCAGAGACAATGGGGACCATAGTCCCCAACAACAGACTTCGCAAGTAGTCACCTGTTTCTGATAGGGATGAGCTTCGCAGGCGCGTACCAATAGCGGTGCGGGGGGGCGGACCGCCCCAGGTACCACACATTGGGGGGTGTCAGTGGCCGAGTTACTTCGCTATATGGGGTGTGCTCCGCACCCGATTCGGGTCACACTGTCCAATCATCCCAAGGGCATCCCTGCTGGCTCTGGCTGTTCCATTTTACTTTAGGTGTTTTTTAGAACACCCCCATCGCCGCGGCCGCAATGGACTAGTCCAGATCGTCCACTCATTCATTGACTGAATTCCCTCCTGATAGCTCCGCCTCCACCCACCACTGCAGCCTCAGCCTGTGTCTGTCATCTCTCTCCGCTGGGGCAGCTCAGCTGCTGCTATCACACACAGAGACACAGGCAGGATCAGGGATCTAATCCGGACCTCCCAAGTTACTCCCTAGCAGAGGCAGAGTCTGAGAGCCTGAGGCACAACAGTGGTGAGAGGGGGGGGGGTTGTAAGAAGAAGAAGAAGAAGAAGAGCCTGGAGGAGTGTGTATGTGTGTCTGTCTGCTCTGCTCTGCCACGCCACCATGTGCTGACCTGATTTGAGGGGGGGGGGTTGCTGTGTCCACCACCCCCTGCCATGTGTACTAGCACTTTATGTAGCTGACCTGATTTGGGGGGGGGGGGGGGTGCGGGATGTGGGGGGGGGGAGTGGCAGGTGATACTGTTTCTGCCGCCATGTGTATAGCACTGTACGTAGCTGACCTGATTGGGGGGGGGGGTGATTGCTGTGTCCGCCACCCCCTGCCATGTGTACTAGCACTGTATGTAGCTGACCTGATTTGGGGGGGGTGTGTGATTACTGTGTCCACCACCCCCTGCCATGTGTACTAGCACTGTATGTAGCTGACCTGATTGGGGGGGGGGAGGGGGGTGTGATTACTGTGTCCACCACCCCCTGCCATGTGTACTAGCACTGTATGTAGCTGACCTGATTGGGGGGGGGTGATTGCTGTGTCCGCCACCCCCTGCCATGTGTACTAGCACTGTATGTAGCTGACCTGATTTGGGGGGGGGGGGTGATTGCTGTGTCCGCCACCCCCTGCCATGTGTACTAGCACTGTATGTAGCTGACCTGATTTGGGGGGGGGGGTGATTACTGTGTCCGCCACCCCCTGACATGTGTACTAGCACTGTATGTAGCTGCCCCTGGGCTGTCTTACGAGAGGGCACACTGGGCACTGCCCAGGGGCCCCAGTTGCATGGGGGCCCCTGCTTTTTTACCCAAAGCAGCTGTTCCTTGGGCCCCGGGCTGCCCCTCTACATCCCAGATATAACTCCAGCACTCTGACCCCTCTTCACCCTAGATATCCCCTACCTCCTACCTACTTGATATCTGTTTACCTGCATTGTCTCTATTGTAGGGGCACCAGAGCATTACTTTGCCCAGGGGCCCATGATGCTATTAAGACGGCCCTGATTGGGGGGGGGGGGTGATTACTGTGTCCGCAACCCCCCTGCCATGTGTATAGTGTAACACTGTAGCTGACCTGATTGGGAGGGTTGCAGAATGTAGGCATATGCGATTTTACAGTGTGCAGAATTTAGACACGTGTGATTTACAGTGTGCAGAATGTAGACACGTGCGATTTACAGTGTGCAGAATGTAGACACGTGCGACTTACAGTGTGCAGAATGTAGACACGTGCGATTTACAGTGTGCAGAATGTAGACACGTGCGATTTACAGTGTGCAAAATGTAGACACGTGCGATTTACAGTGTGCAGAATGTAGATACGTGCGATTTACAGTGTGCAGAATGTAGACATGTATTATCTGTTCAGTAAATGTTATAAATAATTGAAATAGGTTTAAGTAAGTTAATAACTTATTTTCCAATGTTTTTTTTTTTTTTAAGTTGATGTAAAGTTTACAAATTTTGTGCAATAAATGTTCTTGAAAACATGAAAAAAAATGTGTTTTTTTTCTGGTAAACGTTGGGGGGGGGGGGGGTGCCAGATGTAGGATCCGCCCCGGGTGCCAAATGCTCTAGGTACGCCCCTGGAGCTTTGCGTTAGATACGAACGTATGTTCGACTCAAACATTGGTCATTTGATCGTTCAACGAAATTCGAACAAAACGGGTCGTTCGCGACAAATTTCGAGTGACGCAAAACGTCCCATAATTCACTGCTGCGCTGATGATTGGCCAAGCATGCTCTATGTCCCGCATGCTTGGCCAATCACAGCGCGCAAAAAACGAAGAGCCATAATTGGCCAAAGCCAGAGTGGCTTTGGCCAATTGTGGCTCAGGGGGTTTAGTACACGCCCCACACTATAAAAGGCAGCCTGCAAGGCAGCCTCGTGTAGTGTGTTGCGGTTGTTAATGAGAGCAGATCAGTCAGACAGTTAGATAGAGACACAGGGGCTGATTTACTATTGTCAGTGCGCTGCGCTGGTTCATGCCTTAATTAATACTCCGGGTGAAGCCTTAATTAGGCGCATGAACCAGCGTAGCAGCTGGCGCATTGCAAGTAATATGTAAAGCTGCGCCAAACTCCCTATAGAAGTCTATGGGAGAAATCAAACGTGTTAATTTTAAAGGCTAATATGCAAGTTTTGTCCTAAAAAGTATTTGGGGACCTCAGTCCTGCCCCAGGGGACATGTATCAATGCTTTTTTTATTTTTTAAAACGGCCGTTTTTTCGGGAGCAGTGAAATTAATAATGCTTAAAGTGAAACAATAAAAGTGAAATATTCCTTTAAATTTCGTACCTGGGGGGGGGGGGGTGTAATGTCAGCATGTGAAATAGCAAATTTTTCCCGCACTTAGAACTGTCTCTGCACAAAATGACATTCAGAAGGAAAAAAAGTCATTTAAAATTCACATGCGGCTATAATGAATTGTCGGCTCTGACAATTCAGAGAGGATTCATTCATAAAACAAACAAAAAATTGTATGGGGTTCCCCCAAATTAAATTACCAGGCCCTTCAGGTCTGGAATGGATATTAAGGGGAACCCCGACGTAAAAACAAAAAAAAAAGACGTGCGGTTCCCCGCAAATATCCATACCAGGCCCTTCAGGTCTGGTGTGGATTTTAAGGGGAACTCCACCCCAAATTAAAAAAAAATGGCGTGGAGTCCCCCTAAAAATCCACACCAGACCCTTATCCGAGCACGTTAACCTGGCCAGCCACAGAAAAGAGGGGGGGACAGAGTGCGGCCCCCCCCTCTCCTGAACCGCACCAGTTTGCATGTTCTCCCTGTTCCTGCGTGGGTTTCCTCCCACAATATAAAAACATGCTGTAAATCGGATCCGGTCTAAATAAGCCCTAATATGCAGTAGTATATTTAGGTTTTGTGCTGCCCTAGGCCTGACTACATTTCTGCACCTCCTAATAGAAAAATGACCCATGCCTTCCTGTCAAAGCCACACCCTCGTTTGTATGACCCGCCCAGGAATTTTCAGGGCACACACACACACTAGTTCTGGGGGGGGTTACTGGACTCCCTTAATTTAGTTTTTCTCTCACTTCCTGTTTGGCTATGGGGCAGGAAGTGAAGGCAAATCTCCCCAATTGGACACAGATAATACAAAATAAACTGACAGGGCCTATAACCCTCCCTCACTCTATCCAAAATTAAAGAAAATAAAAAGTGTTGATTATAGTTCTAGTTTAAGCACAAATTTCAGAGAGTTTTATTGAGAGGCCTAAGAAAATATAACCATGCCAATAGGCCAGGATACAGCGTTGCTAATATGTATGAATGTGTGTGTTAGGGCCCCCCACAAACACCACCCGATGTTAACTAAAAAATTATTAATTTACAAATAAGTATTATCTGCTCGGGGCAGAGCCAGCGGCCGACATGTGAGCAGCGCTGGTCCGGAGCTCCGTGCAAGGCAGAGTGATCCTGCATTCATCCTGGGCGTCAGAGCCGCCGAATCTCACCGACACGGGTGGCCGCAGACTCCTGGACCCGTGCTGATCACCCGGCGATGGTTAAATACGGCCGGACGCCGGTGGAATCCCCCGGAAAACGTATCTCCCAGCTTGCCTGGGGATCCCAAGATGGCGGCGGCCATGAGGCGGAGGAACAGGGCCCCAGCTCTGCACAGCCGGATGGCGATGACTGGCCTCCTCTGTCGGATAGCCAGGTAAGCCAGCTACCCCCCAGAACTAAGGGTCTGAAGAAGGGCTCACACCGGGCCGGATTGCAGCCGCAGGCAGAGGGGGATGAGGTTCCTGACACAGGCGGGGGGGAGCCCTCCCTGAAGCAGATCATGGAGGCCATTTGTAACTGCCAGGCCACGCTGACCGAACATATTGATGGCATTAAGACTGAAATGTCGTTCCTTAAACATGACATGCAGACTATCAGGGAACGGGCGGGTGAAGCTGAACAAAGGATAAGTGACTTGGAAGATGTGGTCCGTCCCTTAGAGAACAAACTCCATGATGTCCACTCTTAAGTGGGGGCTCATACTGACAAGCTATGGGACATGGAAGACCGCCAAAGGAGGAACAACATACGCCTAGTGGGCTTCCCTGAGAAGGTGGAGGGCAAGCAGCCTGAGGACTTCCTTGAACTGTGGCTTAAGGATTCTATGGCAGACACTACATTTTCCTGTTTGTTTGCTATAGAGAGGGCCCACCGTATACCATCGAAACCCCCCCCCCCCCCCCCGGATCTCATCCACGCCCGATGATTGCCCGTATCCTGCATTTCAGAGATCATGAAAATATCCTCCGTGCGGCTCGCACGCTGGGTGATCTACAATTTAATGGGAACAGAATCTCCATCTATCCTGATTTTTCTGCAGCTACACAGAAACAGAGAGCAAGCTTCCTGCATGTTAAGAAGAGGCTGAGGGATGCACACATGGCCTACAGTATGATGTATCCAGCAAAGCTTAGAGTGGTCGATGAGGGTAAAGTCTTCTTCTTCACTTCTCCTACAGAGGCTTTGAGATGGCTGGACACTAGGGGGCGCCCTAGCCAAAGAAATGGCCACTGAAAGACTGTCGTTTGCCTGACCCTTATTATGGGCCTTTATTATTTACCTCTTAGCCCTGCAGCAATTGAACTTTTGCGGATCTGTTCAGCTCTGCAATCTGCTCTGATGCTACATTTTTCCTGGGCTATGCCTTGCCCGGTCCTGCCAGCAATTTGACTGAATCGGTTCCTGTTTCCCTTTTTTTTTTGCTGCTATTTTTTTTTTCCTTTGACTTCGGTTGAATAGCTGCTGCTCAGTTCTTAGCTGGGCCTCTCCCCCCCCCCCGGGCCTCCCCTTCGTCTCCTCCCCCTTTTTTGTTTTTTGTTTTATTTTTTTTGACCATCTCCTGACGGTCCTCCCCCCTCCACCCCTCACCCGCCCGTGAGGTGGTTTATCCCCCCCCTTTTTTCTTTTTTTTCTCTTTTTTGGGGGGTCTGGAATAGTGACTCTGTGCCCTTGGCACTGACATTGTGAACTACGTACTCCTTAGGGGGTATTGGTGGACAGAGGGTGGAGGCCTTATAACCCCCTGGAGTAATTTTGTTTTTTGTGGTTATGGGATACAGGCACTTGGCATGTTGGTGCTGTGTGCAGGGTGGGGGGTGGGGAACTGTTCATTTTCTGTTGGTTAGTGCCGTGTGCTGCTGTCTCTCTCTTTCTCGATCCCCGCAGGTTGCAAGTATCGGTCCTCCTTTGGTCGACCAGGTAGTTCCTCAATGCACATCACTGATGTGTCTGCTCACCGAATGGCGGGTAAGATAAATATACTGTCCTGGAATGTCCGGGGTTTGAATTCGAAGATAAAACGCTCCCTTGTATTTGACTTTTTAAAAAGGTATAAACCCCATATTATGATGCTACAGGAGACGCATCTCCAAGGCTCTAAGGTTCTAGCGTTGAAAAAGGCTAATATTATGAGGGTTATACACGCTGAGTACTCTACCTATTCTAGGGGGGTGGCCATTTTAATCACTAAGAGGGCGGCTGCGCATGTTTTGCAGGTTAAAACTGATCCGAAGGGGAGGTATGCTGTCCTAGTGTGTCAAATATTTGGGGTATGTATGACATTGGTGTGTGTGTATATCCCCCCTCCTTTCTCTTTCCAGGTCCTGGAAGAGGTCCTTAGTGCTTCAGTACAGGTGGCACAGGGTCCGCTGCTCCTGCTAGGTGATTTTAACGTGGTGTCAGATGCGACACTCGACAGACATGGGTGTGCGGCTGGCCCGCGCCCTACTCTTTCCTCCTGGTTGGACAGCTATGCCCTCAAGGATGTATGGCGCTGTCGTAACCCTGGGGTCAGGGCATATTCATGCCACTCGGGGTCACATCGGACACTCTCCAGGATAGACATGTTACTGTCCTCGGTTGATGCTCTCCCCATCGTTTCTGAGATTAGGTACCTCCCCAGGGCTCTTTCTGATCACTCTCCCGTGGAGGTCACATTGACTTTGGATGTGCCCAGCAGGAGAAGGATGTGGCGAATGAAGACGCAATGGTTAGAGGAGGAGTACATGACGATAAAATGTAAACTAGCCATGGATCAATATTGGACCGAGAATGCTTCTGGCACCTCGGTGTCCACTCAATGGGATGCTTTTAAAGCCACTTTGAGGGGGGTGTTTACCAGGGAGACACGGGACTTTGCAAAGGCGCTAAACTCAGATGTTCAGCTAGCCGAGCAGGCTGCCGCGGCTGCTGAGCATCTCTACATACAGACTGTGATACATTTGCCTATATGTCTCAGTGTACTGCTCCCTGCTTGCCATGTCTGTAGAGGTAGAAAGGAATTTCATGTGTGATTCATTCCTCTGACCGGTTATTGACGTGCTAATGTCCCCTCACTATTCTAAAGGTTAATTGATCTATTGTGTTGTGTAAAGAAGATCTGTGTTTACCCTTAAAAGATGTGTATTGTATCATCAGGCTAAATGATTAGAGATGTAGTATGTTAATTATTCTGATTGCTTCGGTGTATTAATTAACTCCCCTGATGTCTTTATCTAAAGAAACGTGTCTGCATGGTCGGCTCCGACTTGTCTCCTATAATCTGTATGGGAAACCCCACTGTGTGAGGGGGGCGTTCCTAACAGGCTGTAACCACATATAAGCTGAGTTTTTGTGTCAATAAAGTGGCTTGGTTCCAGCATCCAGTCTTGACTCATGTGTGGGGAATCCTGTGATGTTCTTGTATGGAGAGGAGGGAATGCTTGACGGGGATATCATACCGATACCGTCACAAATTGGTTGGCAGCAGCGGGATCTTCCCTTCTACTCTCCTTTACACCCGGATTCCAAGCAGACACTGGAAGAACTACTGGAAGTTCGTGGAAGGATTGCTAGCAACAAAACCAAGCGGGTCATCATAGCAGAATTAATGGAGCTAGACCAGGAGAACGTGATTGCAGCAACGCCAGCGGTACAAGAGATGGAGACACCAGTGATTCAGGAGGAGTCACCAACCAACAAGCTAATGAGAGAGAAGCTAGCGTGGTTCGGCCCGAACCCAACGCCGGATGTGGTGCTGAAAGTGATGGACCTGTTAGCGAAAGAGGCTAAAGAAATAAGAGACGCAGAGCTACAGAAGGATAAACAAATAAGGGACGCAGAACTACAGTTAAAACTGGCAGCAGTCCAACAAGCAGCCGCACCTTCTACGAACAGTGAGTACAGCACAGCAGACGCAAGGAAGATTCCGTTTAGCGCTTTTAAAGCTTTTGATGAAAAGGACTGTGAGATTGATAACTACCTGGCGGATTTTGAGCGACAATGTAACCTGCACCGAATAGCTAGAGGAGAGTGGGTTTCAATATTGTCAGGCAAACTGTCAGGCAAAGCTTCTGATGCTTTCCGGACCGTGCCAGATCAGGATATCCATAGCTACGCCCGGGTTAAAGAAGCGCTCCTGGCTCGTTATGCAGTAACCCCAGAGTCCCACCGACAGAAGTTCAGGGACTCACGCAAAACCACGAAAGACTCTTACGCAGAATGGGCATGCCAGCTGTCCCTGTCGGCCTCTAACTGGGTTAACAGCAGCCAGGCCACCACCGCAGAGGACATTTTGCAACTAATGCTCCTGGAGCAATTTTACAATCACATCCAGACGGATGTCAAAGATTGGGTGAGAGATCGCAGGCCCATGACTCTACCAGAGGCCGCGAAGTTGGCGGATGAATATGCGGATACTCGCAAGACAAACCAGGTCACACCACGGGTACAACCTCCACGACCAACGGCGCCCTCACACCCACCAGCCGCTAGATACCAACCTCCTAACAGACCGATGACATCTAGCCCTCGCTATCCACGCCAGGAGGACAACGAACAACGCTGCTTCCGGTGCAAACAGTTGGGTCACTTCAAGCAGAATTGCCCTATGAATGACAACACCAGGTCAAATTGGTCTCAACCTGGGTACCGCCCACCAGCAGCAGCCCATTGTGTAGACTCGGCTTGGGATCCCCAGGAGCTGGGTCGGGAAGAACCATTGGGCACCCCTTACGAAGCCCTCATGGTACAATCTGCTATTACGGATGTGATACATTTGCCTATATGTCTCAGTGTACTGCTCCCTGCTTGCCATGTCTGTAGAGGTAGAAAGGAATTTCATGTGTGATTCATTGCTCTGACAGGTTATTGACGTGCTAATGTCCCCTCAGTATTCTAAAGGTTAATTGATCTATTGTGTTGTGTAAAGAAGATCTGTGTTTACCCTTAAAAGATGAGTATTGTATCATCAGGCTAAATGATTAGAGAAGTAGTATGTTAATTATTCTGATTGCTTCAGTGTATTAATTAACTCCCCTGATGTCTTTATCTAAAGAAATGTGTCTGCATGGTCGGCTCCGACTTGTCTCCTATAATCTGTATGGGAAACCCCACTGTGTGAGGGGGGCGTTCCTAACAGGCTGTAACCACATATAAGCTGAGTTTTTGTGTCAATAAAGTGTCTTGGTTCCTGCATCCAGTCTTGACTCATGTGTGGGGAATCCTGTGATGTTCTTGTATGGAGAGGAGGGAATGCTTGACGGGGATATCATACCGATACCGTCACAACGAACAACAGGGAACACCATTGTCAGCTGGTCATGGGCTCCAGCCCTGAGCCGGAGGGGCCCTGGAGGGAGCTGGGCAGAAAGAGGCACCGCCGGCCACCCTTCAAGAAGAAGAGGTCCTGGAAGCCGTATAACAAGCTGACCTGGGAGGAGAAGAAGCGACTGGAGGAGAGGGAGTCGCAGCAGGCGTCCCAGATGCGGGCCGAGATGTTCGCCAAGAGCCCACCGGTGGCCCCTTACACCACCACCCAGTTCCTGATGATGAAGGACCACGTGGAGAGCCTGCAGGACATGAGCAAGCAGGAGCTGATCCGTGAGTACATAGAGCTGGAGGAGTGCATAAGCCGCATGGAGGAGGAGAACAACCACCTGAGGTCACAGCGGGCTGACCCCCCCAGGCTCCATGAACTGGAGATGGAGCTGGAAAAGCTCCAAGAGGAGAACCGGCGGCTGCGGAGGGAGCAGGGGGTGGCTGACCTTATGGGGCTCTGAGTCCCCTCTCCCCCCCCCCCGGACTCTGAGCACCAGTGCTACAGCATTTCAACAAATATAACTTTTTCTTTTTATGAATCTCCTGTGATCGTCACTTCAGAGCCATAACCTGCCCCTCCCATAGCGGGACACCTAGACGGCGGCGCACAGACCCATTCGCTGTCTTCACACTGACTTCTGGTGACTTTGCAGATCGCACAAAGACTTGGGGACTGACCGGCGTGTGATCTGACGACCCGGTGACATACCTGAGTCTGAAGCAGTTGCCAAGGGAGGTCAGTCATGCCAAACGGAGTTAACCTCGGACTAAAAGCTCTGAACCCGTCAACCCTACTGGACCAGGGAAGGTCCAACCGGATTTGCCGGAGCAGGGAGCAAAAGGGGGGCCATTGTGATACATTTGCCTATATGTCTCAGTGTACTGCTCCCTGCTTGCCATGTCTGTAGAGGTAGAAAGGAATTTCATGTGTGATTCATTCCTCTGACCGGTTATTGACGTGCTAATGTCCCCTCACTATTCTAAAGGTTAATTGATCTATTGTGTTGTGTAAAGAAGATCTGTGTTTACCCTTAAAAGATGTGTATTGTATCATCAGGCTAAATGATTAGAGAAGTAGTATGTTAATTATTCTGATTGCTTCAATGTATTAATTAACTCCCCTGATGTCTTTATCTAAAGAAACGTGTCTGCATGGTCGGCTCCGACTTGTCTCCTATAATCTGTATGGGAAACCCCACTGTGTGAGGGGGGCGTTCCTAACAGGCTGTAACCACATATAAGCTGAGTTTTTGTGTCAATAAAGTGGCTTGGTTCCAGCATCCAGTCTTGACTCATGTGTGGGGAATCCTGTGATGTTCTTGTATGGAGAGGAGGGAATGCTTGACGGGGATATCATACCGATACCGTCACAATTGGTTGGTAGCAGTGGGATTTTCCCTTCTACTCTCCTTCACACCCGGATTCCAAGCAGACACTGGAAGAACTACTGGAAGTTCGTGGAAGGATTGCTAGCAACAAAACCAAGCGGGTCATCATAGCAGAATCAATGGAGATAGACCAGGAGGACGGGATTGCAGCAACGCCAGCAGTACAAGAGATGGAGACATCAGTGATTCAGGAGGAGGAATCGCCAGCCAACAAGCTAATGAGAGAGAAGCTAGCGTGGTTCGGCCCGAACCCAACGCCGGATGTGGTGCTGAAAGTGATGGACCTGTTAGCGGAGGAGGCCAAACAAATAAGAGACGCAGAACTACAGAAGGATAAACAAATAAGGGACGCAGAGCTACAGTTAAAACTGGCAGCAGTCCAACAAGCAGCCGCACCTTCTACGAACAGTGAGTACAGCACAGCAGACGCAAGGAAGATTCCGTTTAGCGCTTTTAAAGCTTTTGATGAAAAGGACTGTGAGATTGATAACTACCTGGCGGATTTTGAGCGACAATGTAACCTGCACCGAATAGCTAGAAGAGAGTGGGTTGCAATATTGTCAGGCAAACTGTCAGGCAAAGCTTCTGATGCTTTCCGGACCGTGCCAGATCAGGATATCCATAGCTACGCCAGGGTTAAAGAAGCGCTCCTGGCTCGTTATGCAGTAACCCCAGAGTCCCACCGACAGAAGTTCAGGGACTCACGCAAAACCACGAAAGACTCTTACGCAGAATGGGCATGCCAGCTGTCCCTGTCGGCCTCTAACTGGGTTAACAGCAGCCAGGCCACCACCGCAGAGGACATTTTGCAACTAATGCTCCTGGAGCAATTTTACAATCACATCCAGACGG
Source organism: Rana temporaria (assembly GCF_905171775.1). NCBI lineage: Eukaryota > Metazoa > Chordata > Amphibia > Anura > Ranidae > Rana > Rana temporaria. The sequence continues at coordinate 300,611,456 of NC_053491.1, forward strand.
ATGTCAAAGATTGGGTGAGAGATCGCAGGCCCATGACTCTACCAGAGGCCGCGAAGTTGGCGGATGAATATGCGGATACTCGCAAGACAAACCAGGTCACACCACGGGTACAACCTCCACAACCAACGGCGCCCTCACACCCACCAGCCGCTAGATACCAACCGCCTAACAGACCGATGACATCTAGCCCTCGCTACCCACGCCAGGAGGACAACGAACAATGCTGCTTCCGGTGCAAACAGTTGGGTCACTTCAAGCAGAATTGCCCCATGAATGACAACACCAGGTCAAATTGGTCTCAACCTGGGTACCGCCCACCAGCAGCAGCCCATTGTGTAGACTCGGCTTGGGATCCCCAGGAGCTGGGTCAGGAAGAACCATTGGGCACCCCTTACGAAGCCCTCATGGTACAATCTGTTATTACGGACAACAGGGAACACCATTGTCAGCTGGTCATGGGCGACAGCCATGAGCCGGAGGGGCCTTGGAGGGAGCTGGGCAGAAAGAGGCACCGCCAGCTACCCTCCAAGAAGAAGAGGTCCTGGAAGTCATATAACCAGCGGACCTGGGAGGAGAAGAAGCGACTGGAGGAGATGGAATCGCAGCGGGCGCCCCAGATGCGGGCCGAGATGTTCGCCAAGGGCCCACCGGTGGCCACTTACACCACCACCCAGTTCCTGATGATGAAGGACCACGTGGAGAGCCTGCAGGACATGAGCAAGCAGGATCTGATCCGTGAGTACATAGAGCTGGAGGAGTGCATAAGCCGCATGGAGGAGGAGAACAACCACCTGAGGTCACAGCGGGCTGACCCCCCCCAGGCTCCATGAACTGGAGATGGAGCTGGAGAAGCTCAAAGAGGAGAACCGGCGGCTGCGGAGGGAGCAGGGGGTGGCTGACCTTATGGGGCTCTGAGTCCCCTCTCCCCCCCCCCCGGACTCTGAGCACCAGTGCTACAGCATTTCAACAAATATAACTTTTTCTTTTTATGAATCTCCTGTGATTGTCACTTCAGAGCCATAACCTGCCCCCTCCCATAGCGGGACACCTAGACGGCGGCGCACAGACCCATTCGCTGTCTTCACACTGACTTCTGGTGACTTTGCAGATCGCACAAAGACTTGGGGACTGACCGGCGTGTGATCTGACGACCCGGTGACATACCTGAGTCTGAAGCAGTTGCCAAGGGAGGTCAGTCATGCCAAACGGAGTTAACCTCGGACTAAAAGCTCTGAACCCGTCAACCCTACTGGACCAGGGAAGGTCCAACCGGATTTGCCGGAGCAGGGAGCAAAAGGGGGGCCATTGTGATACATTTGCCTATATGTCTCAGTGTACTGCTCCCTGCTTGCCATGTCTGTAGAGGTAGAAAGGAATTTCATGTGTGATTCATTCCTCTGACCGGTTATTGACGTGCTAATGTCCCCTCACTATTCTAAAGGTTAATTGATCTATTGTGTTGTGTAAAGAAGATCTGTGTTTACCCTTAAAAGATGTGTATTGTATCATCAGGCTAAATGATTAGAGAAGTAGTATGTTAATTATTCTGATTGCTTCAGTGTATTAATTAACTCCCCTGATGTCTTTATCTAAAGAAACGTGTCTGCATGGTCGGCTCCGACTTGTCTCCTATAATCTGTATGGGAAACCCCACTGTGTGAGGGGGGCGTTCCTAACAGGCTGTAACCACATATAAGCTGAGTTTTTGTGTCAATAAAGTGGCTTGGTTCCAGCATCCAGTCTTGACTCATGTGTGGGGAATCCTGTGATGTTCTTGTATGGAGAGGAGGGAATGCTTGACGGGGATATCATACCGATACCGTCACACAGACCCCATCCCATACCGCCTACAGCTCATGGCAGGACCTGACGAGAAAATATAAACTACTGCTGACTGACCAGACTATGAAACTGCAGTTACGACAGGCCAGGTCTATTTTTGAGTTTGGTGACAAAAGCGGCAGACTTTTAGCCTTCCTGGCGAGGCCCCTGTATACTCCTACTTCGGTTCTGCAGATTAAGAGCCCTGATGGTGGTTTAGTGAGTGACTCCCAAAGCGTTCTTGACACATTTCTACACTTCTATGATACTTTGTATCAATCCCAGTCCTGCTGTTCGGATCAGGAACTCGCTTCCTATCTGGATGGCATGACTCTGCCATCCCTGACGGAGGGTGACAGGACTACTCTTGACCAGCCCATCACATCTGAGGAAATAGCTGTTGCCATTGCTTCTTTTAAACAGGGGAAATCGCCCGGTTTGGACGGCTTCCCGGCGGAGTGGTACAAGCTGCATAAAGAGAGCTTGATTCCCTGTCTTCAGAAGGTGTTTATCACTGCAGAAAAGGAAGGTATATTACCGGAATCCATGCGAGAGGCTTTGATTGTGGTGATTCCAAAGCCCGGTAAGGATCCTCTGGAATGCGAGTCATACAGGTCGATCTCGTTGATCAACACTGATGTCAAGGTATTGGCCAAAATTTTGGCCGGTAGGTTGCAATCGGTGATACTTAAGCTAATTCATTCAGATCAAACCGGGTTCATACTGGGGAGGTGCACTCAGATGAACTTGAGGAGGCTATATGTCAATCTACAAATGTCACATGCTAATTGTGGTAGGCGGGTGGTGGCCTCACTCGACACACAAAAAAGCGTTCGACTCTGTCGAATGGAACTACCTCTTTGCTTTGCTTTTGAAGCTGGGCCTTGGGCCACATTTCGTGGGCTGGGTTAGGTTGCTTTATAAGGAACCGAGAGCAAGTGTTAGGGTCAACGGACTTATCTCGCAATCATTTAACATTGGCAGGGGAACGAGACAGGGTTGTCCCCTGTCACCACTTTTGTTTGCCTTGGCCATAGAGCCCCTGGCGGTTAAGCTCAGAGATCAGGCTGACATCAAAGGGCTGTTGGTTGGGGACTTGGAGGAACGCGTATCATTATATGCTGATGATATGCTCCTGTACCTGGGGGACCCGGATGTGTCTTTGACGGCTGCCTTCTCCCTGATACAGTAGTTCGGAGATTTCTCCGGATTCAGGATCAATTGGTCCAAATCGACGCTCTTCCCTCTAGATCCACAGCCGACCCTGACCCCCCCCCCCACTCAGTTCCCGCTCAGGGTGACAACCCATTTTAAATATTTAGGAATAAATATAGAGCTACCAGTGGACAGGTTCTCTGAGACAAATTTATGGTCGGTAATTAGAGACTTCAGGGACAGGGTACAGAAGTGGAAGGACCTTCCGCTCACGCTGTTGGGGAGGGCCAACCTGTTTAAAATGATATACCTCCCAAAGTTTTTGTATATACTCTCTAATGCCCCCCTGTACATCCCCAGGAAGACCTTTAGATACATTGACTCCCTGCTGTCCTCCTTTTTGTGGGGAAGTGGGGCTGTTCGAGTGGCGCTGGCTGTGTTGCAACTACCAGTAGGGAGGGGAGGTCTGGCAATTACCGACCTCCGTCTGTACTACTTGGCGTCACAGCTAGTTCAGGCACACTGTCGTATGTTTCCTCAGCTGAACAACGCCGCTGTTGCGGTGGAGGCAGCTGCGGCAACCTCCTATGAGACACTGTTAAACTTTTTTTATAGGGGGGAGGCTCCGACGGAGGGTGGAATGGCGGTCCTTCGACCAGCCAGAAAGGTGCTTGAGATCTGTATGAAGCATGTCCATGATAGTCCCCTACACTTGTCTCCTAATGCCCCTCTGTGGTTTAATCCCAGATTGGCGAACCTTCACCTGCTGGATGATGGGCATAGATGGGCCAAATTTGGCCTAGTACATCTCCATCAAATTTTCGATCGGGGGGAATTTAAGACATTCACACATATAAGGGGAGAGCTGGGTGTGCCTGCAACATGGTCGTTTCATTACACCAGACTGAGGCATGCTGTTCGCGCTCATTTTGGTACGGGACCCGTCATCTTGAAAAACACTAAGCTGGAGTCCTTGCTACTGAAGCCTGAACACACTAAACTGATTTCCACTTATTATGCGGTGCTAATGGGAAGGACACAGCCAAGGGAGGAAAAGGCGAAACTTAGGTGGATGGCTATAATCCCTGAACTGACTGAATCCCACTGGGAGGAGGTACTATTATCCTATCTCCCTACGGTGATCTCCGCTAGGGACAAACTAATACAACTGAGGTACCTGCACCAAATGTACTATACACCACACAGATTGTATAGGATGGGCAGAAGAGATGACCCTGTTTGTCATAAGTGTCTGGTGGCAGAAGGCACCTTTATTCATATGGTGTGGGAGTGCGACAGGATCTGCCCGTTATGGTCGCAGGTTACACAGTTTATTGCAGATACTTTCGATCTCCCACATATATGTAGTCCACTTTTGTGCCTTTTAGGCATTATAGAAGATGAAGTTATGAGTAATAATATGCGAATATTTTTGAGGTTGCTCTTTTACTATGTCAGAAAACTGATAGTCCTGAATTGGGTGAAGAGGGAAGGTCTCACTCTATCTGCTTGGAAGGGGCTGGTCAACACCAATGTCACAATGTATAAAATGACCTATGAAGCAAGAAAAAATTCTGTGGCGTATGGGGGAGATGGGTGGACTCCATGGATACCAATCCTGGTGAGACGTAAGGGCCGGCTGGCTTTGACTGAAACATATAACACTCATTGTATACTTGATGTTGAGAGAAATGTGGGGATCGGAGGGACTGCAGCGCACGGCACACAAATGGGGTTTTTTCTTTTTTTTCTGGTGGGATACTTTGGTATGTTTTTTTTTTTTTTTCTCTGTATTTTAGTTTCTTTACTCTGTGTTCTATTTTATGATGGCTATGCCGCACTATGTCGCTCCTCCATGATATGGATTACTGTACTACTTGATGATTATTAGACAGAACTGCAAGGTTTAGTTGTAGCAACAAGTTTGTAAAATATAAAAAAACTGCTGTATGCACTTTAGGAAGACCCATGTTAGGATCTTCTTCTGTTATTTGGATATGAAGAGACGTGCACATGTGAAATTCCTTATCCTCCTCGTTCTAAGAATGTGTGCTATTATTCTTGTACTTTGAATGCCATGTGAATTTCCTATCCTCCTCACTAGGAATGTGTACCATTATTTTTGTACCTTGAATGCACTGTCGTTTCCTGTGAATGTGCTTTATGGCTAATAAAAACCTTTAAAAAAAAAAAGTATTATCTGCTCATTTTTTGGGGATGTCTGTACCCCTGATAGTGACAACATTTGTGAGGTGTCTTCACCCTTTCTAATTCAAATTCATTCACTTCCTGTCACATAGCCAAACAGGAATTGAGGGTAAAACCTTACTAATATCTTTTCTTGGGGACACAGAGATCAATCTAAATAGTTTCCCATTATGTAAATTGCACTCTAGCATTTTGCTGTGTACACCCCAAATTATTAGGGATCTTGGACTTTGGGGTCCATTTACTAAAGGCAAATCCATTTTGCACTACAAGTGGACAAGCAAGGAAGAAAACAAAACAACTTTGCTTCTACAGGATTGGATGTTAAAACCATCAGTGCTTCCTCTCTGATTTTCAGCGACTACACTTGTACTGCAGAGTGGCTTTGCCTTTACTAAACCCCAAACTAAATAATCATTTGGGGCAGGGATCCTCAAACTACGGCCCTCCGGCTGTTGTAGAACTACACATCCCATGAGGCCTTGTAATGCACTGACATTCACAGACATGACTAGGCATGATGGGAATTGTAGTTCCTGAACAACTGGAGGGCCGTAGTTTGAAGACCCATGATTTGGGGTGTACACAGCAGTGCTGGAGTGTAATTTGCTTAATGGGGACACTAGTTAGATTGACCTGTGTCCCCAAGAAAAGACACTGGTAGGGTTTTAACCTCACTTCCTGTTCAGCTGTGTGACAGGAAGTGAAGCCAATTTTAAGAAAAGGGACACAAAGCTCAACCCAAAAAAAAACACAAGCAGGGGTTCTAACACTCACTTGGCTTCCCTCAAACACCCACAATTAGAATAGGATTGCCTTGCGCTAGATTTAAGCACAGTGCTGTAACCCAGCACTTCCAGCCTGTCCACCAATAGCCCCCCCCCCCCCCAACAGGCCATGTTTGCAGGTTTTCCTTCATCTTGCACATGTGCTTTAAAAGACAGTCTGGACAGCAATTCTTGATAAGAGAAATACACAAAACATGTCCTGTCGGGGGTACTTGAGGGCTGAGGACCACTGCAGTAAAAAGAAAATACTTACCACTTTGTCTTTAAATTCATGGAGAATAAACATGGCAAACATTTCATGATTACACACCAAGAAAGAAGCTTAGACAAAAATCACACCTAATTTGTTAGGCCCAAACCTATTTCAGCTGCAGCTGTCAAAATATGTAGCATGAAAAAGTAACAAAAAACAAAACTTCAAAATTTTAAAGTAATTTTTATTGGTCAACAAAACAAGGAAAGCAAAAAAAGACAAACAAACACACAAACAAAAATACATTTCAAAGATCAAAATAAACATAGGTTAACCGTCCCAACATCTTCAGAAATTTTTATCAAAATAAGGCAGCAGAGACAAATACATCAAAGTGAACATCATTTAAAAATAAACAAAAAACATTGGCAAAATAAACATGCAACAAACCACATTTCTGTTTAGCAACAGCATTCCTGCATGCCCCTCGGAGGGCAGCTGAGGACTGATCGATCCATGCTTTTTATAACATGTGCTAGTAATGAAGAAATTGAAATCACATGAACAAATTTCAGTCTCTAGTTTGGGTGAGCTTGTAAGTGCTTACACCTGGTAATAACCCAACCAAGCTCTATGAGCATCCAAGTGATTTTCACCTTTTAAAAAAAAAGGAACATTTTTTCTAAGTGTCTGAGCAGACTCAGTTCATCACACATGTAGGAATAAAGCTGCAATGGCATGAGAGCTTTTTTTTTTTTTCCCCTGAACTCATGCTTTCCAGCCTGAAGGGGAGGTCTTGGTGAATTATTACGTAACAAAACTAAATAATAATAATTAAAATGCCCCTGTCCTCCCAGTCAGAAGTGAACACGCACATTTAATAATCTATTTTTGTGAAAAAAAAAGGACGACAATTTTGATTGGGAACCACGTCGCACGACCGCGCAATTGTCAGTTAAAACGACGCAGTGCCGAATCACAAAAACTGGCCCGGTCATTGACCAGTAATATGGTCTGGGGCTCAAGTGGTTAAAAATTAACAAAACACTAAAGTTAGCCCAATTTTTGGTGATAATGTGAAAGATGATGTTACACCGAGTAAATAGATACCTAACATGTCACGCTTTAATATTGCAAACACTCATGGAATGGCGCCAAACTTCAGTACTTTAAAATCCCCATAGGCGACCTTTTTTTTTTTTTTTCAGGTTACCAGTTTATAGTTACAAAGAAGGTCTAGTGCTAAAAGTATTGCTCTCGCTCTAATGCACGCGTCAATACCTCACATGTGTGGTTTGAATGATGTTTACATATGTGGGCGGGACTTGCGTAAATTGGGCTAACTTTAGTGTTTTGTTAATTTTTAACCACTTGAGCCCCAGACCATATTACTGGTCAATGACCGGGCCAGTTTTTGTGATTCGGCACTGCGTCGTTTTAACTGACAATTGCGCGGTCGTGCGACGTGGTTCACACAAATAGATTATTTTTTTTGGTGGTATTTGATCACCTCTGCCTTTTTTTTTTTTTTTCCTATAAACCAAAATAGAGCAACATTTTTTTTTAACCCAAAAAAATCATTTTTACTGTTTGCTATAATAAATATCCCCAAAATTCTTCGACATATTTTTGGTTCCAAAAAATCACAATAAGCGTTTGATTGGTTTGCGCAAAAGTTATAGCGTCTACAAAATAGTGTTTAGTTTTATGGCTTTTTTATTATATTTTTTTTTACTAGTAATGTCGGCGAACAGCGTTTTTTATCGGTACTGCGACATGATGGCGGACACATTTTTGGGACCATTGGCATTTTTCTAGCGACCAATGTTCTAAAAATGCATTGCTTACTATGAAAATGTCACTGGCAAGGAAAGGGGTTAACACTAGGGGCGAGGGAGGGGTTAATTATGTTCCCTGGGTGTGTTCTAACTGTAAGGGGGTGGTGGGACTGACTAGGGGAAATGACAGATCGCTGTTCATACACTGTATGAACAGACGATCAGGCATTTCCCCCCCCTGACAGGACCGGGATAAAGGGGGACTCCACGCCAAATTTCTAACAAGAAACCAGTGCGGGTCCCCTTCCAGGGGTACATTGGGCTCTTTGGCTTGGTCCGGAACGTGAGGGGTTAAACCTGCACCGAAAACCAGCGTGGGGTCCCCCCCAAGATCCAGACCAAGCCCTTATCCCAGGCACGCAGTCTGGCCGGACAGGAATGGGGGTGGGGACGAGCGAGCGCCCCCCCTCCTGAGCCATACCAGACCGCATGCCCTCAACATGGGGGAGTGTGTGCCGTGGGGGAGGGGGGCACTGCCCCCCACCCCAAAGCACTCTTGTCCCCATGTCGATAGGGACAAGAGCCTCTTCCCGACAACCCTGGCCGTTGGTTGTCAGGGTATGCGGGCGGGGGGCTTATCAGAATCTGAGAGCCCCCTTTAATAAGGTAGCCCCCAGATTCTGGCCCCCCCACCCTATGTGAATGAGTATGGGGTACATTGTACCCCTACCCATTCACCTGGGGAAAAAAATGTAAAAAAAACACACACAATTATAAATTAATTTATTAGTCAGCTGGGGGTCTTCTGCCGGGGCCCCCCACCACCACCCCATTAGGCCCCGGGCTTCGCCGTCTTCCGCCGGGACCCCCTTCACCATGAAGCTCCTTGCCTATGGGGGAGGGTCCCGGGCTTCGTCGCTTTCTGCGGGGGGGTGTACCTACCCCTGTCTTCTGCGCCATCTTCTGCCGGGACCCCCTTCACCATGAAGCTCCTTGCTTATGGGGGAGGGTCCCGGGCGTCGGCGCTTTCTGCGGGGGGTGCACCTACCCCCTCCCCCGTCTTCCGCCGGGACCCCCTTCACCATGAGGCTCCTTGCCTATGGGGGAGGGCTCCGGGCTTTGTCGATTTCTGCCGGGGGGGTGCTGTAGCCCCCCGGGCTTCTACGCCGTTTTCTGCCGGAGCCCCCTTCACCATGAGGCTCCTTGCCTATGGGGGAGGGCTCCGGGCTTTGTCGATTTCTGCCGGGGGGGGTGCTGTAGCCCCCCAGGCTGTTTTCTGCCGGAGCCCCCTTTACCATGAGGCTTCTTTCCTATGGGGGAGGGCTCCGGGCTTCGTCGATTTCTGCCGGGGGGGGTGCTGTAGCCCCCCCGGGCTGTTTTCTGCCGGAGCCCCCTTCACCAGGAGGCTCCTTGCCTATGGGGGAGGGCTCCGGGCTTCGTCGATTTCTGCCAGGGGGGGTGCTGTAGCCCCCCGGGCTTCTACGCCGTTTTCTGCCGGAGCCCCCTTCACCATGAGGCTCCTTGCCTATGGGGGAGGGCTCCGGGCTTCGTCGATTTCTGCCGGGGGGGTGCTGTAGCCCCCCCCCCCCCGGGCTGTTTTCTGCCGGAGCCCCCTTCACCATGAGGCTCCTTGCCTATGGGAGAGGGCTCTGGGCTTCGTCGCTTTCTGCCGGGGGGGGGGCTGTAGCCCCCCAGGCTTCTACGGTGTCTTCCGCCGGGGGCGATACCCGCGGGCTTCTGCGGTGCCTTCCGCTTCTGCCTGTCTCCTCCGGGAGCACAGGGCTTGTCTCCACTGTCTTCCGCCGGAGGGTGCCACCCTCCGGGCTTCTGCGGTGCCTTCCGCTTCTGCCTGGCTCCTCCGGGAGCTTAGGTGTTGTCTCCGCTGTGTTCTCCCTTCTCTTCCATTCGATGTTGACACAACGAGGTCTCGCGCTGGAATGCCATCTGAGCGGCGGGCATTGACTTATATAGGAAAAATGGAGGATCCCCCAGGGTGGGGCTTTTTAGGCAACAGTAATACAAATAGTCATGGTAGATACAAAAATATATAGTAGTTTAATAGTAACAAAAAATATCAAAAAATATGGTAAACATATATAATACAATAGTTTTAAAAACAACACATATTGGGGTGTAATTTGAAAAGAGTAGAGAGTCCACAATATAAATACAGGGCCCAACGCGTTTCGGGTTTCCTTCTTCAGGGACCGAAGTATGTGTGGAGTCAAAGAGTGTAACAAACAACTTTTCTAGAAAAATAAATAGATAGCAATGTGTTGAAAATAATAACATACAATGGAAAAATGCATATTAAACTGGCACAGATAAGAAAACATCATACCACCCAAGACGTTTCAACGGCTCAGCACACCCCTGAGTGGGACATCGCAGTCAGGACGCATGGCAAACCTCAGATGGTGAAAAGAGGAATGAGGACTGGCATCCTGTATCAATCACAATATAGCAAGACCTTTGGCCCGAAGTGTCACAGCGTAAAAAGTTTAGTTGGTTATATTTTTACCTGTCCCAAAAAATAAAAGGACAAGATAATATCAACGGTACCAAGCGGAAAAAAACACAAGAGAAAGCTGAACCAAAATTTATATATAAGGTGAGGGACATACCTGTAATGTCAAAGAGTAGCCAGAGAGGTCAGTAGAGAGCTCAGAAGCTGGAAAGTGAAAATAATATAAATGGCAATTTAGAGATATACAGAGTATGGGGAAATGACATGTAAAGCAATGAAAACAGGCTGGGAGTCTAGCTGGGAGACATCAAAGGAGGCAGTACTTACATGGGGAAAATCACAATCAGTGTAAAGTATATACTGATGCTGCAGCCGTCCAGCAATGTCTGACATTGTGGGGCTGCTTAGCTTTAAATAGGAGAGGGAAGGGAAGGGGGAGTAAGGTGGGAGGCGTCTGTCATCAAAGCATAGGTTGCTATGGGTCAGTGTGGAAAAGGGGCGGTACTCAAACGTAGTGACGTAATGCGCTTCTGAGTGAGGAGGGGGAGGACGGATGTGCCTCGCTCTCCTCACATGGAAGCCCGCACTGGTGACGTAAGTGTGGCAGGGCTGCATCGAGACTCAACTAGGTCATGTGTATGATGGGCGGGACGGAGAGAGAGGGCGGAAGATACGTCCTGCTCTCTCACTGCTGCCCACAAACGCCGCCTCACAGCGCGAATGGCGTAAGTACGCCACAGCACCGTAGGAGTGCAACAGCATGTGACCAGGGAGATCACATGACAGAGGGGCAGGAGATATGCAAATGGATAGCTAGTTGGACAGAGTAGGCAAAGACGGTGTGATGCAAAAGCATCATAGACACAGGCATAGGGAGAAATGTGTGCATGGAAGGTCAGCTGAGGAAGGAACAGTAAAGAGGGGGGATTACTATATTAAAACTGCTAAGTGCACGTAGAGGTGTGTATGTAAAATTGTTTGTAAATACAGGTATGCTCAACCCTAAAATTAAAGGGACAGCAACATGAAAAATTATATATAAGGATATTATGATTATGCAAAAATATGGACACAGGGGCCGATAGGTCCAGGGGCAAAAAGGAAGAACAGGGGCATGGGAGATGTCCACTGTGTGATCCCTGCCCCTGTTATAGGCGCAAGTATCAACCCACGGTCAGAGACACCAAAGGGTGCAGGGAGACCAGGTCTGAAAAAGCCGTCTCCCATAGAAGGAGGACAGACGGCTTACGTGCGCCTAGCTAGGGAGTGACAATAAAAGGCATGCCAATCGAGCCAGTCTGCGCTTGGAAAGCGAAGTCCCCGGGGGTATGCAGAGGGGTACATGAGCATAATGATAAATGCAGGGAACATTCAGTGTATGATACTGACATGGGAGTTGACAGAATAGAAATAAAAATAAAAAAGGTTGCGGACGAAGACAATAGGTGACATGAGGTCCCCATAGTACAGATTAGTCTTTTTCAGTCTTTTTCACATCCCCCGGAGGAGAAACCTTCCAAGAAAGGCCTAAAGCTAATCTGCTCATTGAGGCCGGGTGGAAGATTGGCCTCTAGTTCGGCAATCCAACGAGTTTCATGTTGTAACAGGATCTTGTTCCAATCCCCACCTCTGGGGCTTGGATGGATCCTATCGAGGATTAGAAATGTAACCCCTGAAAAATGTCCATTGTGTTGAGACAAGATGTGGCGCCCTAGTGGTAAGTCTGGGTTAGCCGAACGTATGGCATGTAAGTGCCGGGAAGCTCGCTTAAAAAATGGTAATTTGGTTTTTCCCACGTAGAACCTGTTACATTGACACGTGAGTAAGTATATTACACCAAATGTCTTGCAATTAACAAAGTGTCTCGGTCTATAAGGCCGACCATTGGGTAATACAATGTCTCGCTCTATATTGATGTATCGACAAATAGAGCAGCCCCCACAGGTGAAGGTACCCTTCCTTTTACAAGGATCTTTCCTGAAGCTGTCCTTGAACTCACTGGCCACGAGGTGGTCTTTAAGTGAGCAGGCCCGTCGATAAGTTATCGCTGGCTCTTTTGGTACAAAGGGACCGAGTTGAGGGTCAAAAGAGAGTAGGTGCCAGAATTGTTTGAAGATCCCTCTTGTTTGTTGATGTTGAGTGTGGTACTTAGTGATTAGTCTGGTAACATCACTGCCATCGGGAGACTTCTTGCCTGATTGCACCAATAGGTGTGACCTAATTTGTCCATTGGCCCGTTGAAATGCTCTTTTGAGTATTTTTTTGGAGTACCCTCTGTGTAGTAATCTATCACGTAATCCAGCTGCCTCCCGTAGAAAGGATTCCTGGGTAGAACAGTTGCGTCTGAGGCGTAGATATTGACTATAGGGTATTGATCCTATCAGAGATGTGGGGTGTGCACTGGTAGCGTGCAGTATTGTATTACCCGCCGAGGGTTTTCTATAGAGCCCTGTTGATAGGTACCCATCGGGGCTTTTAAGCAGGGTAACATCAAGAAAGGGGATTTGAGAGTTGCTAGAGGATACTGTGAACTTTAGGTTCAGCTCATTGCAGTTCATGATGGACATGAATGACTCGAGCTCCTCAGTAGATCCCTCCCAAATCATGAGGACATCGTCGATATATCTAAACCATCCAGATACGAGATGAATAAATGGTTCTACCGGGTTACTGGTCAGGAATAGTTTTTCCCACTCCCCCAGGTACAGGTTGGCATACGATGGGGCACAAGAGGTCCCCATCGCAACCCCCTGCACCTGGAGGAAGTGGGAGCCGTCAAACGAGAAGACACCGTGGTAGAGTATGAACTCCAAGGCCATGATGAGGAATTCCCCAAGCTTCCGATCAGCACGGAAGATGGGAAGTAAAACATCCCTTATAGCGGCCAAACCCAAGGGGTGTGGGATGGAGCTATAAAGGGCCTCCACGTCGATGGCTACCAGTAATGCTCCTGGAGATACTCTAAGATGCTCAACTTTGTTTAGAAGATGGATGGTGTCCTTAATATAGGATGAGAGGTGCGTTATAAAGGGTTTCAAGTGTGAATCGACAAAGATACTCAAGTTCTCCGTTAGGGCGCCACTGCCAGATACAATGGGTCGACCCGGTGGATTTGTGAGATCCTTGTGGATTTTGGGTAAGCAGTAGAAAGTTGGAATTTTGGGGTATTTGGTACGGATAAACTCCCATACATCATGGTTCACTGCACCCTGAGAAAAAGCTCCATCTACCAGAGCATAAAATTCCGTTTCAAATTTTATAATGGTAGATGTGGGGATGGGAATATACCAATCCCTATTAGAAAGGATTTTTACACACATAGCCTTGTATTGATCATTGGTTTGGATCACAATGTTGCCCCCCTTATCGGAGGTCTTGATGGTAAGTGAGTGGCAGTCTTTAAGTTTCTCTAGTGCCTCGTTTGATTGGTAAGCAAACTGTCTGGTGTTGCGTGGTTTTCGTAGTTTCTTGATCTCTGCTGTCGTGAGTGCTACAAATGCAGCCAGGTTCGAATTAGTTTGTAAAGGAGGGAACTTATCCGACTTGATTTTTAATATGTTAGAAGTTCGTTCAGGTACTAGAGTGGGGATGGATTCCGACATAAGGGTTTCTATGTCCGAGATGTCATCAAAATCAGAGAGGTCTGCCTCGTCACAAAGTGATAGAAGCAGATCCATATCTTCTTTGTGCTGTTGGGCACTGGTATGAGAGATTTCTGTTTTGGGTTTAGAGTAAAGACTCTTAAGTAACAACTTCCTTGCGAACAGGTGAATATCCTTTATAATTTCAAAAGTGTCCAGGGGTGCCACTGGGCAGAAAGAGAGGCCCTTGGTTAATAATGTCGTTTCGTCGGTAGAGAGTTCATAATTAGAAAGATTTATTATATCGAGACCAACATTGGATCTCGATTTATCATCAATCAATTTGAGAGGGTCTAGGTGTCTTGCCGTGTGTGAACTACTTGGGGAAAAAACCCAATATCCGTGGTTTCTCTGATTGTGGGTCTTAGCCCTTCATGAGTGAGTTGGGTACTGTGTTGTTGTGAAGTCGAGAACACAGGGAACAGCCCAGTTGTTTGAGCTGGGGAATTGCTGTGTTGATTGGATCTATCAGAGTCAACGTGGGTATTGGTGGGTCCTGGCTGTTGGACTATGCGTTTCTTGATGGTATTATCATCTTTGTCCGACAAAGCTCGTTTCGGTTTAGCATTCCTGTTTCTAGTGAAATTTTGTGTGGGGGCATTGTTGGGAACATTTGATGAGGCCTTATTGCCCTTTTTAGGAATAAAGGCATTACCTCCTTTGGAGGAATTTTGTTGGATGGAATAGGCCGTTTGCCATTTGTAGGCTTTGCCTTCTTGGAAAGACCGTTTATCCCTCCAAAATTTTGTTCCCTTTTTGTGCAGAGTTTCTGCAGTGACCACATCAAGTCGTCCCTTGATTTTAGTCTCATGCTTTTGTTCTATTCATATTTTTGTATTTAGGGTAGGAAATACCCATGAAAGCGGCTTACCACCACTTTCAGCCCCCCCATTTACATCTTTGCTTGATCTCTATTTATCTCATATATTCGTTTGAATTACTGTACAAATTTTACTCTTATTCATTATTTGTACTGAACTTTGTTATATATTTTTTGTGGATTTCGTTTTTTTTTTTACTCCAATTTTTGGAGCAAGTAGACATTCTTATCTGGTACAGTTTTTTACTTTTGCCACTGACCATGTTTCAAGGCAGGGAATAGGATGAACTGATGCAGGGTTACTCTGCCAGTCATCACAAGGGGGAGGCCATACAGTCTGAGCTCTCCTCCCTGTGTAGCCAACTTGGCAGACTGGTGGAAAAGAAGGCAGCGCTTTTTTGGCACGTTGAGAGTTTTGAAAAATATCTAAGAGAAGATATTAATCCCTATGGTCTTTGGATTCAGATTTTTCCATTGCTAGACAATGTGAACTCTGATTTCCGTAAAAAATGGGAGCTAAACCTTCAACTTTGTACTGCCAGCATGATGAAACTTCTCATAGAAGAATACAAGACTAGATCGGCACAAGTTGAAAAGGACATTGATGAAATTTATACCAAACTTTTACCCTTCCTGGCTTTACCCGCCTTTAAAGAGCATGAGACTAAAATCAAGGGACGACTTGATGTGGTCACTGCAGAAACTCTGCACAAAAAGGAAACAAAATTTTGGAGGGATAAACGGTCTTTCCAAGAAGGCAAAGCCTACAAATGGCAATAGGCCTATTCCATCCAACAAAATTCCTCCAAAGGAGGTAATGCCTTTATTCCTAAAAAGGGCAATAAGGCCTCATCAAATGTTCCCAACAATGCCCCCACACAAAATTTCACTAGAAACAGGAATGCTAAACCGAAACGAGCTTTGTCGGACAAAGATGATAATACCATCAAGAAACGCATAGTCCAACAGCCAGGACCCACCAATACCCACGTTGACTCTGATAGATCCAATCAACACAGCAATTCCCCAGCTCAAACAACTGGGCTGTTCCCTGTGTTCTCGACTTCACAACAACACAGTACCCAACTCACTCATGAAGGGCTAAGACCCACAATCAGAGAAACCACGGATATTGGGTTTTTTCCCCAAGTAGTTCACACACGGCAAGACACCTAGACCCTCCCAAATTGATTGATGATAAATCGAGATCCAATGTTGGTCTCGATATAATAAATCTTTCTAATTATGAACTCTCTACCGACGAAACGACATTATTAACCAAGGGCCTCTCTTTCTGCCCAGTGGCACCCCTGGACACTTTTGAAATTATAAAGGATATTCACCTGTTCGCAAGGAAGTTGTTACTTAAGAGTCTTTACTCTAAACCCAAAACAGAAATCTCTCATACCAGTGCCCAACAGCACAAAGAAGATATGGATCTGCTTCTATCACTTTGTGACGAGGCAGACCTCTCTGATTTTGATGACATCTCGGACATAGAAACCCTTATGTCGGAATCCATCCCCACTCTAGTACCTGAACGAACTTCTAACATATTAAAAATCAAGTCGGATAAGTTCCCTCCTTTACAAACTAATTCGAACCTGGCTGCCTTTGTAGCACTCACAACAGCAGAGATCAAGAAACTACGAAAACCACGCAACACCAGACAGTTTGCTTACCAATCAAACGAGGCACTAGAGAAACTTAAAGACTGCCACTCACTTACCATCAAGCCCTCCGATAAGGGGGGCAACATCGTGATCCAAACCAATGATCAATACAAGGCTATGTGTGTAAAAATCCTTTCTAATAGGGATTGGTATATTCCCATCCCCACATCTACCATTATAAAATTCGAAACTGAATTTTATGCTCTGGTAGATGGAGCTTTTTCTCAGGGTGCAGTGAACCATGATGTATGGGAGTTTATCCGTACCAAATACCCCAAAATTCCAACTTTCTACTGCTTACCCAAAATCCACAAGGATCTCACAAATCCACCGGGTCGACCCATTGTATCTGGCAGTGGCGCCCTAACGGAGAACTTGAGTATCTTTGTCGATTCACACTTGAAACCCTTTGTAACGCACCTCTCATCCTATATTAAGGACACCATCCATCTTCTAAACAAAGTTGAGCATCTTAGAGTATCTCCAGGAGCATTACTGGTAGCCATCGACGTGGAGGCCCTTTATAGCTCCATCCCACACCCCTTGGGTTTGGCCGCTATAAGGGATGTTTTACTTCCCATCTTCCGTGCTGATCGGAAGCTTGGGGAATTCCTCATCATGGCCTTGGAGTTCATACTCTACCACGGTGTCTTCTCGTTTGACGGCTCCCACTTCCTCCAGGTGCAGGGGGTTGCGACGGGGACCTCTTGTGCCCCATCGTATGCCAACCTGTACCTGGGGGAGTGGGAAAAACTATTCCTGACCAGTAACCCGGTAGAACCATTTATTCATCTCGTATCTGGATGGTTCAGATATATCGACGATGTCCTCATGATTTGGGAGGGATCTACTGAGGAGCTCGAGTCATTCATGTCCATCATGAACTGCAATGAGCTGAACCTAAAGTTCACAGTATCCTCTAGCAACTCTCAAATCCCCTTTCTTGATGTTACCCTGCTTAAAAGCCCCGATGGGTACCTATCAACAGGGCTCTATAGAAAACCCTCGGCGGGTAATACAATACTGCACGCTACCAGTGCACACCCCACATCTCTGATAGGATCAATACCCTATAGTCAATATCTACGCCTCAGACGCAACTGTTCTACCCAGGAATCCTTTCTACGGGAGGCAGCTGGATTACGTGATAGATTACTACACAGAGGGTACTCCAAAAAAATCCTCAAAAGAGCATTTCAACGGGCCAATGGACAAATTAGGTCACACCTATTGGTGCAATCAGGCAAGAAGTCTCCCGATGGCAGTGATGTTACCAGACTAATCACTAAGTACCACACTCAACATCAACAAACGAGAGGGATCTTCAAACAATTCTGGCACCTACTCTCCTTTGACCCTCAACTCAGTCCCTTTGTACCAAAAGAGCCAGCGATAACTTATCGACGGGCCTGCTCACTTAAAGACCACCTCGTGGCCAGTGAGTTCAAGGACAGCTTCAGGAAAGATCCTTGTAAAAGGAAGGGTACCTTCACCTGTGGGGGCTGCTCTATTTGTCGATACATCAATATAGAGCGAGACATTGTATTACCCAATGGTCGGCCTTATAGACCGAGACACTTTGCTAATTGCAAGACATTTGGTGTAATATACTTACTCACGTGTCAATGTAACAGGTTCTACGTGGGAAAAAACAAATTACCATTTTTTAAGCGAGCTTCCCGGCACTTACATGCCATGCGTTCGGCTAACCCAGACTTACCACTAGGGCGCCACATCTTGTCTCAACACAATGGACATTTTTCAGGGGTTACATTTCTAATCCTCGATAGGATCCATCCAAGCCCCAGAGGTGGGGATTGGAACAAGATCCTGTTACAACATGAAACTTGTTGGATTGCCGAACTAGAGGCCAATCTTCCACCTGGCCTCAATGAGCAGATTAGCTTTAGGCCTTTCTTGGAAGGTTTCTCCTCCGGGGGATGTGAAAAAGACGGAAAAAGACTAATCTGTACTATGTGACCTCAACCCATGTGACATCACATTCCCATCATGCCCAGGGAATGTGATGTCACATGGGTTGAGGTCACATGGTGGCATTGCCCTATATAAGTCGATGCCCACCGCTCACACGGCATGTCAGCGCGGAACCTCGTCGTGTCAACATCCAATGGAAGAGAAGGGAGAACACAGCGGAAAGAAAGCCCTGTGCTCCCGGAGGAGACAGGCAGAAGAGGGAACAGAGAAGAAAGAAGTGGAAAGAAAGCCCTGGCTCCGCGGGGGAGCCAGGCAGAAGAGGGAACAGAGAAGACAGCAGAGAAAAGACCGGGGAGTTGGCGCATCCCCGGCAGAAGACGAACAAGACCGGAACCCTGGCGGAAGGCACCGGAAAGACCGGGGGATAGGCGCCATCCCCCGGCAGAAGTCGCCGAAGTCCGGATGCCCCCCCCTAATGAAAAAGAGCTTAAATGGGTTGGGGGTCCCGGCGGAAGGCTCCGGAGAGGACCGAGGGATGGCGCCCTCCCCCGGCAGAAATCGCCGAAGCCCAGGGTCCCGGCGGAAGATCGGGAGAGAAGAAACCCCCCCTTCGGAAAGAGCTAAAGAAGAAAGGGGGGCCCCGGAGCTGATTAATAAATTATTAATTAATTATTATTGACTCACCAAAGCCTCAGCAAGGCGTGGATCAAGGAGAGTTGCCAGCCAGTAATGATCCCTCTCCTTGATAGCACGTACACGAGGATCCTTACGCAGGCTTTGCAGGATCAGGGAGGCCATGCAGCGTAGGTTTGCAGAGGCATTCGGGGCACAGTTCTCTGGGTCACTGAGGATGAAAGGATCCGCAGCCACCTCATTCCAGCCACGTAAAAGTCCACGTGTTCCTTGGTACTGTAAATGATTCCTTGAAGACTGCTGCTGTTGATGCTGAGTGCTAGGCTCCACCTCCATGCTGCTGATACAATCATCCTCCTTCTCCTCCTCCTCCTCCTCTTCCTGTGTGCTAGGTGGGCAAGCAGGAACAGTGTCTGGATAAAGGGGGCCTTGAGAGGTAAGGAAGTCCTCCTCTTCCTCCCTCTGTTCTGCCTCAAGGGCCCTGTCCATTATTCCACGTAGCGTGTGCTCCAACATGTGAATAAGAGGGACAGTCTCACTGATGCATGCACTGTCACCGCTCACCATCCTCGTGGCCTCCTCAAATGGTGACAGGACAGTGCATGCATCCCTGATCAAGGCCCACTGGCGTGGTGAAAAAAACCCAAGCTCCCCTGACCCAGTTCTGCTGCCATATTGGCACAGGTACTCATTGATGGCCCTCTGCTGCGTGTGCAGCCGCTGCAGCATGGCCAACGTAGAGTTCCATCTGGTGGGCATGTCACAGATTAGTCGGTTCTTGGGCAGGTTGTATTCCCTTTGGAGGTCTGTGAGCCGAGCAGTGGCATTATATGACCTCCGGAAATGCACACAGACTTTCCTGGCCTGCTTCAGGACATC
This sequence comes from Rana temporaria, assembly GCF_905171775.1. Classification (NCBI taxonomy): domain Eukaryota; kingdom Metazoa; phylum Chordata; class Amphibia; order Anura; family Ranidae; genus Rana; species Rana temporaria. The sequence continues at coordinate 300,631,447 of NC_053491.1, forward strand.
CTGTAAGCCCGGGTACCTGCCCAAGAACCGCTGCACCACCAAATTTAGGACATGCGCAAAACAGGGCACATTGAGTTTTCCCTGTCACAGGGCAGAGAGGAGCTTGGTGCCATTATCGCTGACCACCATTCCAGGCTTCAGCTGGCGTGGCGTCAACCACCTCTGAGCCTGCCCCTGCAGAGCTGAAAGAACCTATTCCCCAGTGTGGCTCCTGTCTCCCAAGCACACCAGCTCTAGCACCGCATGGCATCTCTTGGCCTGCATTCCTGCGTAGCCCCTCGTACGCCTACGGAGCACGGCTGGTTCTGAGGAAACATCACCACAGGAAGAGGCCACAGAGGAAGAAGAAGAGGAGGGGGTGGAGGAGAGAGGTGTGTCACAACAAGTAGTAGTGTTTTGGAGGCGTGGTGGAGGAACAACCTCCAAAACTACTGTACCTTGCCCTGCGTCCTTCCCAGCTGCCAGCAGAGTCACCCAATGGGCCGTAAAAGACAGGTATCCCTGTCCATGCCTGCTGGACCATGAGTCAGCGGTAATATGCACCTTACCACTGACCGCCCTGTCCAGCGAGGCATGGACATAGCCTTCCACATGCCGTTAGAGAGCCGGAATCGCCTTCCGTGAGAAAAAGTGGCGTTTGGGTACTTGCCACTGAGGTACTGCACATTCCACAAACTCACGGAAGGGGGCAGAATCTACCAACTAAAAAGGTAGCAGTCGAAGTGCTAGCATTTTGCTAAGCTAGCATTCAACCGCTGGGCATGTGGATGGCTGGGAGCATACTTCTTTCGGCGCTGCAGCAGCTGGGGCAGGGAAATTTGTCTGGTACTATCAGTAGATTGCCCGCATGTACTACCACTACTAGGTTGTGACACACCTATTTCTACACCTTCAGTGCAGGCTTCAGAGAGGACTGGGGGTCTAGTGGGGTTGGAGGTCACAGAAGGGCAAGGGGAGGTCCGCTTTGGTCTTTGGTGTGGGTCTTTCTGGTATGCTTGCCAACGAGCTGCATGGCAGCTCGACATATGTCTGGGAAAGCATGTGGTGCCCAAGCGGGTGATGTTTTGGCCACGTGAGATACGCTTGAGACATATGTTGCAAATAGCAAAGGTACGATCTGATGGACATGTTTCAAAAAAGGCCCACACCAAAGAACTTTTGCTGTACCGTTGAGACACAGCAGCGCCATGCACAAGCGAAGATGTGCCACGTAATGCAGTTGGTGTGCTGCCCTTAAGCTGACCCCTGGAGGGCATCCTGCCTCTTTGGAGATGTGCCTGTGCCTCGTCCTCGTCCTCCTCCTCTTCCTCCTCCTCTCTCCTATCAGGCACCCACGTAGAGTCAGTGACCTCATCATCCCCTCCCTCCTCATCACTGTTGAAAACCTGGCAGTATGCTCCAGCTCGGTGAACATCACTGCCAGATTGCTGTCCCTCTTGGCCACCCCCTCTCCCTGGGCTCACATCAATGCCTTCCTCTGTCTGTGTTCCGTCATCGGAGCCTTCAAAACGCTGCGCATCTTCATGCAGCATGTACCCAACACTGTGTTGAAACAGTTCGAGGGGGCTCCTCAGGAGGACATGGTGGGACTAGGGAAGGATTGTGTGATGCCATTGTGCAGAGGGAAGAGGACGCCTTGGCAGCTGCTTTGCCAGACAGACTACAATCAGTCTGTGTGAGAGAGGATGAGGAGGATAAGGACGGCTTGGTCATCCACTCTACTAATTTCTCTGCATGTTGAGGCTCAACATGGCCAGCTCCCGAAAAGAAGGACGAGCGGCCACGGCCACATGCTGAAGAGGATGCACCGCATCCACCACCAGCGTTACCTCTAGATGCAGAGCCTGCTTGCCCTCATGACTCTCTGCATCTCTTTGTTGTCCTTCCAGACATATTCATGCGTTTAGGTGATATTAAACAGAAAACGTGCAGTCAAACCAACTGCGTTTAGGTGCTATTAAACAGCAAACGTGCAGTCAAACCAACTGTGTTTAGGTGCTATTAAACGGCAAACGTGCAGTCACACCAACTGCGTTTAGGTGCTATTTAACAGCAAACGTGCAGTCACACCAACTGCGTTTAGGTGCTATTAAACAGCAAACGTGCAGTCAGACCAACTACGTTTAGGTGCTATAAAACAGCAAACGTGCAGTCAGACCAACTACATTTAGGTGCTATAAAACAGCAAACGTGCAGTCAGACCAACTACGTTTAGGTGCTATAAAACAACAAATGTGTAGTCCGACCAACTACGTTTAGGTGCTATTAAACAGCAAACGTGCAGTCACACCAACTGCGTTTAGGTGCTATTAAACAGCAAACGTGCAGTCAGACCAACTATGTTTAGGTGCTATTTAACAGCAAACGTGCAGTCACACCAACTGCGTTTAGGTGCTATTTAACAGCAAACGTGCAGTCACACCAACTGCGTTTAGGTGCTATTTAACAGCAAACGTGCAGTCACACCAACTGCATTTAGGTGCTATAAAACAGAAAACGTGCAGTCAGACCAACTACGTTTAGGTGCTATAAAACAGCAAACGTGCAGTCAGACCAACTACGTTTAGGTGCTATAAAACAGCAAACGTGCAGTCAGACCTACTACGTTTAGGTGCTATTAAACAGCAAACGTGCAGTCAGACCAACTACGTTTAGGTGCTATTTAACAGCAAACGTGCAGTCACACCAACTGCATTTAGGTGCTATAAAACAGCAAACGTGCAGTCAGACCAACTACGTTTAGGTGCTATAAAACAGCAAACGTGCAGTCACACCAACTGCGTTTAGGTGCTATAAAACAGCAAACGTGCAGTCAGACCAACTACGTTTAGGTGCTATAAAACAGCAAACAGGCAGGCAGACCAACAACGTTTAGGTGCTATAAAACAGCAAACGTGCAGTCACACCAACTATGTTTAGGTGCTATTAAACAGCAAACGTGCAGTCAGACCAACTGCGTTTAGGTGCTATTAAACAGCAAACGTGCAGTCAGACCAACTACGTTTAATTGACATCCGCTGTCACCATCCAAGTGTTCTTATCTGGCTGAATTTGTGATAGTAAATTAATCACCTGTTTGGTATCCCTCAGATACAAAGGCATTTTCTGAACGAGGGGTTGAAGGAAAAAGTCTATATACTATATTTTGTGTTTCTGGGCTCCGCCACCAGTGCCTAAGGCCTAATTTTTCTGCCCCTGTTTAACAGGGGCGCCTAATATCAATTTTTGATGCAATACCTTGCACGTGGCTCCTTGTTGTGCTCCAATTACAGTTATTGGGAGGGGTTGCAGTGTTGTGTTGTGCCTTAGGCCTAATTGTTGTGCCCCTGTTTAACAGGGGCGTCTAATAACAATTTTTGATGCAATAATTTGCATGTGGCTCCTTGTTGTGCTCCAATTACAGTTATTGGGAGGGGTTGCAGTGTTGTGTTGTGCCTAAGGCACAATTTTTCTGCCCCTGTTTAACAGGGGCGCCTAATAACAATTTTTGATGCAATACTTTGCACGTGGCTCCTTGTTGCGCTCCAATTACAGTTATTGGGAGGGGTTGCAGTGTTGTGTTGTGCCTAAGGACAAATTTTTCTGCCCCTGTTTAACAGGGGCGCCTAATAACAATTTTCGATGCAATACTTTGCATGTGGCTCTTTGTTGCGCTCCAATTACAGTATGTTTGAGGGGTGCCCTTTTTTCTACAATTTTGCTTTCACAAAAAAATAATGGCCCCCCACCACCCCTAAAATAATCGAGATATTGTTGCCACACAGCACGTGCGCAAGCAGTATTAAATTACTTTTTTCTTATAATAATTTCATGTTGTGCAGGGACATTTATAAACACGTGCCACTACTATAGACACACAGCAGGTGTGATATTTAAAGTTTCTCTTTTTTTGATGGAAAGGGCTTCTTTCCTTGCAGAAACTGTTATGCATGTCGACATGCTAAACCGTTTCAAGGCAAAAGGAGTGACTTTGTTGGCAACAGCACAGGTCACACCTATGACATCAAAGACTTCATAGGATGTAACACAGAGGGAGTGATATATATTCTTCAGTTTGAGTGCAAACTCCAGTACGTGGTGTGATATTTAAAGTTTCTCTTTTTTTGATGGAAAGGGCTTCTTTCCTTGCAGAAACTGTTATGCATGTCGACATGCTAAACCGTTTCAAGGCAAAAGGAGTGACTTTGTTGGCAACAGCACAGGTCACACCTATGACATCAAAGACTTCATAGGATGTAACACAGAGGGAGTGATATATATTCTTCAGTTTGAGTGCAAACTCCAGTACGTGGGCAGAACAAAGAGAGCACTCAAAACTAGAATAGAGGAACATGTTCGCAATATAGCTAAAGGGTACCCCAAACACAGTGTATCACGCCACTTTGCCAAAGTACATAACCAAGACCCCACAAAACTACAATTTTGGGGCGTGGAGAAATACAAGGCATCATGGAGGGGGAGTCATAAAATCCGTATGATCAGCCAAAAAGAATCACGCTGGATACACACTCTTAAAACACTTACCCCAGGAGGTTTGAATGTTGATTTTGACCTTAATTGCTTTTTAAGCAACTATTAGGGCTATCAGATGGATATTTCCATCATACACTACTCATTCATTCCTAATAATATACACTGAATCTATTGCTCCTCCTATTAGATATGTTATTATTTTCTTCCTTTTTTGAACGCTTATTATTATACATATTTGTTTATTGTTCATCTGGTGACCTCGGGATGACAATGGTGCAACGGCACTTATGACTTTTAATTGGGCACATACGGTTCTTGCAGTAAAAATTATCGGGCGCCCACGGCCAGGGTGGTGGCCAATGGCTGGCTGTCTCGACTGTTTGACCTTAGCAGAGGCACGAGACAGGGCTGCCCTCTTTCACCACTACTATACGCCTTGGCTGCGGGGCCCTTTCTGTACGATCACATGGGCTCTCCGGTCACGCTGGACCTCAAACGGTGCCTTCTTGGGGTGCTTCCGGATAATATAGACAAATATACGAAGACGTTCCTGCATGAGACCTTGTTCTCGGTGCGGAAGGTTATTGCCCGGAATTGGATGCGACCCATGCCCCCTAGGTTTGTGGAGTGGAAGGTGGAGATCAATAATAATCTACCATTCAAAAAGATTATGTACATCAACAGGGAATGCCCGACCAAATATGACAACATTTGGGACCGCTGGCTACAAGACTCTGATACTTGTACGTAAGGCGCCACGGGTCTGTGGTGCCAGATGGGTGGCCTACACCTAGCTGGGCGCTCTGTTGTGGGTCTGGAGGACCTGTATGTCGGTACCAGATACTGCTCTCTTTTTTAAATGTTTTATTATTTTTTCAGTTAATTAACATTATTTGTTTGTTGGCCATGACACTGGTTTTGAACTTTCGGTATTCTGATCACTGTACACCCTCATGTTATCATTGACACTTTAGATGTATGTAAAGACATGTATGCACTTTTTCTTACAATGAAGTTGGTTGGGAGGGGGAAAAAAGAGGGAAAATGGGGAGGGGAAAAGAGAAAAAAGGGGAAAAAACATCCACTACTGAATCCAGCTAAACTAAATGTTACATTTACCATGCTAAAATTCATGTACAAATGCTAGTATGATTGTACAACTGTTAATTTTGATTACAAATAAAACTTTGTTTAAAAAAAAAATAGCTCCTGTAAACTGCCTCTTCTGCAGCCCCAGTGTAAAAGCCTGAGTGCTTTCACACTGGGGCGGTGCGCTTGCGGAACAGAAAAAAAAAGTCCTGCAAGCAGCATCTTTGGGGCAGTGGGGGAGTGGTATATACACCGCTCCTCCATCGCCCCTGGCCATTAAAATGAATTAAAAGCGATTTGTCTTAAAAGCGATTTGAAAGCAGCGCTAAGCAGGCGCTTTTAACCCCTTCTGGGGGGGTTAAAAGTGCCCCGCTAGCATTGTCAAAGCACTGCTATAACAGCGGTAAAACGCCACAAAATTTTGCGGCACTTTACTTCTAACGCCTGCACCGCCCAAGTGTGAAAGAGGTCTAAGCTTTGGCTTATACGCTTGTAGTATGGAATAACCAAAACATTTAAACTTTTTAAAATGAATACAGTTGTATTCAAAATTATTCAACCCCCACTGAAATTGATTGTTTTGCCCAGTTTGACATTGATTTTGATCATCCTGTCATCCTGCTTACAATTAAATCAAAGAGGCACGTGTAGGTCAGACAAATATAACATAACATTTATAATGAAATAACCACAAATGTCTTTTCTGTGCTCACATCATTATCAGTTTTATTCAACCCCCAATTGACATTCAATCTTAGTACTTAGTACAACATCCTTTTACAGTTATAACAGCTTTTAAACTTGAAGCATAGCTTGACACAAGTGTCTTGCAGCGATCTACGGGTATCTTCGCCCATTCGTCATGGGCAAAAGCCTCCAGTTCAGTCACAATCTTAGGCTTGCGCACTGCAACTGCTTTCTTTAAGTCCCACCAGAGGTTTTCAATTAGATTTATGTCTGGTGACTGTGATGGCCACTCCAAAATGTTCCAGCCTTTAATCTGCAACCATGCTCTAGTGGACTTGGAGGTATGCTTGGGATCATTGTCCTGTTGAAAGGTCCAACGTCCCCCAAGCCTCAGGTTTGTGACGGACTGCATCACATTGTCATCCACTATCTCCTGGTACTGAAGAGAATTCATGGTACCTTGCAGACGCTGGAGGTATGCTTGGGATCATTGTCCTGTTGAAAGGTCCAACGTCCCCCAAGCCTCAGGTTTGTGATGGACTGCATCACATTGTCATCCACTATCTCCTGGTACTGAAGAGAATTCATGGTACCTTGCAGACGCTGAAGCTTCCCTGTACCTGCAGAAGCAAAATAGCCCCAAAGCATGATTGACCACCCGCCATGCTTCACAGTAGGTAATGTGTTCTTTTCATCATAGGCCTTGTTCTTCCTCCTCCAAACATAGCGTTGATCCATGGGCCCAAACACTTCTAATTTTGTTTCATCAGTACAGAGAACACATTCCCAAAACTTCTGTGGTTTGTCCACATGATTTTTGCATACTGCAGTCGAATCTTCTTATTCTTTGGAGACAGCAAGGGGGTGTGCCTGGGAAGTTCTGGCATGGAGGCCTTCATTAAGCAGTGTGCGCCGTATTGTCTGAGCAGAAACTTCAGTACCCACATCTGACAAATCTTTTCTCAGTTCCTCAGCAGTCACACAGGGACTTTTCTCCACTCTACACTTCACGTAGCGCACAGCAGTCGAAGTCAGCATCTTCTTTCTGCCACGACCAGGTAGCGTTTCAACAATGCCCTTTGCCTTGAATTTGCGAATGATGCTTCCTATGGTGTCTCTTGGTATGTTTAACATCTTTACAATCTTCTTATAGCCATTGCCCTTCCTGTGAAGAGTAATCACCTCTTCTATTGTCTTCCAGGACCATTCCATTGACTTCACCATGTTTGTAACCACACTAGTAAATGTCTAGAAGGAGCCGAGTATCAAAGTCATTTGAAAGCTGCATGATTGGTGCTTATTAGGCTTTATTGCAGCTCCCTGACATCCACCGGTGTTTTCAATACCTGATTGAAAACACTTCAATGAACCTCAGTTCTTCAGAGTGGTAGTCTTTAAGGGGTTGAATAATTGTGTAAATGAAGAATTCACAAAATAAACATTTACTACTGTATTACAAAACCAATTGATGTCATTTTAGTTGCATATGGTTCTTTAACCACTTAAGCCCCGGACCAATACGCTGTCTAAAGACCCAAGGTGTTTTTACAATTTGTCACTGCGCTGCTTTAACTGGTAATTGCGCGGTCATGCAATGTTGTAGCGAAACGAAATGTGCGTCCTTTTCTTCCCACAAATAGAGCTTTCTTTTGATGGTATTTAATTGCCTATGCGATTTTTATTTTTTGCGATATAAACGGAAAAAGACCGAAAATTTTGAAAAAAAATGATTTTTCTTATAACAAAAAGTAAAACATATCGAATAAACTAAATTTTAGTCAAACATTTAGGCCAAAATGTATTCAGCCACATGTCTTTTGTAAAAAAAATCACAATAAGCGTATATTTATTGGTTTTCGCAAAAATTATAGCGTCTACAAACTAGGGTACATTTTCTGGAATTTTCACAACTTTTATTTTATGACTGTCTCATTTCTTGAGGTGCTAAAATGGCAAGGCAGTACAAAACCCCCCCAAATGACCCCATTTTGGAAAGTAGACACCCCAAGGAAACTGCTGAGAGGCATGTTGAGTCCATTGAATATTTTTTTTTTGGTCCCAAGTGATTGAATAATGACAAAAAAAAAAAAAAATTACAAAAAGTTGTCACTAAATGATATATTGCTCACACATGCCATAGTTATATTTGGAATTGCACCCCAAAATACATTCTGCTGCTTCTCCTGAGTACGGGGATACCACATGTGTGGGACTTTTTGTGAGCCTAGCCGCATACGGGGCCCCGAAAACAAAGCACCGCCTTCAAGATTTCTAAGGGCATACATTTTTGATTTCACTCCTCACTACCTATCACAGTTTTGAAGGCCATAAAATGCCAAGATGGCACACAACCCCCCCAAATGACCCCATTTTGGAAAGAAGACACCCCAAGCTATTTGATGAGAGGCATGTTGAGTCCATGGAATATTTAATTTTATGGCCCCAAGTGATTGAATAATGACCAAAAAAAAAAAAAATTTTTACAAAACGTTGTCACTAAATGATATATTTCTCACATATGCCATGGGCATATGTGGAATTACACCCCAAAATACATTCTGCTGCTTCTCCTGAGTACGGGGATACCACATGTGTGGGACTTTTTGGGAGCCTAGCCGCGTACGGGACCCCGAAAACCAAGCACCGCCTTCAAGTGTTCTAAGGGCATACATTTTTGATTTCACTCCTCACTACCTATCACAGTTTTGAAGGCCATAAAATGCCAAGATGGCACACAACCCCCCCAAATGACCCCATTTTGGAAAGAAGACACCCCAAGCTATTTGCTGAGAGGCATGTTGAGTCCATGGAGTATTTAATTTTTTTGCCCCAAGTCAGTGAATAATGACCAAAAAAAAATAATTACAAAACGTTGTCACTAAATGATATATTTCTCACATATGCCATGAGCATATGTGGAATTACACCCCAAAATACATTCTGCTGCTTCTCCTGAGTACGGGGATACCACATGTGTGGGACTTTTTGGGAGCCTAGCCGCGTACAGGGCCCCGAAAACCAAGCACTGCCTTCAAGATTTGTGTGAGTGAAATCAAAAATGTATGTCCTTAGAAATCTTGAAGGTGGTGATTGGTTTTCGGGGTCTCATACGCGGCTAGGCTCCCAAAAAGTCCCACACATGTGGTATCCCTGTACTCAGGAGAAGCAGCAGAATGTATTTTGGGGTGCAATTCCACATATAACCGTGGCATGTGTGAGAAATATATCATTTAGTGACAATGTTTTGTACATTTTTTTATTTTAATTTTTTTTGGTCATTATTCAATCACTTGGGGCAAACAAATTAAATATTCCTTGGACTCAACATGCCTCTCAGCAAATAGCTTGGCGTGTCTACTTTCCAAAATGGGTCATTTGGGGGGGTTGTGTGCCATCTTGGCATTTTATGGCCTTCGAAACTGTGATAGGTAGTGAGGAGTGAAATCAAAAATTTACACCCTTAGAAAGCCTGAAGGCGGTGATTGGTTTTTGGGGTCCCGTATGCGGCTAGGCTCCCAAAAAGTTTCACACATGTGGTATCCCCGTACTCGGGAGAAGCAGCAGAATGTATTTTGGGGTGCAATTCCACTAATGCCCATGGCATGTTTGAGCAATATATCATTTAGTGACAACTTTGCGCAAAAAAAAAATATATATATATTTATTTTTCCCGCAACTTGGGTCAAAATCTAAAATATTCCATGGACTTGAGATGCCTCTCAGCAAATAGCTTGGGGTGTCTACTTTCCAAAATGGGGTCATTTGGGGGGGTTTTGAATTGTCCTGGCATTTTATGCACAACATTTAGAAGCTTATGTCACACATTACCCACTCTTCTAACCACTTGAAGAAAAAGCCCTTTCTGACACTGTTTGTTTACATAAAAACATATTTTTTTTTTGCAAGAAAGTTAGGTTGAACCCCCAAACATTATATATTTTTTTAAAGCAAAGGCCCTACAGATTAAAATGGTGGGTGTTGCAATTTTTTTTTCCACACAGTATTTGCGCAGCGTTTTTTCAAACGCATTTTTTGGGGAAAAATACACTTTTTTTTATTTTAAAGCCCTAAAACACACTATATTGCCCAAATTATTGATGAAATAAAAATGATGATCTTAGGCCGAGTACATGAATACCAAACACGACACTGCACAAACGCGCAGTGGCGACAAACTACATACATTTTTAAAAGCCTTTAACCACTTAAGCCCCGGACCAATATGCAGCCTAAAGACCCAAGGTGTTTTTACAGTTCGGGACTGCGTCGCTTTAACAGACAATTGCGCGGTCGTGCGACGTGGCTCCCAAACAAAATTGGCGTCCTTTTTTCCCCACAAATAGAGCTTTCTTTTGGTGGTATTTGATCACATCTGCGGTTTTTAGTTTTTGCGCTATAAACAAAAATAGAGCGACAATTTTGAAAAAAAAGCAATATTTTTTACTTTTTGCTGTAATAAATATCCCCCAAAAACATATATAAAAACATTTTTTTTCCTCAGTTTAGGCCGATACGTATTCTTCTACCTATTTTTAGTAAAAAAAATCGCAATAAGCGTTTATCGATTGGTTTGCGCAAAATTTATAGTGTTTACAAAATAGGGGATAGTTTTATTGCATTTTTATTTTTTAATTTTTTTTTACTACTAATGGCGGCGATCAGCAATTTTTTTCGTGACTGCGACATTATGGCGGACACTTCGGACAATTTTGACACATTTTTGGGACCATTGTCATTTTCACAGCAAAAAATGCATTTAAATTGCATTCTTTATTGTGAAAATGACAGTTGCAGTTTGGGAGTTAACCACAGGTGGCGCTGTAGGAGTTAGGGTGCACCTAGTATGTGTTTACAACTGTTTGGGGGTGTGGCTGTAGGAATGACGTCATCGATCGTGTCTTCCCTATAAAGGGAATGACGCGATCGATGCGCCGCCATAGTGAAGGACGGGGAAGCCGTGTTTACATACGGCTCTCCTCGTTCTTCAGCTCCGGGGAGCGATCGCGACGGAGCGGCTATAAACAAATAGCCGCGCCGTGGTCCCGGATCGCTCCCCGAGCGGACCCGACCTCCGCATGTAGCGGGGGGGGTCCCGATCGGACCCCCCACCCGCTAATAGGCGAGGACGTACCTATACGCCCATGTGCCTGTACGTGCCATATTGTGGACGTATATGTACATGGGGTGGTCCTTAAGTGGTTAAAAGCCTTTACAGGTTACCACATTAGATTTACAGAGTAGGTCTACTGCTAAAATGACTGCCCTCGAGGGTGATACCCCCACATGCATGGTGCAATTGCTGTTTACATATGACTCCAGACCGACGCTTGCGTTCGCCTTTGCGCAAGAGCAGGGGGGGACAGGGATGCTTTTTTTTTTTTTTTTATATATATATATTTATTTAGCTTTTTTTATTTTATTTGTTAACTGTTCCTTCCATTTTTTTTTTTTTTTTTACCATTTTTATTGTTATCTCAGGGAATGTAAATATCCCTTATGATAGCAATAGTTAGTGACAGGTACTCTTTTTTTTAAAAAAATGGGTCTGTTAGACCCTAGATCTTTCCTCTGCCCTCAAAGCATCTGACCACACCAAGATCGGTGTGATAAAATGCTTTCCCATATTCCCAATGGCGCTGTTTATATCCGGGGGGGGGGACATTCCCTCCCACTGAATGTAAAAGCAGTCTAGAGACTAATTAGCCGCTAGAACTGCTTTTACATGAAAGCCGACCGCTGGCTGAAAAGAATGATACCAAGATGATGCCTAAACCCGCAGGCATCATTCTGGTATAACCATTCAAAGTCCAGCAACATACCAGTACGTTGATGGTTCTTGTTGGACATGTATTGTAACCTTTTTTTTTTCATGCAGCCTGTTGGCTGAACGAAAAAAAGATTGATCGGTGGGTATGCCCACCCTTAGAATACCTCCCTTCATCCACCCACTTCTAATGATGGGCATACATGCACCAATTATATATGCCGAAGCATGGGGGCATCCTCCCGCAAAAAAGTTATGCCGTGTGTACGGACTTTTCTATGCCGCGTACACCCGGTCGGACTTTTCTATGCCGTGTACACATGGTCAGACTTTTCCACGGGAAAGCCTCCGTAGGAATGTCAACCGTATGTACGCGGCATTAGAAGCAAAATCGCTCCTCCGCCCCTAATGCCCCCATGCTTCGGCATATATGCTCTTTTTTGAACTGTGGTGGTGAAATCACCTCCTACAGCATTGGAGTCGCGGCTTTATATATCGTGGGAGCAAACGCTGTTGCTGTCACGCTAAATAAATCCGCGCTGCAACTGAATGGCGTACCTGCTAAGCAAATGATGGTTAACATTAAAACAAAGTAACATTCCAGTATAACAGTAAGAACATACCATACCTGCAAAGCAAATACCAATAAAAAAAACATAGTAAAAAATAAAACATTTTTTAACGCAACCTGTGCCTAAAATATATATATATGCCGAAGCATGGGGGCATCCTCCCGCAAAAAAGTTATGCCCTGTACACACGGTCGGACTTTTCTATGCCGCGTACACACGGTCGGACTTTTCTATGCCGTGTACACATGGTCAGACTTTTCCACGGAAAAGCCTCCGTAGGAATGTCAACCGTATGTACGCGGCATTAGGAGCAAAATCGCTCCTCCGCCCCTGCTGCCCCCATGCTTCGGCATATATGCTCTTTTTTTTAACTGTGGTGGTGAAATCACCTCCTACAGCACTGGAGTCGCAGGTTTATATATCGTGGGAGCAAACGCTGTTGCTGTCAAGATAAATAAGTCCGCACAACAGCTGAATGGCGTACCTGAAAACAGTAAAGTAAATTACATACCTGAAAAGCAAGCATGAAAAAACATAACAATAAAACTTTGCAGAATAGAATACAGTAAAAAAGAGCAGAACAATAGAGAGAGAATAGAGAGGGAGAGAACAATAAAACGACAACTATTTTTTTTTTGTTTTTTTTAACACTTTTTTTTTTGTAACTGTTCAACTTTTCGGTTCCAGGTTTGGGTCTCTCAAAATGCGATGGCATCTTGGGAGACCCTGTGTAAGTGTGCCTAGCCTGTGAAATGTTTTTACCCTACACTAATAATTAACTTGTGTCTGGAAGCGTTCAAAACATTCACCAATACAAAGACCGGCAGGATCGGCAGGACATTTGGGACAAAAATAACGGGTGTCACGCCTAAATCTGCGCTTGCTACAGACACGACATCTTCTTTGGGGGGCTCGTTGGGTAGGGGTACTCTCAAGGGCATATGAAAAATGCCTCTCATGCAGTCGGCTTACTGCATTTGGTTGGGGATGGTGAGGTACAGTACCGCCTGGATACAGGAGTTCTGTGATGATATCCTTCTGGAATTGAAGGAAGGATCCATTCTGTCCTGAAGCTCTGTCCTGAGCATTCAGTAGAGCCAATTGAAATAAATGTAGAGACACTTTTTTGTACCAGCGTCTCGTCTTGCGGGCAATATGATACGGCGCCATCAACTGGTCGTTGAGGTCCACCCCTCCCATATTTTGGTTATATTCGTGGACACAGAGGGGTTTCTCCACAACACCAGTCGCCGTACGAATTTGTACTGTCGTGTCTGCGTGAAGGGTGGTAAGAACAAAAACATTCCTATTGTCCCGCCACTTCACAGCGAGCAAATGTTTACATCTGAAGCAGGCTCTCGCCCCCAGCCTTAGATGAGAATCTACAAGCCTCTGGGGAAAGCCCCGGCGATTAGGTCGCACGGTGCCACATGCTCCAATCTGACGATCAAACAAGTGACTAAAAAGTGGCACGCTGCTGTAAAAATTGTCCACATACAAGTGGTACCCATTTCCGAATAAGGGTGACACCAAGTCCCAAACGATCTTGCCAGCGCTCCCCATGTAATCTGGGCATCCTTCTGGCTCTACCTGACTATCTTTGCCCTCGTAAACCCTAAAGCTCCATGTGTAGCCTGTGGCCCTGTCACAGAGCTTATAGAGCTTGACCCCGTATCTGGCACGCTTGCTGGGAATGTACTGTTTGAAAGACAAGCGGCCAGCAAATTTAACCAGGGACTCATCAACGCAAACAACCTGCTGGGGATTAAACAAGGCTGCAAAACGTTCGTTGAAATGGTTTACGAGGGGCCGAATTTTGTAGAGCCGGTCAAATTCAGGGTCTCCACGTGGACGACAAAGTGCATTGTCACTGAAATGCAGAAACCGCAGGATCGCCTCGTATCGTTTCCTGGCCATGTGAGCAGAGAACACGGGCATATGGTCAATTGGATGTGTGGACCAATACATCCGCAATTCCGGAAATGGGTGTATGCCCATGTTGAGGGTAAGGCCCAGAAAGGTTTTAAATTCGGAAACCTCAATAGGTTTCCATTCTTTGGCAAGGAGAGACTGGGGATTAGCGGCGATGTAGGTACCAGCATATAAATTACTCTGGTCCACAATAGATCTATAGAGATCTTCCGTGAAATACAGCAAATAAAAATCAAGTGCCATAAAATTCGCTGTATCCACCTGAATACCGGGTTGGCCAGTGAATGGGGGAAGTACGGGTTCTGCAGAAGTGGTGGGGACCCAATCAGGATAGGCGAATTCTGCAGGAAGGGCACTATGAGCACGACGGGCCTGTCTTTGTCTTCTTCTTGGTGGCAGCGGGACACTACTCATGCTTGCCACCTCGCCAGCTTGAACTGCACTTATGGGACTCGCCACGTCACCACGTGATACTGCAGTGCTGGATGAACGACCAGGGTGTACTAGGCCGCTGGTGCTTGCCAATCCACCAGAAGGAATAGCGGCGCTAGTACTGGCTCTCTGCTCCATACGAGGGACCTGCGGTTCTTGCTGCTCAACAACATCAGAAC
The DNA here is from genome assembly GCF_905171775.1 of Rana temporaria. NCBI lineage: Eukaryota > Metazoa > Chordata > Amphibia > Anura > Ranidae > Rana > Rana temporaria. Next base: position 300,646,575 of record NC_053491.1, read on the forward strand.
GGGGTCGGGTACGCCTGGCCTTAGCAGGGACCACCACTCCGTCGTCCGAGCTACCTGACATGGAGCCGCTGTCGTAAACAGGTTCATATTTTGAGCCTGATTCTGACAGATGCGTGACCTCCTCCTCTTCACTATCTGACATGCACAGAATCCTGACGGCCTCTTCACCAGTGTACATTCGCTTTGCCATTTTGGGCTCTAAATTTAGTGGTACACTGGTGATGATTCACAGGTAAAAAAAGCACCTGACTATAGAAAGGAAAATGTAGAAAACGCTTCGAAAAAAACTGTTAGTGATCGCAGGGATCAGGCCTGTCTCTGCGAACGCTGCAGTTATGTGTCTTGTGTTTTTGAAGTGACAGTGATCGATCGATACTGCACTTGGGTGGGTTGGGCTGGGCAGAGGGGGAAACGCAGGTGCTAGCGGGTATCTGGGCTGATTCCGCTAACAATGCATTTTTGGGTACCCTAAACTGCTGGGTACGCTAGTATAGATCTGATCAGATCAGGTATCGATCCGTTCAGATACTATACCACTAAGGGGGGTGTATGCTTTGCGAGTGGGTGTAAGCGGTACTGGCCCTAACCTAACGCTACCTGGGGCGACGCAGACCCTGACTGACGCTAAAATTTAATTTATATCACCCGCTGGGCGATCAGGGGGTTAAACCTTTATTGGGTTATATACGGCGGGTGCCCTGATGCTATAAACAGCAAACTAACTAACCAGCGTCAACCGTAACACTTATACGGTGATCACTGGTGAAAGGGTTAACTAGGGGGCAATCAGGGGTTAAAAACTTTATTTATGGGGGTACCTAACGCTATAGAACCTGGCGGCGAACCTCAAAAAAAACTAACTGCCTAGCGGCAACAGTGACACTAATACAGCGAACAGAAAATCGATCGCTTAGTGACAGTGGCAATTTGGGTGAAAGGGTTAACTAGGGGGCAATCAGGGGTTAAAAACTTTATTTATGGGGGTACCTAACGCTATAGAACCTGGCGGCGAACCTCAAAAAAAAATAACTGCCTAGCGGCAACAGTGACACTAATACAGCGATCAGAAAATCGATCGCTTAGTGACACTGGCAATAGGGGGTGAAAGGGTTAACTAGGGCGGTGATCAAGGGGTTAAACCTTTATTAGGGGGGGGTAGGGGGCTACCCTGGACCTAAAGGGGGCTAAAACTAACTGCCCTAACACTTTTTTCTGTATCACTGACACTAAATGCAGCAATCAGAAAATAAATGATTACTGCATTCAGTGACACTGTTACAGGAGACTGGGGGGGGGGTGATCGGCGGTGACTGGGGGGGGGGTCAAATGTGCCTAATGTGCTGGTGTTAGAGTAGTGTTGGGGTGCAACTTACTTGTGTGATGTCTTCTCTCCTCAGCGGTGGTCGATATGACCACCACGAGGAGAGATCACACAGTTCCTGCTTCCTGTGTTTACACTAAACACAGGAAGAGGAGTAGGGGAGCGCTGGCATTGGCTGAGAGCGATCCGGAGGGGGTGGCTGAAAACGAACAGCCGCCCCCCATCCCGGATCGCTTCTGCAGCTTACCGACCCGCGGCATGTACCGGGGGGGGGGGTCCCGATCGGACCCCCGACCCCCGTCAAGCAGGGCACGTACGGTACGTTAATGTGCCTGTCCGTGCCATTCTGCTGACGTAAATGTACAGGAGCGGGTCGGGAACAGGTTAAGAAGTCCTTGTAGGATTTCATTCTGAATACAATTACAAATGTACACTAAATTCACTAAAACCCTTTACAGCATTGGGGGGTTGAATAATTTTCAACACAACTGTAGGATAATCATCAAAACAATTTGAGCAGTTGTGCTGTTCCCTTATATATTAGACTACATTGGTGTATCACTTTCCAATGAGGATGGCACCATCTTTATCCATAGGAAAAGTGATATTGTCCCCCCAACACCCATTCAGTTCACAGTAATAGTGTAGGTTTGTTTTCCTGACGCCAGTAAATTCAATGAAGCTAAGCTACTGGGAAGAAATCTTAAAAAGCACATATTGACATTACAGTGAATAAGTAGTTTGGCATGCCCTTCTTTCTTGAGCACATTTTCCCCATACGTTAATAAACGTTATATTTGCAACATTAGCTCACAGTCAAACCACTTAACTGCAGTATTATTGTTATTATTTTATTTTTATGATGCTGAGAGTACTCAGGCTGAAAATCCGAAGACTGTATTTTAATAGTGCAAAAGGAAGCATGATTCCGTATAATATACCGTATGTATATCCTAATGTGTATTATTAATGTGATATACATCATTGGCTGATGCATTGTGTAGAAAGCAGTGGGAAAAAAATGAACACATTAATTTAGTTTTCCTTGAGAGATGTATGCAGATACCAAGAATAAAACAATACCAGTGTAAATAATACTAAGAACCACAGAGCAACCTTACGTTTCTGACACAAAAAGATCTATTGTGGCACATCTTTTACACATTGGATGCCAGTGCCATATTGAAATAAGTAGGATTTTCTACATACATATTTACAAACAGGAATGACACCAAACCAGACCAATGCGACATCCTAACACAGAAATTATAGTTTTCTTGCTTTTCGCAATGGTCTGAAAATGATGTTACTGGGAATGGGTGTATGGATATAAAAAAAAAAAAAGACATTCAGGTTTGCTGCTTATTTAACCATTTAAGCCCCAGACCATTTTGCTAGCCAAAGACCGGGCCACTTTTTGCGATTCGGCACTGCGACGCTTTAACTGACAATTGCGTGGTCGTGCAATGTGGCTCCCAAACAAAATTGACGTCCTTTTTTTCCCACAAATAGAGCTTTCTTTTGGTGGTATCACCAAATGTGATCACCTCTGCGGTTTTTATTTTTTGCGCTATAAACAAAACTAGAGCGAAAATTTTGAAAAAAAATCTATATTTTTTACTTTTTGCTATAATAAATATCCCCTAAAAACATATATGTGACGAGACCCTTTGCTCGCCCGGTTCTGCTCTCCCGACACTCCTCTGCTACTATTGAGTCAGCTTGCAGATTGCAACGTCTGATGGTCCAGTCATCCAAGGTTCCGGGATCCGAACTACAGCTATGTGCCGTTCAGACCCATTAAGAACAAACACCAGGCAGGCTGTATGTAAGTTCAAACAGGACTCTCTTTAATGGCCGCATTCTGCTGGTTATATACAGTTTACAAGCTTATCATCAATCAAAGAACAATGAAATCTCCACACTGGGGCTTCCATACAGATTATAGGTAGACACTCTGGTGCCGACCCTGACAAGACACATTTCTTTAGGTAATGACATTAGTGAAGTTAATTACTAATTGTAACAGAATACAGAATAACAACGAAGCAATCAGAATAATTAACCTGAGCCAATTATCTAATCATTTAGCCTGACGAGGTGAATAGGCGTCTCGTCTGCAATTCCCCACGATACAATACACATCTCTTAAGGTCTTCTTCACACACACAATAGATCAATTAACCTTTAGAATAGAGAGCTGGCTGGTGGTGGGACATTAGCATTTCAACAGTCTGTTATGCAGAGGAATGAGTCACTCTGGCCCACATGAAATCACCTGTAATATGTCCCATCTCATGTAATACATGAATTATGATTTATTAGCAACCCTCTCCTGTGTAACAGATGTCAAGTAGAAACACTTTAGCATCCCAAGGTCCATGACAATATAAAAAAAGTTTTTTTCCTCAGTTTAGGCCGATACATATTCTACATATTTTTGGTAAAAAAATCGCAAGCGTATATTGATTGGTTTGCGCAAAAGTTATAGGCCCGGATTCAGATACAAATGCCTATCTTTAGGCGGGCATAGCGTATCTCATATACGCTACGCCGCCGTAACTTTGAGAGGCAAGTCCCGTTTTCAGAAAGAACTTGCGCCCGAAGTTACGGCGGCGTAGCGTATATGGGCCGGCGTAAGCCCGCGTAATTCAAAATAGGCAGGTAGGGGGCGTGTTGTATGCTAAATAGTCGTGACCCTGCGTAATTGACGTTACTAACGAACGGCGCATGCGCCGTCCGTGAAAGTATCCCAGTGCGCATGCTCCAAATTACTGCAAATAGTCATTGCTTTAGACGTGAACGTAAATTACGCACAGCCCTATTCGCGTACGACTTACGCAAACGACGTAAACAACGCAAAATTCGCCGCTGGCCCGAAGTCCATACCTAACATTGGCTACGCCTCATAGAGCAGGGGTAACAATACGCCGAAAAAAGCCTTATGTAAACGGCATAAAAAAATTTGCCGGGCGCACCTACGTTTCTGAATCGGCGTATCTAGCTCATTACCATATTCAACGCATATTCAACGCGTTAATCTACGGAAGCGCCACCTAGCGGCCAGCGTAAATATGCAACTAAGATACGATGGCGTAAGAGACTTACGCCGCTCGTATCTAGGCCACTGTGAGGCGTATCTGATTCTATGAATCAGGCGCCGAGTTGAGATGGCCCGCATTCGGAGTTACGATGGCGTCTAGGGATACGCCGTCGTAACTTCTTTCTGAATCCGGGCCATAGTGTCTACAAAATAGGGGATAGAATTATGGCGTTTTTATTATTATAATTTTTTTTTTACTAGTAATGGCGGTGATCTGCGATTTTTATCGTGACTGCGACATTATGGCGGACACCTTTGACACATTTTTGGGACCATTGTAATTTTTACAGCGATCAGTGCTATAAAAATGCACTGAATACTGTGAAAATGACACCGGCAGTGAAGGGGTTAACCACTAGGTGGTGCTGAAGGGGTTAAGTGTGCCCTAGGGAGTGTTTCTAACTGTAGGGGGGATGGGCTGTGTGTGACAGGACAGTGATCACAGCTTCCGATTACAGGAAGCTGTAAACACTGTCCTGTCACTAGGAAGACTGGGGAAATGCTTGTTTACATCAGCAGTTCTCAGTTCTTCCTCACTGTGACACGATCGTGGGTATGCCCATGAACATTGAGTCCACGGGACCCGTGGTCGGAGTCATGGAGCTCGCGGCCACAATGCCGTCATCCTAAAAGGGACTTATATATACATCCTTTTGCCTACCCGTGCCATGCTGCAGACGTATATACGCGTGCGGTGGTCGGTAAGTGGTTAAAGTGGATGTAAACCCACTCTCATCCTTTATAAACTACTGCCATAGTGCTGATCTATAATGATATACATGCCTCCTGCATGTATTCTTACCTGTCAAATGTCTCCCCTCTGTCTGTTATAAGAACTGAAAAACTGCAGATTGTGGGTGGGTCTGTTGTCTGGAGCTCAGTGGGTGGAGTCGTGATTTTAGTAGACTCCCCGCCCACCTCTACACTCCCCTTGTCAACATGCATTTTCTCATGTGTATTCCTTACACTAAATTCTGCTATAATCACCAACATCCAGTCAAAATCCAGAAAAGTAACCATATGACTTCAGAAAAGGAGTGGGGGTGGGAATAATGCCTGTCTCAGGCTAGTGCATGAGATATGTAAATAACCTGTCATTCATAGCAAGGGGGAAGAACGGACAAAAGTTTTCTCCTGTTTGTCCTTTTATCTCACTGAAAAAAAGAAAAGAGGATTGCTCAGAGCTGGATTAACTCTTTGTGGCAAGACTGGGCACAGATGATAGGAAATCTTATACTCTACATTGTGACAGCAAAAAAAATGTGGGTTTACATCCACTTTAAATTACTCTAAACCAGGATAATACATTGTTTTCAAATAAGAAAAGCTGGGCAATAAATTTGTAAAAATGTAACATATTTTTCAGGCTCCATGAACAGTAGCTTATTTTTAAGCTCCTAGTAGCTGATTTTTTTTCTGCCCCTAGATGCAAATAGTGTTATCCTAGGTGTCCATGCACACTATTTTAGGCTAGATGTTTTTTTCAAGCTTCAGCTTCTTGGAACAGAAAAATAAATAAATAATTTTTATAGCCAGCGGCCCAACGGCATCCTCAACAACCAGTGTATAGCTGGTTGTTAAGAAGGGGGCCAGCAAGCCAGCTGCTGCTTTCTTAACAATGAACAATGGCGTTCCTTTTTTTTTTGTATTTTGCTCGGGCTGCCACTGGAGTAACACAGTCTCTCCTGAGAGGGAGTGCGTCACCAGTCAGCTCTGCAGGGGATTCCTCCCCCGTCCCTCTGCTCGCTGACACTGCATAATGCGAGCGCCCACACAACCACAGCCGCCCGATTTGCTTCTTCCCCTGCATCCTCATTGGCACGGAGAAGAGTGAGTTTCAGGAAGGACTCTACAAGCACTGTGGGGGGAGGGGGGCCCAAGCCTTCATCTCAGTTACTGAAAAAACAGACTGATTTCTCCCATCCTTAGGACAGGAGAACCAGCCTGTAAATTCTGAGAGTGGTGACTACAAGCTGAGCCAAGTGTCAGTCTATGACACTCTTTCACAGCCCAGTGAGTCCTCACTCTCCTCACATACGAGCAGGGAGGAATACAGCTCCTCCTCCTCTTTCCAGTCCCGCCCACACTATCCCGGCTTGCTTTATCTGAAGAGAGGGGATGTGTGGGTGGTAAATATGAAAATGAGCAGCATTCCTGGCTGTGTGTGAATGATGCCTGAGATTCTAGCCTGGACCACGGGTAAGTGTATGCACTGCAGACTGCAGTACACTGTAATCAAGGAACTGCATTATCTCCATCCCTTCTCTCCCCCATCTGTCTCCCTCCCCCTCTCCTGTTCTTTCAAGACATTCACAATTTACTTTCACTTTCAGTTAGGCAGGTAATAGATGGTGCAAATTTCTTTCATGCATCCACAGATTGCAGAAAAGAAACTTGCATGATTCCCCCATCAACACAGAGAGTGCTGACAGGGGAATATCCCTCCTGCCCAGCAATTGTATTCTCCCGACAAACAGTGATTATCATTAGTGGCTATAACAATCACTAGTGATAATCATAAGAGAATCTGCTCATTAATTGTTCAAATCTCAGCCAGTTCCTGCTGAACCAGCTGAGATTTAAACTGTCTATGGCTGGTCTTAGCTCTTAGGCAGCCCATACATTGATCACTTTTTTTCATTTAACTATTAGGTTTAATGAAAAAAAAAAAGAAATGATCCAATTCCCCCATCTACATATTATAGGTGGATGGGGGAATCCTCCCAGTGTGGACCAGTGGTGGAACAACCAGAGTCGCTGTCCTGCCCCGGCTATTCACAGCGCTGGTCTCTGTCTCCATGGCAGCGGCGGCAGCACATTGTAACCCAGTGCTGGTTACTTTATGGGGCTGATGTACAGGAGGGCCGGCACAATTTGTTGTTAGAGATGGGCTGGGAATGTTCAAAATTCCACATGCCAGCGCCTGCCAGGAAGCCAACACTGCACAGCGCTAATCACAGGCATTGAGACATTTCCCGGTGCGCAGCTGCACAGATCAGGAAATGTCTCACTGGCTGTGATTAGCACTGTGGAGTGTCGGCTTCCTGGCGGGCTCAGGCATGTGGGTATTTTAAACACTCTCAAGCCCATCTCTATTGGTTGTAGACAGTTGCGCTCCCTGCAGGTTGCTTAGCAGCAGTGGAGCCTTCTCTGACATGCTGATCGGGATGTAATCCAGGTGATGCTCCTAGTCAAATCCTAGTGTTAAATATCAGTGATTTTATTAATCAAAGCCCACACTTTACAGGCATTGAGCCAACATGGCTGCTGAATATACGGTTGATTATATATATGTGGTTGTACTCTTGATGCTAATAAATACTGTGTTTATTAGATCTGACTGGGAGCATCATCTGGATCACATGCCGATCAGCATGACAACAGAGAACGTTATACAGCATTACTGCTGCTAGGTGACCAGCTGGGGGCTCAGCTCTCTATAACCAATAGTGCCAGCCTTCCCCCGCATGCACCCATAATGTCATCAGCAGTAGGTCCTAATAGACTTCCGCCGCTGCCAAGGAGACAGACGCCAGACCAGCGCTGTCAATAGCAGGGACAGGACAGCTGGGGAACCCCACAGTGGCAGAACACCAGGGCCCGGTGGCAAGACAACCTTTGCAACCCTGATAGTTCTCCCACTGCTTTGGACTCTTATATTTTCTTGGTGTGCTGGTGACATATATCTCTTGTTTTCTGCCACCCTGGGGGGCCCCAGTATAGTAGGAAGGGAGCTCACTGCAGAACATGTGAAAGGGCCCGTTGTGGGATCGTAGTAAAGGGCCCCAGGATATATATATATATATAATTGCATTTTATAGTTGGCCCCCCTACCTTTGTCCCTGTCCCCCCATGTGCCCCCCTAAATATGAAAGCTGGAGACGCCACTGACAATGAATGGCTAATTTGCTGAATATAAACAAAACAATTGGCGGCAATAAAAAGTAAAAAAAATAAAAACAGCGTGCCTGTTGATGAGGACAAGGGCCTGGTATGGATTGGGGGACCCCAAGCTGTTTTTTTTCCTCCTGGTGGTTGTGGGGGTGCGACTTATTGAAATCTGGAAGCCCTTTTAACAAGGATGCCCCCAGATCCCCCCTATATGAATGAGAATGTGGTACATGGTACACACCCTTACTCATTCACCAAAAAAGTGTCAAATAAAAATGCACTCCTTTAGTAAAACAAACAAAAAAGTGCCCCGATAGGTCAGGTATGGATTTTTGAGGGGAACCCTATGCCTAAATCCCCTATCCGAGCATGCAGCCTGGCAGGCCAGGAAAGGGGGGAGTGCGCGAGCAGGCCCCCTGCTGAACCATAACTGGCCACATATAAAGTTTAAATTGCTAAATTTAAAACCTAATTGGGTGGGACTTTAAATTAAGCTATGGCCATCCTACACGTAAGCCTCCATCCCCGGCAACATGAAAAAGGAAAAATAAATTATTTTACTTTAATTGAAAGAGAACACTAGGGCAGAGTGAATCAATCAATATGATAAAAAATATTTATTAATGGCATGCTAGAGCACAATGCAATGTAGGTAAACAGGGTAGATCAATAAATGAGTTACAATGTATAACAGAAGCATGATTGGTAAATCATATAGCATTCTAATAGTAACAAAAATAAACATAATAACACATGATAAAACAATGAAACCAGCAATGTGACCCAGAATGACATATAACCATAATAAATAGTAAAAAACAATTGATGATTCAGACAATATCAAGCCCATAGTAATAAACATCTTCACTGTGACATGACAGCTATATTGTATGTTCGTATTCTCGGCGCGTTTCGTGGAATAACTCCACTCATCAGGAGCAGCTAGGGACTGGGGTAACCTACAATAAATAATAGTTGATAATGAGAAACAAATGAATGGTAATTAATTAGAAAGGGAAGAGAGGGGACACTACACAGTGATCCTAACAATCTTACCTATGGGTATTTGGTAAAACAATATAAGCAGTAGCAAAGCTGATAGAAGGCATTTGGGGGCTGAGAGATCAAACCCCGGGGAGCTGAAGTGGCTGCAAAGCGGCAGCAGGGGACACCCAAATTGACAAGGTAATAATGTAATGATAGGTATAACAGTGGAAGCCATGAGGATTTCTGTAACAAATAATAAATAATGCATAAAAATAGTGAACTGAACTAGTGGAAGGCAAAAACTATAATGATAAAAGTGAAAATATTAAAATCAGGTCAGGGCGTATAAAACACCCTAATGTGTGAAGATAGCGAAAAAGTGGTGAGGGATGAATCAACCCAATGTATAGGAGTCAGAAACAACAGTAAAGTGAGTGAATTAGAAGGTTTAACCATGATAACCATGGTGTAAAAGTGTCCAGGAAAAAAGGTAAAGGTAGTGACCATAGACACTAGTCAAAAGAGGGACACCCCACCAGCCGACAGAGCCCCACTAACGTCACGTGGTGTGCTGGAGAGGAGCGGCGACCGCATACACGCAACCATTGCCTATAAGTAGTCACCTAACCCCTCCCTTTATAGCTAATGCAGATGGAAATACACACGCCAGCACGTGGCGTCAGGATAGACGTCAATCGCGCGGACGTGTGAGGCGTGACGGCGATGCGCAGCGAGTACATCCCCCCAGCCCCGCAGCCAATAGGTACACTCACTTTACTGTTGTTTCTGACTCCTATACATTGGGTCGATTCATCCCTCACCACTTTTTCGCTATCTTCACACATTAAGGTGTTTTATACGCCCTGACCTGATATTAATATTTCCACTTTTATCATTATAGTTTTTGCCTTCCACTAGTTCAGTTCACAATTTTTATGCATACTTTATTATTTGTTACAGAAATCCTCATGACTTCCACTGTTATACCTATCACTACATGATTACCTTGTCAATTTGGGTGTCTCCTGCTGCCGCTTTGCAGCCACTTCAGCTCCCGGGGATATGATCCCCCAAATGCCTTCTATCAGCTTTGCTACTGCTTATATTGTTTTACCAAATACCCATAGGTAAGATTGTTCGGATCACCGTGTAGTGTTCCCTCTCTTCCCTTTCTAATTAATTACCATTAATTAGTTTCTCAATATCAACTGTTATTTATTGTAGGTTACTCCATACCCTAGCTACTCCTGATTAGTGATGTACAGAACGGTTCGACGGCGACTAGTTTGCGGCGATTTTCGCTTGTTCGCGTTCGCCGGCGAACATATGCGCTGTTCGATCCGCCTCCTATTAATTAACATTGAGCAAACTTTGACCCTCTACCTCACAGTCAGCAGACACATTCCAGCCAATAAGCAGCATACCCTCCCTCCCTGACCCTCCCACCTCTAGGGCAGCATCCATTTTAGATTCATTCTGATTCTGCATTCTTAGTGAGAGGAGGGACAGTGTTGCTGCTGCTGATTTTATAGGGAAAGCGATAGTTAGGCCAGTGTACTCCAGTCCTGAAAGACTCATCTGATCTCTGCTGTTAGAACAGCACCCCAAACAGCCCTTGTTAGGGCTAATCAATCAGTCAGCTTTTTTTTTCTCTGTAATCTGTGCTGCGTGGTTTACTGAGAGAGACAGAGAGAGAGAGAGAGAGAATGTAATTTTTGGGAGTTAGAGCAGGCAGGCTAGTCAGTTAATGTTACAGTGTGTAGAGGATATATATACATCACCAGGAGTTGTACATATATTTATACACTGTATAGTTTAGTTATATTAGAGGTGCAGGGTGCTGTGTAATATAAAGGGGTCCAGTGGTGCAGGGTGCTATGTAAAGGGGCCCAGAGATGTGGGGTGCTGTGTAATGTAAGGGGCCCAGGCTCACAGTCTAAACTGTGCCCACCTGCCAGTGCCACATCTCATCTATATTGTGTTGGCACAGTTGATAAGATATAAAAACAAAATTCACTGCAATACTAAATAGTAGTCTTTTGTCTGCCAGGGTGTCTTTGCCTCACAGGGTAAACGGTGCCCACCTGCCTGCCAGTGCCACATCTCATATCTGGTGGCACAGTAGCTTGCACGCATAGTACAACTAAACTAATCTAAAAAAAATGACAGGCAGAGGCAGGCCACCCCGCAGGGGCCGTCGTGGTCATGGTGCTGTGATTCCCTTTGGCCCTAGAATAATGCCCAGTGTTCAGAGGCCATGTACCCTGAACTCGAAAAGTTCTGAGGACATAGTTGACTGGCTAACACAGGACACTCAATCTTCCACAGCTTCCGCTCGGAACCTTGATGCACCATCCTCCTCCAGCTCAGCTTCGGGCACCTCTCAAGTTACCACTCGCCCGCATGCTGCCACCACCAACACTAGCATTACAGCTGCTTCACTTGATCTGTCAGAGGAGTTATTTACACATCAGTTGGAAGAAATGAGTGATGTGCAACCATTATTGCCAGAGGATGTAGATAAAAGGGATATGACTCAGTCAGGCAGTATTACACACATGGATGTATGGTGTAATGATGATGATGTACCCGCTGCTGCTTCCTTTGCTGAGTTGTCAGATGCAAGTGAAGCGGTTGATGATGATGATGATGTGTCCGGGGATGTCACGTTGGTGCCCGCTCAAAGAGAAGAAGAACAGGGGGAAAGTTCAGATGGGGAGACAGAGAGGAGGAGGAGACGAGTTGGAAGCAGGGGGAAGTCATCGCAAGGAGCTAGTGGCACAGTCAGACAGCATGTATCGGCACCCGGGGTCAGCCAGACAGCACGCCAATCAACGCATGCTGTTGCCACCACCAGAATGTCATCATTGCAAAGCTCAGCAGTGTGGCATTTTTTTGTGTGTCTGCCTCTGATAACAGCGATGCCATTTGCAACCTGTGCCAAAAGAAACTGAGTCATGGGAAATCCAACACCCACCTAGGTACAACTGCTTTGCAAAGGCACATGATCACACATCACAAACACCTATGGGATCAACACATGATGACGAGTACAAGCAGCACACAAGCTCAAAGCCACCATCCTCCTCCTGTTGCAGCATCTTCAGTCACGTCAACCACTGCTGTCCCCCTTGCCCCCTCTCAACCATCCGCCACTCCGTCTCTCACCTTGAGCAGTTCCAACTCATCTGCCCACAGTCAGGTGTCTGTCAAGGACATGTTTGAGTGTAAGAAGCCAATGTCACAGAGTCACCCCCTTGCCCGGCGTCTGACAGCTGGCTTGTCGGAACTATTAGCCCGCCAGCTTTTACCATACAAGCTGGTGGAGTCTGAGGCCTTCAAAAAAATAGTAGCTATTGGGACACCGCAGTGGAAGGTACCCGGCCGAAATTTCTTTTCACAAAAGGCAATCCCCAACCTGTACTCTATTGTGCAAAAGGAGGTCATGGCATCCCTGGCACACAGTGTTGGGGCAAGGGTCCATCTGACCACTGATAACTGGTCTGCAAAGCACGGTCAGGGCAGGTATATCACCTACACTGCGCATTGGGTAAACCTGCTGACGGCTGCCAAGCATGTAATGCGTGGCTCTGCAGAGGGGTTGGTGACACCGCCACGAATTGCAGGCAGGTCTGCTGCCACCTCCTCTACTCCTCCTAATCCATCCTCTTCGATAACCTCCTCGGCTGAGTCCTCTTCTGCTGCTGTGTCTTGCTCCACATCAACTGCACCCTCAGAGAACGACTTGAACGACAGGTAGCAGACTACCTCGCCTTAATTGCAGATATCGACACTCTGAGGAGCGATGACCCCCTTGACTACTGGGTGTGCAGGCTTGACCTGTGGCCTGAGCTATCCCAATTTGCGATAGAACTTCTGGCCTGCCCCGCTTCAAGTGTCCTTTCAGAAAGGACCTTCAGGGCAGCAGGAGGTATTGTCACTGAGAAGAGAAGTCGCCTAGGTCAAAAAATTCTAGATTGCCTCACCTTTATTAAGATGAATGAGGCATGGATCCCGAAGGGACTGACAGTGGGCGATACATTTGACTAAAGGCCTGATGAGATGAGCTTCCTTGGGCTAAAAATGGTCCACATGCTGCTGCATTTTATCTCTGCATGCCGGATGACTTGCGTGACTTATCCACCACCAACTAGGGTTCAAGCCACAATGTTTTAGTGCACTTTCTGCCTGGAAAACATAATTTTTTCTGGCCGCTGCTATAGCAGCGGCTGCAACAGTACCTACTTTTTCAGGCATGTGTACATGCCTAATTTTTCTGGCCTCTGGTGCTGCACTGTGGCTGCAAAACCAAAACCAAAAAAAAGGCACATACATGTGTCAATTCCCCTTCGTGATCGTTACCTTGTTGTGGTGAAGGGGCTTGCGTATCACAATGAAGCGACCACCTCTATGAGTGTGTTGTCAATGGCCATGTTGGCACACCCCAGATGATAAGGTCGTTGCTTCATTGTGAACAGACCAAAAGCGATCGGCTGCATAATTTTGCATAGAAAAAACATTAATTTTCTGTGTGATCATCTAAGTTGATCATTAAAGCCTACTAGGCCAACAATGGGCCCACACTGCAGAATCATTGTTTTCTGGGTCACTTAACTGTCACTGAACTACCTCAGCACGACCATAGGCTTTGAAAAACCCCCATCGCCTGCAATCTCCAAAACGTGCGCATGAGCACAGTCATCACTATACCAAGATTGACGCATAGAGGAATAAAATTTATGTCATGTGTGTGTCAACTATTGACAACTCTTTGCAGTTGTCTAAATTCTATTCCATACACGTCTCCTGATAGGGGACGTAACAGGGATTTAACTGATAGGAATAGTACTACTTAACATACCACTCATATTGGGATTGCACAGTACATTACACGGCGCACGCACTGATTTTTGTTAATTTAAAAAAAAAAAAGAGCACAGCCTCTGCGGAGCTGGGTATTTTTTGGCCGTGTTACTGAACGCTCATGCACAATGGCTATAAGCTCATGCTCATGGTGACAAACCTGGTCAGTCAAACCCAAGGCAACATCATCGACCTCATCCCATATGCGATTTTTCTGGATTGTGCCCTGCGAAGAGTGCTGGATCAGGCCGTAGATGAGCATGAAGAGGAAGAGTTGTGCTCACCATCACCACCAGAAGCAGCCTTGTCGTCGTCGATTGCTGGACCTGCGGCAACGCACAGTAAATGAGTGAGTGAGAAACTTATATAGCGCAGCAACATGCAAACTGAATCGCCTCTGGGCGCTCGTTGTCCCTTTCTTCTTTGTCCTCAAAAGAGATGGGTTTTGATCTTTCTCCTAAAGGCCAAGTGATTCTCCTACAACCGAATGCTGGTTGGTAAAGCGTTCCATAGTCTAGGTTAGGAATGAGCCGAACATACCCGGGTTCGGTTCGCATCAGAACGTTCAAACAGACCGCGGGTTCGCGCGAACATTTAGAACCCCATTGAAGTCTATGGGACTCGAACGTTCGAATTCAAAAACGATCATTTTAAAGACCAATATTCAATTTAATGTTGGTAAACGTCTTTCAGAACCCGGGTCTTGCCCCAGGGAACATGTATCAATCGAAAAAAATATTTTAAAAACGGACGTTTTTGCGGAGCAGCGATTTTAATGATGTTTAAAGTGAAAAAAAAAAAAAGAAAAATTCCTTCAAATATCACACCTGCTGTGTGTCTCTAGTAGTGGCACATGTTTAGAAATGTCCCTGCACAACATTAAATTATTATAAGAACAAAGTAATTTAATACTGGTTGCGCACGTGCTGTGTGGGAACAATATCTCGATTATTTTAGGGGTGGTGGGGGGGTGGCATTATCTTTTTGGGAAAGCAAAATTGTAGAAAAAAGGGCACCCCTCAAACATACTGTAATTGTAGCGCAACAAAGAGCCACGTGCAAAGTATTGCATCAAAAATTGTTATTAGGCGCCCTTGTTACACAGGGGCATAAAAATGTGTCCGTATGCGCAACATAACACTGCAACCCCTCCCAATATCTGTAATTGGAGCGCAACAAGGAGCCACGTGCAAAGTATTGCATCAAAAATTGTTATTAGGCGCCCCTGTTACACAGGGGCATAAAAATGTGTCCGTAGGCGCAACATAACACTGCAACCCCTCCCAATATCTGTAATTGGAGCGCAACAAGGAGCCACGTGCAAAGTATTGCATCAAAAATTGTTATTAGGCGCCCCTGTTACACAGGGGCATAAAAATGTGTCCGTAGGCGCAACATAACACTGCAACCCCTCCCAATATCTGTAATTGGAGCGCAACAAGGAGCCACGTGCAAAGTATTGCATCAAAAATTGTTATTAGGCGCCCTTGTTACACAGGGGCATAAAAATGTGTCCATAGGCGCAACATAACACTGCAACCCCTCCCAATATCTGTAATTGGAGCGCAACAAGGAGCCACGTGCAAAGTATTGCATCAAAAATTGTTATTAGGCGCCCTTGTTACACAGGGGCATAAAAATGTGTCCGTAGGCGCAACATAACACTGCAACCCCTCCCAATATCTGTAATTGGAGCGCAACAAGGAGCCACGTGCAAAGTATTGCATCAAAAATTGTTATTAGGCGCCCTTGTTACACAGGGGCATAAAAATGTGTCCATAGGCGCAACATAACACTGCAACCCCTCCCAATATCTGTAATTGGAGCGCAACAAGGAGCCACGTGCAAAGTATTGCATCAAAAATTGTTATTAGGCGCCCCTGTTACACAGGGGCATAAAAATGTGTCCGTAGGCGCAACATAACACTGCAACCCCTCCCAATATCTGTAATTGGAGCGCAACAAAGAGCCACGTGCAAAATATTGCATCAAAAATTGTTATTAGGCGCCCCTGTTACACAGGGGCATAAAAATGTGTCCGTAGGCGCAACATAACACTGCAACCCCTCCCAATATCTGTAATTGGAGCGCAACAAGGAGCCACGTGCAAAGTATTGCATCAAAAATTGTTATTAGGCGCCCCTGTTACACAGGGGCACAAAAATTGTGCCTTAGGCCACGTGCAAAGTATTGCATCAAAAATTGTTATTAGGCGCCCCTGTTAAACAGGGGCAGAAAAATTAGGCCTTAGGCACTGGTGGCGGAGCACAGAAAAACAAAATTTCTTACTAGCTAACAGCATGAAAAGTGAGGAGGAGAAGGATATTCCATCAGCAGCACAACAGGACAGTCACTCAGCATCAGCAGTCTCAAAGGGATCTGATATTTCAACACAAAATTCTTATTCAGTAACATCAGCATCAGGTGCTTGGTAGCCGGTGTTGATCCAAGCCTGATTCATTTTGATGAAGGTCAGTCGATCAACAGAGTCGGTGGAGAGGCGTACCCTGTGATCGGTCACAAAGCCTCCAGCAGCACTGAATGTACGTTCTGAAAGAACACTGGATGCAGGGCAAGCCAGTAGCTCAATTGCGTACTGTGCAAGCTCTGGCCAGTGATCCATCCTCAAGACCCAGTAAGCCAGAGGATTTTTCGTGGGGAAGGTGTCCAAGTCGGATCTTGCCGCTAGGTATTCCCGGACCATGTAAACCAGACGCTGGCGATGGTTGCTGGAACCGGTCAGACCTTGGGGCTGCGGATTAAAAAATTGTCTGAACGCATCGGTCAGACGGCCACCTTCTCCACCGCTCCTTCTCTGACTCACCGAAGCCTCAGCAAGACGTTGTCCAGGGCCAGGTTTTGGTAATCCCCCCGGTTCTGGGAATGCATTGCACAGACCCTTCTGCAAGGCCTCCCGCAGTAGTTTCATCTTCTGCTCCCTCTGCGATGGCAACATAAGATCCGTTACCTTACTCTTGTAACGTGGATCAAGGAGAGTTGCCAGCCAGTAATGAT
This sequence comes from Rana temporaria, assembly GCF_905171775.1. Classification (NCBI taxonomy): domain Eukaryota; kingdom Metazoa; phylum Chordata; class Amphibia; order Anura; family Ranidae; genus Rana; species Rana temporaria. Next base: position 300,663,755 of record NC_053491.1, read on the forward strand.
CCCTCTCCTTGATAGCACGTACACGAGGATCCTTACGCAGGCTTTGCAGAATCAGGGAGGCCATGCAGCGTAGGTTTGCAGAGGCATTCGGGGCACAGTCCTCTGGGTCACTGAGGACGACAGGATCCTCAGCCACCTCATCCCAGCCACGTAAAAGTCCACGTGTTCCTTGGGACTGTAAATGATCCCTTGAAGACTGCTGCTGTTGATGCTGAGTGCTAGGCTCCACCTCCATGCTGCTGATACAATCCTCCTCCTCCTCCTCTTCCTCATCCTCCTCCTCCTCTTCCTGTGTTCCAGGTGGGCAAGCAGGAACAGTGTCTGGATAAAGGGGGCCTTGAGAGGTAAGGAAGTCCTCCTCTTCCTCCCTCTGTTCTGCCTCAAGGGCCCTGTCCATTATTCCACGTAGGGTGTGCTCCAACATGTGAATAAGCGGGACAGTCTCACTGATGCATGCACTGTCACTGCTCACCATCCTCGTGGCCTCCTCAAATGGTGACAGGACAGTGCATGCATCCCTGATCAAGGCCCACTGGCGTGGTGAAAAAAACCCAAGCTCTCCTGAGCCAGTTCTGCTGCCATATTGGCACAGGTACTCATTGATGGCCCTCTGCTGCGTGTGCAGCCGCTGCAGCATGGCCAACGTAGAGTTCCATCTGGTGGGCATGTCACAGATTAGGCGGTTCTTGGGCAGGTTGTATTCCCTCTGGAGGTCTGTCAGCCGAGCAGTGGCATTATATGACCTCCGGAAATGCACACAGACTTTCCTGGCCTGCCTCAGGACATCCTGTAAGCCAGGGTACCTGCCCAAGAACCGCTGCACCACCAAATTGAGAACATGCGCAAAACAGGGCACATGGGTGAGTTTTCCACGTCGCAGGGCAGAGAGGAGGTTGGTGCCATTATCGCTGACCACCATTCCAGGCTTCAGCTGGCGTGGCGTCAACCACCTCTGAGCCTGCCCCTGCAGAGCTGAAAGAACCTCTTCCCCAGTGTGGCTCCTGTCTCCCAAGCACACCAGCTCTAGGACCGCATGGCATCTCTTGGCCTGCATTCCTGCGTAGCCCGTCGTACGCCTACGGAGCACGGCTGGTTCTGAGCCAACATCACCACAGGAAGAGGCCACAGAGGAAGAAGAAGAGGAGGGGGTGGAGGAGAGAGGTGTGTCACAAGCAGTTGTAGTGTTTTGGAGGCATGGTGGTGGAACAACCTCCAAAACTACTGTGCCTTGACCTGCGTCCTTCCCAGCTGCCAGCAGAGTCACCCAATGGGCCGTAAAAGACAGGTAACGTCCCTGTCCATGCCTGCTGGACCATGAGTCAGCGGTAAGATGCACCTTACCACTGACCGCCCTGTCCAGCGAGGTATGGACATTGCCTTCCACATGCCGGTAGAGAGCCGGAATCGCCTTCCGTGAAAAAAAGTGGCGTTTGGGTACTTGCCACTGAGGTACTGCACATTCCACAAACTCACGGAAGGGGGCAGAATCTACCAACTGAAAAGGTAGCAGTTGAAGTGCTAGCAATTTTGCTAAGCTAGCATTCAACCGCTGGGCATGTGGATGGCTGGGAGCGTACTTCTTTCGGCACTGCAGCAGCTGGGGCAGGGAAATTTGTCTGGTAATATCAGTAGATTGGCCGGATGTACTACCACTACTATGTTGTGACACACCTATTTCTACACCTTCGGTGCAGGCTGCAGAGAGGACTAGGGGTCTAGTGGGGTTTGAGGTCACAGAAGGGCAAGGGGAGGACCGCTTTGGTCTTTGGTGTGGGTCTTTCTGGTATGCCTGCCAACGAGCTGCATGGCAGGTCGACATATGTCTGGACAAGCATGTGGTGCCCAAGCGGGTGATGTTTTGGCCACGCGAGATACGCTTGAGACATATGTTGCAAACAGCAAAGGTAGCATCTGATGGACAGGTTTCAAAAAAGGCCCACACCAAAGAACTTTTGCTGTACCGTTGAGACACAGCAGCGCCACGTAATGCAGTTGGTGTACTGCCCTTAAGCTGACCCCTGGAGGGCTTGCTGCCTCTTTGAAGATGTGCCTGTGCCTCGTCCTCTTCCTCCTCCTCCTCTCTCCTACCAGGCACCCAGGTAGAGTCAATGACCTCATCATCCCCTCCCTCCTCATCATCACTGGCGACAACCTGGCAGTATGCTCCAGCTGGGGGAACATCACTCCCAGATTGTTGTCCCTCTCGGCCACCCCCTCTCCCTGGGCTCACATCAATGCCTTCCTCTATCAGTGTTCCGTCATCGGAGTCTTCAAAACGCTGTGCATCTTCAGCTAGCATGTACCCAACACTGTGTTGAAACAGTTCGGGGGACTCCTCAGGAGGACACGGTGGGACTAGGGAAGGATTGTGTGATCCCATTGTGCAGAGGGTAGAGGACGCCTTGGCAGCTGCTTTGCCAGACAAACTATAATCAGTCTGTGTGAGAGAGGATGAGGAGGATGAGGACGGCTTGGTCATCCACTCAACTAATTTCTCAGCATGTTGAGGCTCAACACGGCCAGCTCCCGAAAAGAAGGACGAGCGGCCACGGCCACGTGCTGAAGAGGATGCACCACATCCATCACCAGCGTTACCTCTAGATGCAGAGCCTGCTTGCCCTCGTGACTCTCTGCCTCTCTTTTTCCTTCCAGCCATAGTTATGCGTTCAGGTGTTATGTAACAAAATAGTCGCTGTCACACCAACTGCGTTCAGATGGTATTAAACAGCAACCACACAGTAAGAGCGACTTGGCTCAAGTGTAAAGTAAGAAAATAGTCGCTGTCACACCAACTGCGTTCAGATGGTATTAAACAGCAACCACACAGTAAGAGCGACTTGGCTCAAGTGTAAAGTAACAAAATAGTCGCAGTCACACCAACTGCATTCAGATGGTATTAAACAGCAACCACACAGTAAGAGCGACTTGGCTCAAGTGTAAAGTAACAAAATAGTCGCAGTCACACCAACTGCGTTCAGATGGTATTAAACAGCAACCACACAGTAAGAGCGACTTGGCTCAAGTGTAAAGTAAGAAAATAGTCGCTGTCACACCAACTGCGTTCAGATGGTATTAAACAGCAACCACACAGTAAGAGCGACTTGGCTCAAGTGTAAAGTAACAAAATAGTCGCAGTCACACCAACTGCATTCAGATGGTATTAAACAGCAACCACACAGTAAGAGCGACTTGGCTCAAGTGTAAAGTAACAAAATAGTCGCAGTCACACCAACTGCGTTCAGATGGTATTAAACAGCAACCACACAGTAAGAGCGACTTGGCTAAAGTGTTATGTAACAAAATAGTCGCTGTCACACCAACTGCTTTCAGATGGTATTAAACAGCAACCACACAGTAAGAGCGACTTGGCTCAAGTGTAAAGTAACAAAATAGTCGATGTCACACCAACTGCGTTCAGATGGTATTAAACAGCAACCACACAGTAAGAGCGACTTGGCTCAAGTGTAAAGTAAGAAAATAGTCGCTGTCACACCAACTGCGTTCAGATGGTATTAAACAGCAACCACACAGTAAGAGCGACTTGGCTCAAGTGTAAAGTAACAAAATAGTCGCAGTCACACCAACTGCGTTCAGATGGTATTAAACAGCAACCACACAGTAAGAGCGACTTGGCTCAAGTGTAAAGTAACAAAATAGTCGCTGTCACACCAACTGCGTTCAGATGGTATTAAACAGCAACCACACAGTAAGAGCGACTTGGCTCAAGTGTAAAGTAACAAAATAGTCGCTGTCACACCAACTGCGTTCAGATGGTATTAAACCGCAACCACACAGTAAGAGCGACTTGGCTCAAGTGTAAAGTAACAAAATAGTCGCTGTCACACCAACTGCTTTCAGATGGTATTAAACAGCAACCACACAGTAAGAGCGACTTGGCTCAAGTGTAAAGTAAGAAAATAGTCGATGTCACACCAACTGCGTTCAGATGGTATTAAACAGCAACCACACAGTAAGAGCGACTTGGCTCAAGTGTAAAGTAAGAAAATAGTCGCTGTCACACCAACTGCGTTCAGATGGTATTAAACAGCAACCACACAGTAAGAGCGACTTGGCTCAAGTGTAAAGTAAGAAAATAGTCGCTGTCACACCAACTGCGTTCAGATGGTATTAAACAGCAACCACACAGTAAGAGCGACTTGGCTCAAGTGTAAAGTAACAAAATAGTCGCAGTCACACCAACTGCGTTCAGATGGTATTAAACAGCAACCACACAGTAAGAGCGACTTGGCTCAAGTGTAAAGTAACAAAATAGTCGCTGTCACACCAACTGCGTTCAGATGGTATTAAACAGCAACCACACAGTAAGAGCGACTTGGCTCAAGTGTAAAGTAACAAAATAGTCGCTGTCACACCAACTGCGTTCAGATGGTATTAAACAGCAACCACACAGTAAGAGCGACTTGGCTCAAGTGTAAAGTAACAAAATAGTCGCTGTCACACCAACTGCTTTCAGATGGTATTAAACAGCAACCACACAGTAAGAGCAACTTGGCTCAAGTGTAAAGTAAGAAAATAGTCGATGTCACACCAACTGCGTTCAGATGGTATTGAACAGCAACCACACAGTAAGAGCAACTTGGCTCAAGTGTAAAGGAAGAAAATAGTCGCTGTCACACCAACTGCGTTCAGATGGTATTAAACAGCAACCACACAGTAAGAGCGACTTGGCTCAAGTGTAAAGTAACAAAATAGTCGCAGTCACACCAACTGCGTTCAGATGGTATTAAACAGCAACCACACAGTAAGAGCGACTTGGCTCAAGTGTAAAGTAACAAAATAGTCGCAGTCACACCAACTGCGTTCAGATGGTATTAAACAGCAACCACACAGTAAGAGCGACTTGGCTCAAGTGTAAAGTAACAAAATAGTCGCTGTCACACCAACTGCGTTCAGATGGTATTAAACAGCAACCACACAGTAAGAGCGACTTGGCTCAAGTGTAAAGTAACAAAATAGTCGATGTCACACCAACTGCGTTCAGATGGTATTAAACAGCAACCACACAGTAAGAGCGACTTGGCTCAAGTGTAAAGTAACAAAATAGTCGCAGTCACACCAACTGCCTTTAGTTGCTATTAAGCAGCACGCACGCAGTAATAGCGACTGCGGTCAAATGCGATTTAACAGCACGCACGCAGTGACACCAACTGCCTTTAGTTGCTATTAAACAGCACGCACGCAGTAATAGCGACTGCGGTCAAATGCGATTTAACAGCACGCACGCAGTGACACCAACTGCCTTTAGTTGCTATTAAACAGCATGCACGCAGTAATAGCGACTGCGGTCAAATGCGATTTAACAGCACGCACGCAGTGACACCAACTGCCTTTAGTTGCTATTAAGCAGCACGCACGCAGTAATAGCGACTGCGGTCAAATGCGATTTAACAGCACGCACGCAGTGACACCAACTGCCTTTAGTTGCTATTAAGCAGCACGCACGCAGTAATAGCGACTGCGGTCAAATGCGATTTAACAGCACGCACGCAGTGACACCAACTGCCTTTAGTTGCTATTAAACAGCACGCACGCAGTAATAGCGACTGCGGTCAAATGCGATTTAACAGCACGCACGCAGTGACACCAACTGCCTTTAGTTGCTATTAAACAGCACGCACGCAGTAATAGCGACTGCGGTCAAATGCGATTTAACAGCACGCACGCAGTGACACCAACTGCCTTTAGTTGCTATTAAGCAGCACGCAGTAATAGCGACTGCGGTCAAATGCGATTTAACAGCACGCACGCAGTGACACCAACTGCCTTTAGTTGCTATTAAACAGCACGCACGCAGTAATAGCGACTGCGGCCAAATGCGATTTAACAGCACGCACGCAGTGACACCAACTGCCTTTAGTTGCTATTAAACTGCACGCACGCAGTAATAGCGACTGCGGTCAAATGCGATTTAACAGCACGCACGCAGTGACACCAACTGCCTTTAGTTGCTATTAAACAGCACGCACGCAGTAATAGCGACTGCGGCCAAATGCGATTTAACAGCACGCACGCAGTGACACCAACTGCCTTTAGTTGCTATTAAACAGCACGCACGCAGTAATAGCGACTGCGGTCAAATGCGATTTAATAGCACGCACGCAGTGACACCAACTGCCTTTAGTTGCTATTAAACAGCACGCACGCAGTAATAGCGACTGCGTTTCTGTGCAATTCAATAGCCCAGTTGCATTAACAGCGACTGCGCTTCTGTGCAAATAAATTGCACACGTGCAGTAACAGGTAATGCGTCTGTGTGTGCAATTAACTAGCACACGTTAAATAACACAGAATAATTATATTTAAAGTAAATCCCTAATGCAGGCAATACAACACGTTAGAGCGCTGCATGTAGAACAATCTCCTGCCTGACAGATACTAATAGATAAACTAGCTGAGCTGTACAGTTTATAAATATATTGACAACGCCTAAGGATGTGAATATATTCTCTACAAACTGTACTTTTAACTACTCTATCTATCTATCTATCTATCTATCTATCTATCTATCTATCTATCTATCTATCTATCTATCTATCTGGTTAAGACACTGTGTCTCTATCTCTCTATCTCTCTCTGTCTGACTGACTGATCTTCTCTAGAACCGCCAACACACTACACTAGGCAGCCGTGCAGGCTGCCTTTTATAGTGGGGGGCGTGTACTAATCCCCCTGAGCCATAATTGGCCAAAGCCACCCTGGCTTTGGCCAATTATGGCTCTTCGTTTTTTGAGCGCTGTGATTGGCCAAGCATGCGGGACATACAGCATGCTTGGCCAATCATCAGCGCTCAATGCCCCAGTGAATTATGGGACGTTTTGTGTCATTCGAATTTGGCGCGAACGACCCGTTTTGTTCGATTTTCGACGAACGATCGAACGACCGATGTTCGATTCGAACATACGTTCGAATCGAACGCGGAGCTCATCCCTAGTCTAGGTCCTTGGACCGCAAATCTTCTTTCTGAGAGAGAGGAGTCTGAAGAAGAGGAGTCAGAGGAGGAAGTTGGCTTTGAGGAAGTGGAAGACCAACCATAGCAGGCGTCCCAGGGGGCTTGTTGTCACCTTTCAGGGACCCTTGGTTTTGTACATGGCTGAGTGGAGGAAGAGACATTTAATGACGTCAGTGAGGACAAGGAACGGGACATGGCTAGCTTGGTATTCAACCTTGTGTAAATGGGGAGTTTGCGGTTGTGCAAATGGACTGTTTGCGGTTGTTTGCTGTGCGTTAAACGGGGAGTTTGGTCTGTCACTGTGAACCCTAACCCTAACCCTGTTACAGACAGGGTTAGGGTTACAGATAGGGTTAGGGTTACAGATAGGGTTAGGGTTACAGACAGGGTTAGGGTTAGGGTTACAGATAGGGTTAGGGTTACAGATAGGGTTAGGGTTACAGATAGGGTTAGGGTTACAGACAGGGTTAGGGTTATGGTTACAGACAGGGTTAGGGTTACAGACTAACCCTAACCCTATCTGTAACCCTAACCCTGTCTGTAACCCTAACCCTAACCCTGTCTGTAACCCTATCTGTAACCCTAACCCTGTCTGTAACCCTAACCCTATCTGTAACCCTAACCCTGTCTGTAACCTTAACCCTAACCCTTACACTACCTGATCGATACAACATCATACCTAATGTTTTAAAGCACGTTATTCCAAACAATTTATGAATGTTAGGTGATTTATGCCCTTTATGGATTAAAAACGGACTCTGCGACAACTACGTAATTTTCCATGGGAGTTTTGCCATGGATCCCCCTCCGGCATGCCACAGTCCAGGTGTTAGTCCCCTTGAAACAACTTTTCCGGGGGGGCGTGGCCAGCAGCCGGAGCGGATGGCTGTGTGAGAGAGGAGCTCCGTCCACAGAACCTCCAGCCATCGACATCCAGCGCTTAAACCAGCCAGTTTCTACTCCCTAACCTCCGCAGACATCCTAGTAGGAGAAGGAGCAGCGATGGGGAAGCGGAAGCAAGATAGGAAGCCTAAAAAACTTACCGACTTCTACCCCGCAGCGAGCACCCCTAGGCCGCAAGATGGCGCCGGGGCCTCGGCCTCACAGCGCGGCTCCAACGGCGGCGGACGCCAGCATAGCCCATCGCAACTGACGAGCGGTTCTCCGTCCCATCGAACAGGGGGGGGGAAGCGGGGGCTCCACGCCGACCCCGTCCCCACTGAACAGCCCGCAGAAATCCGCTATGAGGAGATCGGAAGACCACAGATATGCAGGTGAGCAAGATGACACCTGCAACTCCCAAAATAGCACAAGAGATTTTGTGGAACAGATCCACAAGTTCCCTACTTCTGGGGTCCCGCTCAGTGACACAGTTATGAAGGACATGCTGGTAACCCTTAGAGGGTCTATGCATAGGGACATGATGCAGTGTGTATCACAACTGAAGCATGAGGTGTCGGCCATTGGAGACAGGATAAGCCACGTGGAGGACAAAATGGGAGATTTCACCATAGCTCACAATGACTTGGTAGAGGCTCACTATGAGGCAGAAGGGGATATCCAGGCCATGCGCGAAAAATTGGCAGACTTAGAGGATAGGTCCAGAAGGAACAATATAAAATTGCGGGGGGTGGAGGAGTCAGTGCCACCATCGGACCTAAGACAATATGTTCAGGAATTCATAGCGGCCATTTTGCCTGATGTCCCTGGTGCTGAGATCATTGTAGACAGAGCACACCGCCTCCCCAAACCTAAATTTCTGCCTGAAAAAGTCCCCAGGGATGTCATTGTCCGCATTCATTTTTTCCATATTAAGGATGATTTAATGCGCTTTGCGAGGAAAAACCATCCCCTCCCTGCTCCATACTCAGACATTTCGATTTATTCGGATCTGTCACAATTTACCATGATGGCTCGCAAAAATTTGACCTCCATTACCAAGATTCTGCAAAATAACAAGATCACATACTCATGGGGCTTCCCCACTAAGCTGCTGATCACAAGAGATAACCGCACCTTTGCTATCAGAAATATCGATGAGTGACTGGAACTAGCCAAAAAATGGAACCTTCTTCCAGCAGAACCTCCTACTTCTCTTCCCAAAACCACACCTGCTCGGTTATCCCCTGATTGGAGCACCACTTGAAATGCATTGTATCTTAGCTTTAAATGCCTTCTTCTTCTACGCCTCACCCGAGGCTGGTTTATGATGACAACTGTAGTCATCTTTTTTTCCTATGTTTGGTTCTTTTGGGAGCTCATACCCCCCGTGAGAAATGCGAGGAATACTCGCACTCTGTGAAAGTTTTCAAATTTGTATGTGTTGTTTGACATTTTTGCTCTTTTATTTTTTTGTTTGGTTTGTTTTTCTCTTCCCCCCTTCTCTCTTTTTTCTTTTTGACATCTTGCCTGAAGAGTATGACACCATGCCTGCCTGCTATGCAATTCTCCTGTTTCATATATATTCAGCCGTTCGCACTGCTGTTGAGACCTGGACATCCAACTCCACTTCGATAGCACCATCTACAGGTAACTTTTTGGTACTACATATGGAAGAACTATTTATCATCAGCAATGAAGAATCTAGATTTACCCCTTCAATATGTCTTTGTCTGTAGTCTCCATGAACGTGCACGGGCTAAATAGCCCGTTTAAGCGAAGTGCTATGTGGAGGGAAGCCATCAAACTTAAAGGGGAAATTCTATGTGCACAGGAAACCCACTTTATGACTACAAAACAACCGAAATGCACTCACAGGGCCTTCCCTCATATTTTTCAGGCGACAGCAGCAGTTAAAAAAAGGGGAGTGTTAATTGCAATTAAGCAATCTATTACTTTCAAGCTACATGAAGTGTTTACAGACCCGAATGGCAGGTTCATTATACTGATATGCGATTTAAACAACTCCACATATACCTTGGTGAACGTATATGCCCCTAACCGTAGACCCCTCTCTTTTCTCAAATCATTATTAAAAAAAGTTGATAAAATCAAGAAGGGCTCTCTATTGTTATGCGGTGACTTTAATTGCATTGTTGATAAGCACTTAGACAGCTCTGGCACGAAGCCTTCTTCAAGAAAAGAACTGCAACCGTTACTGTCGGAGCACAACCTTTATGATCCTTGGAGGTGCCTCAACTCGACGGAAAGGGATTACACCTATTATTCTTCCCCTCACCGCATATATTCTAGGATTGACCACTTCCTCACGGATTTATCGCTTTTACATAAAGCACAGTTAGCTAAAATCCACTCCATTACGTGGTCAGACCATGCCCCGATTTCTTTAGTATTGCAGAATAATTCTCATGTTCCCCCCACGTACCTTTGGAGAAACAATGCTGAACTCCTAACTAATCCTTCTGTTATTTCTTCTCTTAATTCTCAAATATCTGAATTTTTTTAATTTAATGATACTGCTGATATAGATGTTTCTATGTTATGGTGCTCACATAAGGCTTTTAGCAGGGGATTGCTTATTCAAGCGGCAGCTCGGGAGAAAAAACGCAGGGGGGCATTGCTGAACAACCTCCTCAGGGACCTGAAATCCTTAGAGGACCTTCATAAGTTGACCCCTTCCCCTGCAATAGAATCTGATCTAATCGAATGTAGACAGAAAGTACGTTTAGCCCTTTTATCTGGCCATCAAAATTGCTTAAAGAGACTCAAGGCTCAATTTTATGTACACGGTAATAAAGCGGGCAAACTTTTGGCTAGTTACATATCTAGGCGACAACAGAAGTCCAACCTGACATCTATCGGGGACCCCCACACCAACATACTTGAACATCACCCCAATAAAATAGCCAATTCTTTCATGAAATATTATCGTGACCTATATAATCTCCACTTAGATAGCGACACCCCACAACCGACTCCTCACTCCATTGACTCCTTCCTATCCACAGTGTCACTACCTTCGCTGACGGAAGAAGACTTAGCCATGCTAAATTCGCAGTTTTCCCAAAAAGAAATACTGGACACCATCAATTCCCTACCAAAAAACAAATCCCCAGGAGCGGATGGCTTCACATCCGAATATTACAGAGCATTTTCTCACTTACTTGTCCCATATATGGAGAGGTTGTTCAGTAAGGTCTCATCCCTAGCCTCCTTCCCAGAGGAAATGTTACAAGCTATAATCGTGACACTGCCCAAACCGGGGAAGAAGCCGGACTCGCCCCAAAATTTTAGACCCATCTCCCTCCTTAACACGGATCTCAAGATCTACGCAAAAATCCTGGCCAACAGGTTAGCTAAAATAACTCCCTCCTTGGTCAAATCGGACCAGGTGGGCTTTGTCAAGGGAAGACAGGCTCCTGATGGCACTGGGAGGCTGTTTAACCTACTTCACATAGCTGAAAGCAAAAAAATCCCCGCAGCTATTCTAGCACTCGACGCCGAAAAGGCCTTCGATAGGGTCCACTGGGGATACCTTTGTGCTACGCTGCAAAAATGTGGCCTTCAGGGACATATCCTATCGGCAATACTAGCTCTATATTCTAACCCATCGGCGAAAGTTTCTACCTCAACTGCTCTTTCCGATAAGTTTTACATCACGAACGGTACCCGCCAGGGGTGCCCTCTTTCCCCTATCATTTTTACCCTTATGATGGAGCCCCTGGCGGAGGCCATTAGGACTGATAACTCGATTTCGTTTTTTTTTTTGTTTAATATGTTTTTATTGAAAGAAAAAAAAGGTACATTCAAATACCACAACAAGGTAAGATACAAGAGAAATATAGCATACAAATAGTATACAGATAAATGTAATCAACATGTTATTACAAAGAACCAAAGTAGTTCAAGTCTATATAACATTTTTATCAGAAAAAAAATAAAAATAATAATAATTATATAATAAAAAGAAAATATATAAAATAAGAAATAAATAAAATTAAATGCAGAGTAAGAGAGAGAAAAAAGGAGGGAGGGAAAGGAGAGAGATGTAGAGAGAGATATTAGGGGGAGTGGGAGGGGGGGAGGATGAAGCCGGCACACATGGCAATAGTAATGGACAGCTGGCAAAATCATTATATTCAGTAAAACCTCAATGAGAGGCCAGGGTCACTACATTTAGTACAAGCAGGGACCCCAAATCAGTGATATGAGGTTTTATGAAGTTTGAGAATCATGAGGGGGTAGGGAAATTATATCTTTATAGTGTTGAGTAGAAATAAATAAGGACCAGGGGGCTCAGTTTTTGGAGTATTGCTCACTAGTGTCTCTGGCAATATGGGTGAGTTCCTCCATGAGACTAATCTCGGAGATTCTTTGTAACCATGATTTAATGGTGGGGATTGTGGGTTGGCCCCAGAGACGGGGGATAACAGCTTTAGCTGCATTAAGGAGATGTGGGATAAGTGAACGTTTATATTTACCTATGGGTCTTGAAGTGGCATGAAAAAGAACTATCCACGGCTCAAGTGGCAATTTCACTTCGGTGATCTGGTGTATCATGTCTAATATTTCCACCCAGTAAGGCCGAATGGAAGGGCAGAGCCACCAGATGTGGGCATGGGTAGCGTTCTGACCGCAGTTCCTCCAACAGAGTGGAGAGTTATTAGGGAACATGTGATGGAGTTTGACAGGCGTGTAGTGCCATCTAGTTAGAAGCTTGAAGTTAGTTTCAGCCATGGAAGAAGCCAAGGAGGAGACATGTGTAAGTTTAAGCACTTTGTCTTTTACTTTATCTGAGATATTAGCTCCCAAGTCTCCCTCCCATTTGGATAAGTATCCCGGGTATAAAGGGTATTGCAAATCATTAAGGGCCCTGTAAAATTGGGAAATACAATGTATAGGGGGGTCCTCATGAAGAAAGACCTGTTCTATGCCATTGAGATCCTGAATACCCCGTAATGGATGTGGAAGAGATCGAATAAAACAACTCAATTGATTGTATCTCCATCTGTCCAAGATTGAGGGTGAACCATGACCCAAAATCTCGGGCAGAGGTCTAAGGCAATTGGCAGAGACAACATGATGTAGGAGGAGAGGTCCACCTGGAGACCAAGCTTGAAAACCTGGGTCAATGGAACCTGGTGCAAAGTAGTTATGAAATACTAATGGGGTTAATGGAGAATCGTATGACCATGTGAATTTCTTATGAAGACCGTCCCATACTTGTAAGGAGATTAGAGTAAGAGGCGAAGTATTAGGGGAAAGAGTTCTAAAAGAGCGTGGAATCCAAGGGGTCGCAGAGAGATCAGAATTGCTCAGGGAGTGCTCCAGTTGAACCCATAATTTGGAGGTAGAAGCATACTTCCAGTCCGTTATACGTGAAAGTATGACTGCTTGATAGTACGTTTTAAAATTGGGTAGAGATAGTCCCCCGGAGCATTTGGTCCTAAAAAGAGTCTCTCTGGAAACCCTAGGACGCCCATCTTTCCATATGAAACGGGTGATCATGGTCTGTAAAAGAGTAAAGAAATCCATAGGAACTTTTATGGGGATCATTTGCAATATAAAGAGAACGCGGGGAAGTATGTTCATCTTGATTATATTAACTTTACCTAACCATGAATGTGAAAAAGAAGACCATTTTCGGAGATCATCTTTAATGGTGTTAAGAAGAGGGATATAATTATGTCTAAAGAGGGAGTGAAGGTGAGGGGTCAGGTAGATGCCAAGGTATTTCATGCGTGCTGGTTCCCAACGAAAAGGAAATAGGGGTTTCAGCTGATCAGCTATCGGTTGGGGAACTGTTATATTTAAAATCTCAGATTTGGAAAGGTTAATCTTAAAATTAGAAAGTGTCTGGAAGGAGGAGAATTCTGACATCAAATTTGGCAAAGAGATACGTGGCTGTTGAATAAAGAATAGGATGTCATCAGCGTAAGCTGCATATTTATGAACTCTAGTGCCAACTCTAATGCCATTAATGCTCCTATTATTTCTAATTGTGGCTAAGAAGGGTTCGAGCGAGATAGCAAATAAAAGAGGGGATAAAGGGCAGCCTTGTCTAGTCCCGTTATGTAATGAAAAGGAGTCACTTAAGGAGCCATTGATACGTACTTGTGCAGTGGGGTTAGAATAAAGAGAAAAAATTCGATAAAACATTTTAGGGCCAAGACCAAAATGACGGAGAGTAGTTTTAAGGTAGTCCCAATCCACCCTGTCAAATGCTTTTTCAGCATCAGTGGAAAGAAGGAGGGTGGGCTGGGAGCACTTCCGAACATAATGGATCAAGGACAGAGTGCGAAGAGAATTATCTCTGGCCTCTCTGTTAGGGATAAAACCAGTCTGATCAGCCGAAACCCATTTGGGTAAAAGGGGAAGTAACCTATTCGCTATAACCTTGGCAAAGAGTTTGGTATCGATATTTAAAAGGGAAATGGGCCTGTAACTACTGCATAGGGTAGGGTCTTTGTCTGGTTTGGGGATGACTGTGATGTGGGCGGGATTTCGGGTTTTAAGATAGGGAAAACCACCCACAAGATCGGTCTTTTTGCCGATGACGTAGTATTAACTCTCACTGACCCGGCTTCTTCCCTGGAGGGCGTATTTGAAATATTGACAAGGTATAGCAATGTCTCATATTATAAGTTGAATGTAGTAAAGTCATGCCTGTTGCCCGTAAATTTATCACAGAGACAAATATCTTACCTGAAAAGTAGATATAAATTCCAATGGATGTCTAAGGCGATCTCTTATTTGGGTGTCCGTTTAGCCTTCCCCTCCTCGTTTACATATGAGGCCAACTTCCCTAACTTGATCCACACAGTGAGGAACGATCTACAGCACATTGCCTCTTATGAACTATCGTGGCTAGGGAAAATTGCTGCATTAAAAATGGTGGTACTCCCAAAACTGATCTACTACTTTCGTACTATCCCTATATGTCTTCCTGAATCTTTCTTCGCACTTATAGACAAACTTTTTAGACAGTTTGTATGGAACCGGAAAATGGCTAGGATCCCTTATGTAATAGTACAGAAGCATAGGACAAATGGCGGGGCAGGATTCCCAAATATGAGAAATTACTACAGAGCGGCGATATTAGACCAGAGTAAAGCCTGGTTTGACCAACAGTCTCCCAAACTTTGGGTACACATAGAGAGATCAGTAGTGTCTAACAGAGACCTTCCCTCCCTCCTTATAGCAAACCTGATCGAAGCTCCTTTAATTTGTCCTAAGTTCCCCTCTATTGAGGCGACGCTTATGGCTTGGAAAAAACTCCACCTCACAGCCCCCCGGGAGTCGTTAAAACAATATCCCTTGTCTAGTCTCCAGGTGTACGAATACCTGATTCCCAACATTAGTGTGGGTCAGTGGCTAAAAGAAGACATACTCACATACGAGGACTTGCTAGCAAGAGATCCAGATACACATCAGTTCTCTAAAACACAGATTCATTACTTTCGCTCTAGATTTCCAGATAAAACTTATTTTTTGCATAATGAAGTATGGGAATATCTCAGGACTAATCACGGGAAACCTAAAGGTTTGTCTTGGTTCTATGACTTACTACAAAATAATTCTAGGTTCAGCAAATCTTCCCACATGTTGAGTTGGGAAAGGGATCTAGGCTCTGTCCATTCTATAGAACACTGGAAAAGGGCAATCGCCAATTGCTATAGAGTCTCTCATTGCTCCAACCACTGGGATCTAATGTTAAAAACACTTCACAGGTCTTACCTGACTCTGGTGAGGATGTCTCTGATATTTTCCTCGGAGACCAGTGAGTGCTGGAGATAATGCGGAGCAAGAGGGAACATATTACATATTCTCTGGGAGTGCAAATCCATTCGCAGTTTTTGGCGAGAAGTTTTTAAACTGATCTCCTCAATAACAGGTTTTTTTCTTAAACCTTCCCCTCAATTAGCGCTTCTCTTTCTCAACATCCAAACTATCCCTACACAACTTAGGAGCATCATAAGCCATGTTATCATTGCAGCAAGGCTTACAATCACTTCTAAATGGAGGTCCACCTTAGTTCCGAACATTAGTGAAGTTATTCAACGGGTGCAGGAGCAGTACTCATATGAAAAGCATTTTGCTGCCCAATCCCATTCAGTAGCAACATTTCGTGACCAGTGGGATTCATGGGCATCTAAATTCCAGGTTAACTAGGCAACTAGGTATATAGTTCATCGAACAGTCTCTTAGCTCTGTTGGTTCTTTTTTTTTCTTTTTTTTTACTGAAATATATGTGCTGACAGGCAGGCAAAATATAATTACTAGCTATTCACTCTAGTGTCACTCTTGAGGCAATCTCTTCTCTCTTCTTCTTCTCTCTCTTTCTACTTCCCTTGGTAGTCCTCTTTTTTCCCTATCTTCCTCCTCTTCCTTTCTTTTCCCCTCATTCTTTGTTTGTTTTCCCCTTGTACCCCTTTGATTTGTTGATTATAACCCTGGTTCATTTCTTGGGTGCTATATTTACAAGCAACCTACATTCTGGGTTAATATCCATTGCTATACCACGTGTGGTATCATTTAGATCACCGGATAAGTGTTTTGGCGGCAAGATCTATAGTACTCTTGGGGTTCATGCCACCTCCCAACATGGGAATGTCCAGAGGGGAGGTAACGCCCACATTTAGCAGTAGGGCGTGCTTCCTCATTTACCTATTAATCATTGGAGACAGGTGTGACTCTACGGTCAATATCTTAATGCTAAGTTTCTCTTTTTGTATTATTCCCTCTACTAATTTTACGCAAATATCCGTTGGTTCTGCATTGACGAATGTTGAAAAATTGTATACGTATGTATAGATAACTGCAATTTTTGTATTGTCACTCTTTTTTATGAACCAATAAAAAAACAATTGAAAGAAACAACTTTTCCATCACTATTGTGGCCAGAAAGAGTCCCTGTGGGTTTTAAAATTCGCCTGCCCATTGAAGTCTATGGCGGTTCTCCCAGTTCGCCCGTTCGCAAACATTTGTGGAAGTTCGCGTTCGCCGTTCGCGAACCGAAAATTTTAGGTTCGCGACATCACTACTCCTGATGAGTGGAGTTATTCCACGAAATGCATCGAGCATACGAACATACAATATAGCTGTCATGTCACATTGAAGATGTTTATTACTATGGGCTTGATATTGTCTGAATCATCAATTGTATTTTACTATTTATTATGGTTATATGTCATTCTGGGTCACATTGCTGGTTTCATTGTTTTATCATGTGTTATTATGTTTATTCATTTATTGATCTACCCTGTTTACCTACATTGCATTGTGCCCTAGCATGCCATTGTAACGGCACTGGTGAACGGAGTGTACCACAACTGCGGTTAGCAAGGAATTCAATGCGATTCTCTATGCAACAACTCAGTATTAGGCCCCAGGCGTCACTCCTCGCAACAGGAGTTTGGGGATCTATACATCATCTCTGTGTCACATAAAGGAAGACGTTGAGCTACTAAGCATGGACGCATTACAACCAAGGCTTAGCGTTTAAAATTATAGTACAAGGTCAATATTCCAATACACCACTACATGCAAGTAATTATCAGTAAGGGACCGCAGGTGTCACTCCTAGCAACAGGAGTTTTGGGGTTCTCTACATCATATCAACCTTAGCATGTAGAGATGTATTTAGGCCACTAGGGGAGATGCTATGAAATAGAATCAGCCCCTAGCATAGAAAAGTTAGAGCGAACATGTTCAACAATTCGGACAAGGCCTATAAGTATTTTATACTTCTGTCAAGTACGTAGTAAATTGTATTTGTAGTAACAGGTATTAATTGCATATGAGAGACAGTGTAGCTCAGGTAATCTGAGGGTACACGTATAATACACAAGTTGTACTGACAACTAATAGAAACGTATGAGAGGCAGTATAGCTCAGGTACTTTGAGAGTAGGGATGAGCTTCGTGTTCGGGTCGAACTCACGTTCGTCTTGAACATCGTATGTTCGACAGTTCGTCGAAATACGAACGTTACGGGCCGTTCGCGCCAAATTCGAGTGCCGTGTCACGGCCCATAATTCACTGCGGCATTGCAGTGCATTGCTGGCTGATGATTGGCCAAGCATGCACTATGACCCGCATGCATGGCCAATCACAGCTTCCAAAAAACGGAGAGCCATAATTGGCCAAATGCAAATCAACAGCAGACAAATGCAGGTTTGCAGCGGAGCCTTGCAATTCAAACAACAGGCTCACGCAGCTCAACAACAGGCTCACCAAGAGAGCATGGTAGCTCAACAACAGGTTTACCAAGAGAGCATGGCAGCTCAACAACAGGCTCAGGCAGCTCAACAACAGGCTCACCAAGAGAGCATGGCAGCTCAACAACAGGTTCACCAAGAGAGCCTTGCAGCTCACTGAGAGAGCATTGCAGGCTTGGAACAGAGACACCAGCAGCAAATGGAGGCCATCGTGAAACAGCTTCAGAGACAGCAGATCGAGGCTGGGAGTCAGGCCAGTAACATACTGACTTTTCGGGTATGACACTTATTGCCAAAGATGACTGCAGATGAGGACCCTGAGATGTTTCTGACCACGTTTGAGAGAGCAGCGGAAAGAGAGAGTTGGCCTAAAGAACAGTGGGCTGGACTAGTGGCCCCCCTATTATCTGGAGAAGCCCAAAAGGCATATTTTGATTTGGAGCTGGCAGACGCTAAAAACTATGATCGGTTAAAAGAGGAAATATTGGCACGTTTTGGTGTAGCCCTGGATGTCCGTGCTCAGCGGGTCCACAATTGGAGTTATCAGCTGAGGAAGCCACCTCGGTCGCAGATGTATGACCTCATCCATTTGGCTAGGAAATGGCTGCAGCCAGAAACTCTGTCCGGACCAAAAATTTTGGAGCGAGTAGTCATGAACAAATATCTTAGGTCTCTTCCTAACACCCTGCAGAAATGGGTGAACCATGGTGGTCCAGAAACCGCAGACAAACTTGTAGACCTGGTCGAAAGGTACCTAACAGAGAATTTGTCCTCTTCCACCAGAGAGGCACAGACTTTCCACCCTTAGACCAGACCCTCCCCACCGATAGGTAAGACTGCATCAAGGGATGGGGGTGGAGAGAGGGACCAAGGAGCAGTGGCGGCCCATCCATAGTGGGCGCAGGGGCGCCGCCCCCCCAAAGCTACTCATCAACAAAAAAAAAATGAAAAAAAAAATGAAAAAAAAAAATGAAAAAAAAAATGACATTTTTTTTTATTTTTATAACATGTCCCTTTAAGTGTGTGTGTGGGGGGGCGGAGCGCAGGCCACCGAGGTGCTGTGGGAAGCATGATGTCATCGAAATCGTGAGATTGGGCAAGCAAATCTATCGGCTGGCTTTTATACTGCCCACGGAGCGCAAAGCTCCGCGCTCGCACAACCACTCTGTGCTGGATGTGTCCTGTTGGTGGTTAGTGATTGGCTGGTCCATAGGACTTAGGGCGGTGCTTTTATCGGACCAGCCAATCACTTCCCGTTTTCTCAGTGACTCATCCTCGCTAGTGTGAACATCGGGACATCTCACTGAGCTGCTAGCAGGTAATTAGGCAGAGAACTCTTGTGTTGTGCTCTCAGAACGTGCAGCAGCAGTGTCCTGTGTGTAGTGGATCTGGGAGGTAGAAGGAGGGGAGAGTACAGTGAAGGGCTGAGAAGCTTTTAGCACATTTCCTGGGGACAGTAATCTGGATGGGGCTGTTAGTGTTATTACACATCTCCAGTATGTGTAACACGAGGGCCCCCAGCTCTGCAACCTCCTAGAGCATAGTTGCCAACATTTGAAAAAAAATTCCAGGGACACTTTGCAGCACAGCTATTAATTAAATTACCACACTCACTTCCCCCGAAGCTCCACCCACTCCGCATAATCTTTGCCTACTTATCATTCTATTATCAGACACGATACATTGGACTAGAACCCCTACACACCACCTTGTTTACTAACACAATAATAAATCACAGAGGCTCACACATAATGCTGTGTAAAGTGCAGCACTCACCAAGTCTCTTAGGAGTTGGCTTAGCCCCTCCTCTCTGTGGTGGAAAGGAGACGCTCCTCCCCGCTCTCGCTGGTTCCGGTGCGTCCTTATTCCTCCCCCGGTCTTACGTTCCCTCTTGGAGCGGTCCTGGAGTACGCTGAGGTGACAGGGGAGGCTGACTACAACTCGGCCCCGCCTCTCCATGCACTGAGCCGTCGCTCTAGCAGACGTTTCCCTCTCTCTTGTTCCGCAGCCCTCCCCCTCTAGCCACCAGTTGATCTCGCTTGTTCCGGTGATCTTATCTCTCTTGCATCAGCTTGCCCTCTCACTGGTTCCGGTGATCTGTATCCAGTGTGTTGTGCCGTTTTTTCGTCTCGCTCAGACTCCCGCTGCGTCCTGCATTATTCCGACCGAGAACTGTGCTGAGCTCAGAGGACCCGACAAACGCCCATCATGGTAATATTTGGAGAGGCCCTGAAGCCGCACATGCCTTCCCCACTAGCAGGGGTCAAGTCCTGGGGAAAAAAGTGTGGGAACTCACCCAAGACCACCCCCCACCTCAAAAATAAAAAGAATGTGTGTGTGTGTGTGCATAATTTATATATATATATAAAACAAATAAAGTGCAACATTCATTGTAAAGTGCCAGTTCACGAGGACAGCTCCAAAATTTACATGCATTACACACACAAAAAAAAAAAAACACCACAATGTGTGATAATGGTTCCCTCGGGAATTTCTAAAACTAATAGTGTGTATAAAAAAAGAGAGAGACTGTGCAACCAGGAGATGGTCAGAGACTGTGTGTCCAGGATACAGGAGATGGTCAGAGACTGTGCGGTCATAATACAGGAGATGGTCAGAGACTGTGCGGTCATAATACAGGAGATGGTCAGAGACTGTGCGGCCATAATACAGGAGATGGTCAGAGACTGTGCGGCCATAATACAGGAGATGGTCAGAGACTGTGCGGCCATAATACAGGAGATGGTCAGAGACTGTGCGGCCATAATACAGGAGATGGTCAGAGACTGTGCGGCCATAATACAGGAGATGGTCAGAGACTGTGCGGTCATAATACAGGAGATGGTCAGAGACTGTGCGGCCATAATACAGGAGATGGTCAGAGACTGTGCGGTCATAATACAGGAGATGGTCAGAGACTGTGCGGTCATAATACAGGAGATGGTCAGAGACTGTGCGGTCATAATACAGGAGATGGTCAGAGACTGTGCGGTCATAATACAGGAGATGGTCAGAGACTGTGCGGTCATAATACAGGAGATGGTCAGAGACTGTGCGGTCATAATACAGGAGATGGTCAGAGACTGTGCGGTCATAATACAGGAGATGGTCAGAGACTGTGCGGTCATAATACAGGAGATGGTCAGAGACTGTGCGGCCATAATACAGGAGATGGTCAGAGACTGTGCGGTCATAATACAGGAGATGGTCAGAGACTGTGCGGTCATAATACAGGAGATGGTCAGAGACTGTGCGGTCATAATACAGGAGATGGTCAGAGACTGTGCGGTCATAATACAGGAGATGGTCAGAGACTGTGCGGTCATAATACAGGAGATGGTCAGAGACTGTGCGGCCATAATACAGGAGATGGTCAGAGACTGTGCGGTCATAATACAGGAGATGGTCAGAGACTGTCCGGCCATAATACAGGAGATGGTCAGAGACTGTGCGGTCATAATACAGGAGATGGTCAGAGACTGTGCGGTCATAATACAGGAGATGGTCAGAGACTGTGCGGTCATAATACAGGAGATGGTCAGAGACTGTGCGGTCATAATACAGGAGATGGTCAGAGACTGTGCGGCCATAATACAGGAGATGGTCAGAGACTGTGCGGCCATAATACAGGAGATGGTCAGAGACTGTGCGGTCATAATACAGGAGATGATCAGAGATTGTGGAGGTAAGTATGGAGTCCTTAGCCCTGCAAAAACTCTTAACAGGATCTGGAGTTTGTACTTTTTTTTTTCATCACTGTGGCAAGTAAATAGTGTGGTGGAGGGCCCCCAAGTTGTACATAACTCTTCATACCTACATAGCTAATAGATGACAGAGCAGTAACTTGAAGTGCCCATCCCATATCCACACTTCAGGTCTGTCCTAACACACATGCAGTCTGCCCCCAGGACACAGTATACAGCTCCCATCTGTACAGTACAGAGACACTAATGAGCAGCAATGACACAGCTCACCTGTGTCCAGTCCTAAGCACTCCACCCCTGTCATCTTGGGTCTCCCCCTCCTCCCGGCATCTTGATGCTCCTCCAAGCAATCGCTGCACACCCACAGAGTAGTGAGAGCCAGGCACACGTGGTGGCTGAGGAGGGACATGTCAGCAGTGCCCTCATTGGATATCGGGAACAGGGCTCTGCAGCATGATGTAAGTGAAGCTCTGATTGGCAGAGTGTGTGGTGGACGGGGCTGTGTGTGTAAGCAGCCAAAGGCCAGTCCCTGAGGGACGGGGATGCATTCCTGCAGGACTCGAGCACTGCCCACTAGCCGGGACAAGTCCCGGCAGGCTAAATTAGCTGGGACTAGGTCCCAAATAACGGGACTGTCCCTTTAAAAACGGGACAGTTGGCAAGTATGCTAGAGTCATGCAGCTCATGCTGTGTGTATAGGTCTGTATTCTCTCATCTCTCTCTCTCCTATATCTCTCTCTTTCTATTCCAAATCTATCTATCTATCTATCTATCTATCTATCTATCTATCTATCTATCTATCTATCTATCTATCTATCTATCTCTATCTATCTATTATATCTCTATCTATCTATTCTATCTATCTATATATATATATATATATATATATATATATATATATATATATATATATATATATATATATATATATATTATATCTCTATCTATCTATCTATCTATCTATCTATCTATCTATCTATCTATCTATCTATCTATCTATCTATCTATCTATTCTATCTATCTATCTATCTATCTATCTATCTATCTATCTATCTATCTATCTATCTATCTATCTATCTATCTCACTATATATCTATCTCTATCTATCTATTATATCTCTATCTATCTATTCTATCTATCTCTCTCTATATATATATATATATATATCTATTATATCTCTATCTATCTATTATATCTCTATCTATCTATCTATCTATCTCTCTATATATCTATCTATTATATCTATCTATCTATCGATTCTATATCTATAGCTATCTATCTATATCTATCTATCTATCTATCTATCTATCTATCTATCTATCTATATATCTATCTATCTATCTATCTATCTATCTCTCTATATCTATCTATTATATCTCTCTATCTATCTCTCTATCTATCTCTCTATCTATCTATCTGTCTATCTATCTATCTATTATATCTCTATCTATCGATTATCTATCTATTCTATATCTATATCTATCTATCTATCTATCTATCTATCTATCTATCTATCTATCTATCTATTCTATATCTATCTATTTCTATCTATGTATATATCTATCTATCTATCTATTCTATATCTATAGCTAGCTATCTATTCTATATCTATAGCTAGCTATCTATTCTATATCTATAGCTAGCTATCTATTCTATATCTATAGCTAGCTATCTATTCTATATCTATAGCTAGCTATCTATTCTATATCATCTATTCTATCTATTATCTATCTATCTATCTATCTATCTATCTATCTATCTATCTATCTATCTATTCTATATCTCTGTCCGAATTATCGGGACTACTGCTAATGTTTGGCCGAGAGCGGCCTGGAAGACCCATCCCACAGGAGAGGACCAGAAGGTTGATTTGTTACCGTTGCCGGGAAGAGGGACATGTAGCAGCGGTTTGCCCAGCGGGTGATGAACCCATGCAGTGTGACTTTCTGACAGAGAGACGACAGTCCCTTTTTGCAACCACATGCACTGCAGTAAAGGGAAATGAGAAACCTTTATATAGAATGTGCTTAGATGGAAAAAATGTTGTGGTATTGTTGGATTCAGGTAGCCTGTTCACCTTAGTGAAAAGTGATCTAGTGGTGGGAAAAACCTTACATCCTAGGAAAATGGCTGTAGTTTGTGTACATGGGGACACTCGAGAATATCCGGTGACTACGGTTTCCTTTAAAACCTCCCTCGGTAACTTGTGTCACCAGGTGACTTTTCATTGGGGTGCAGCCTATATGCTAAAGACGGTTTGCACTTGAATGGAAGGGGGTCTGCTGTGCTGGGGGAGAGGTTTATGGGAATGCTGGAGGAGTATTTAAACTAGGATTGAGGGGGGAGGGTGAATTAGAATTACATCGAGCAGACAGGTCAGTTAGTGGTCAGACATTAATGGAGAGTGGAATGGGGATAGATGGGGGGAGGGTTATGGCAGGTGACAAGAAAGTTCCCATGTTGCAAACAGCCATTGGAAATAATAGTGCCATTTGTACTACTATAAATTATATGAAAAACACCAGAGAAAAATGTAACAATACATTTAAGTGTTTGTTCACCAATGCCAGAAGTCTGCCAAGCAAAACAGGTGAGCTGGAAGCTCTGATGCATGAGGAGAGCTATGATGTAATCGGTATTGCTGAAACTTGGCTTCAATCCTCACATGACTGGGCTATTAATATTCCTGGCTATGCTCTCTTTCGGAAAGACAGGGTAAAAAGGAAAGGTGGAGGGGTCTGTCTCTATGTGAGAAGTGACCTCAAAGCAAGCGTGAAAGAGAACCTGGTTGATGGAGCGTGTGATGAGGCTGAAGCATTATGGGTGGAACTGCATACAGATGTGCGTAGTTCAAAATTAATCATTGGAGTTTGTTATAAACCACCCAATGTTAATGAGGAGGTGGAGACTCAGCTCCTTGCACAGATGGAAAGGGCTGCAAGGTCTGGGACGGTGATAATAATGGGGGATTTTAACTACCCAGAAATTGACTGGATTAATGGCACTTCTGGGACAGTTAAAGGACAAAAATTTAAAAACCTATTGCAGGACAATTTTATGGTGCAGTTTATTGAGGCCCCAACTAGGAATGATGCTCTGTTGGACCTGATAATCTCAAACCATGCAGAGCTTATTACTAATGTTCAGATAAAGGAACACCTGGGTAGCAGTGATCATAACATGATTTCATTTAATGTTAACTATAAGCAAGAAATACATACAGGAAATATTAAAACACTAAATTTTAAGAGAGCAAATTTTCCAAGGATGAGGGCTGCTCTCCAGGACTTGGACTGGGAGGGACTATTGGCACATATGAACACAGAACAGAAATGGGAATTCTTCAAAAAGACTGTGTGGAACCTCACTGCAAAGTATGTTCCCATGGGCAATAAGTTTAAAAGGCTAAAAATAAAACCTATGTGGCTCACGGTCAAAGTTAAAAAAGCTATAAACAATAAGAAAGTAGCTTTTAAAAAATATAAAAATGAAGGAACACTAGTGTTGTTTAAATGTTACAAAGAATATAACAGGATATGCAAAAAGGAAATCAAGGATGCAAAAATTCAAAACGAACGACAGATTGCAAAAGATAGTAGGACAAACCCCAAAAAATTCTTTAAATATATTAATAGTAAAAAGGTGAAGTCTGAGCATGTAGGCCCCTTACAAAATAATCTAGAGTGGGTGACTGGGGACAAAGAGAAGGCAAATTTATTAAATGTTTTCTTCAGCTCTGTGTATACAATGGAGCATGGGGGAGCTCATGTCCAAAATGGGGGTGGGAGTGACACAGCCCCAAATCCACAATGGCTCAAAAGTGATATGGTCCAGAAATATTTAGACAGAATAAAGGTGGATAAAGCACCTGGACCTGATGGCATCCATCCACGGATCCTAGGTGAGTTGAGCTCTGTCATTTCAAAGCCACTGTATCTAATATTTAGGGACTCATTAAAGACAGGAATAGTACCACTGGATTGGCGCAGGGCCAATGTGGTGCCCATATTTAAAAAGGGAACAAAGTCTTTACCAAGTAACTATAGACCTGTTAGTTTAACTTCTATAGTTGGGAAGATACTGGAACGTTTAATAAAAGACCACATGGATGAGTTCTTGCTGGAAAAAAACTATTTAAGCAGCAGTCAACATGGATTCATGAAAGACAGAAGTTGTCAGACAAACCTGATTTCCTTTTATGAAGAGGTAAGTAAAACCCTGGACAGAGGCGTGGCTGTGGACGTGATATATTTGGATTTTGCAAAAGCGTTCGATACAGTTCCGCACACACAGCTCATGTGTAAGGTAAGGTCTACAGGATTGGATATATCAGTTTGTAAATGGATAGAAAACTGGCTGAAAGCCAGAATTCAGAGAGTCGTGGTTAATGATTCTTACTCTGAATGGTCCAATGTTATCAGTGGTGTACCCCAAGGTTCAGTGCTGGGACCCTTACTTTTCAATATATTTATAAATGATATTGGGTCTGAGATCAAAAGTAACATTTCTGTCTTTGCAGATGACACCAAGCTATGCAGTGGAATAACGTCCTTACAGGATGTCTCCAATTTACAAGCCGACCTCAATGCTCTGTCTGATTGGGCGACTAAGTGGCAGATGAGGTTTAATGTAGATAAATGTAAAGTTATGCACTTGGGGGCTAAGAATATGCATGCATCATACATACTAGGGGGAGTACAACTGGGGGGGTCTGTAGTGGAGAAAGATCTGGGGGTTTTAGTTGATCATAAGCTCAATAATGGCATGCAATGCCAAGCTGCGGTTTCCAAAGCGAGCAAAGTCCTTTCTTGTATTAAGAGAGGTATGGACTCCAGAGACAGAGATATAATTTTGCCCCTGTACAAATCATTAGTAAGACCTCATCTGGAATACGCAGTTCAGTTTTGGGCACCAGTTCTCAAAAAGGATATAGGAGAACTGGAGAAAGTGCAGAGAAGAGCAACCAAATTGATAAGAGGCATGGAGGAGCTCAGCTATGAGGAAAGATTAGAGGAACTAGATTTATTCACTCTTGAGAAGAGGAGAATAAGGGGGGATATGATCAACATGTACAAATATATAAGAGGTCCATACAGTGAACTTGGTGTTGAGTTATTCACTTTACGGTCATCACTGAGGACAAGGGGGCACTCTTTACGTCTAGAGGAAAAGAGATTTCACCTCCAAATACGGAAAGGTTTTTTCACAGTAAGAGCTGTGAAAATGTGGAACAGACTCCCTCCAGAGGTGGTTCTGGCCAGATCAGTAGATTGCTTTAAGAAAGGTCTGGATTCTTTCCTAAATGTACAGAATATAACTGAGTACTAAGATTTGTAGGTAAAGTTGATCCAGGGTAAATCCGATTGCCTCTCGGGGGATCAGGAAGGAATTTTTTCCCCTGCTGTAGCAAATTGGATCATGCTCCGCTGGGGTTTTTTGCCTTCCTCTGGATCAACTGTGGGTATGAAGTTGGGTGTATAGGATTTTACTGTGTTTTTTTATTTTGTTTTTTGTGGTTGAACTGGATGGACTTGTGTCTTTTTTCAACCTGACTAACTATGTAACTATGTAACCAGGTGGGTTTAGTTCCCAAACTGCCACATGACGCCATTGTGGGAAGGGATTTCCCAAAATTCTGGGAACTCTGGGACTGCCTAGATTCCACAGTAAGTGGTTCTTCTGAGTCTGAACCATCTACTCCAGAAACCTATAACTGTGAGGATTCTCCTGAGTTTCCATTCTCAGTATTAGCAGGGGAAACACCAGTCCCTAGGGAGGAGCCTGCTACCTCAGAAGAGGAAAAGCGGTCGATAGGGTTTGATGACATCGAGGTGCACAGAGAAAATTTTGTCACTGAGCAATTGAGGGACCCCACATTGCTAAGAGCCTGGGAGAATGTAGTGAAGATAGATGGGGAGTTAGTTAACCCTGACGAGAGGGTTGCCCTCCCTTACTTCATTATTGAAAGGGACCTGTTATATCGAGTGTCACAGAGGATAGAGGACACCATTGAACAACTGGTAGTGCCTAAACCATACCGCAAGATGGTTTTGGAACTGGCCCATGGGCACACTCTTGGGGGACATTTGGGAGCAGAAAAAACCCGGTTTCATTGGCCTGGGATCACTAAAGAAGTGGAATTGTACTGCTCTTCCTGTCCAGTGTGTCAGATTACTCCACCCATGCCACATTTCCGCAGTCCGTTGGTACCCCTGCCCATTATCGAGGTCCCTTTTGAGAGGATCGCCATGGACTTGGTTGGCCCTTTACTGAAGTCCACTAGAGGGCACCAGCACATCTTGGTATTAATGGACTATGCCACCCGTTACCCAGAAGCGATTCCTCTCCGAAACACCTCTGCTAAAATCATTGCTAAAGAATTATTTCAGGTTTTCAGCCGTGTGGGTCTTCCTAAGGAAGTCCTAACTGACCAGGGCACCCCGTTTATGTCTAGGGTTACTAAAGAACTTTGTAAACTCCTGAAAGTGACCCATTTACGTACATCAGTATATCACCCTCAAACAGACGGGTTAGTGGAAAGGTTTAATAAAACCTTAAAACAAATGGTGAGGAAGGTGGTGGATAAAGACGGAAAGAATTGGGATTATCTGCTCCCTTATCTGATGTTTGCAATAAGAGAGGTTCCCCAATCGTCCACAGGGTTCTCTCCATTTGAGCTACTGTATGGGAGGCACCCCCGGGGCCTACTGGACATTGCCAGGGAAACATGGGAGAGTGAGAGTTCCCCTCATCGAAGTGTGATTGAACATGTGGCCCAAATGCAAGATAGAATTGCCCAAGTGATGCCGATTGTGAAGGAACATTTAGCCCAAGCCCAATTTGCTCAACAAAGGATTTACAATCGTGGGGCCCAGGTCCGTTCCTTTGCACCTGGTGATAGGGTGTTGGTGCTGGTCCCCACGGTCGAAAGTAAATTCCTAGCCAAATGGCAGGGTCCATATGAAGTGTTGGAAAAAATGGGAGTGGTGAATTATAAAATTAGCCAACCGGGAAGACGAAAACCTGAGCAGCTCTATCACGTGACAGAAAAACCTCCAAAAGTACAAAAAAACGTGTTCCCACTGCAGGCGATTTGGTTGACACCAATTTACCCACAGATAACACGGCAGTATCTACGTCACTACACGGTGCTATCCCTAAAGTGCTTAATTCCGCCCTCATGACTAACAGATATACAAAAATTAATGATGGGACCATTTTTTTAGACCTAAAGAAACAGCAACAAGGAAACTTAGACACGTTTGTTCTCAAAACAATTCAAACTCTACCACCCCCACTCCAGCCAACTCCTCTCAAAATACCCACCTAAATATTATTAACCTCACCCCCTATGCACTTTCTGAGGATCAGTCCTCAGTCCTACAACTGGGCCTGGGCTTTTGTCCCCTTGACCCTCTTAAAGTAACTCACACGATCAAGGACCTCTACCTCTTTGCCCGTAACTTGACTTATAAATTTATTTTTGATAGTGACCGAGCTCGCGTGGGATTGGAGCGTGAGCTGGCGGAGCGCACCAAACAGTTCACGGTTGCTGAATTTCGTGCGCTCCGCGACCTCATGCTCCTTTACGACGAGAGTAATCCAGAACACACTGAGTCTTTATCGGTTCCCGACCTTGGTCCATCGCAAGAGCCTCCCTCTACTCGTCCTCCCCGCAAACCTTTTCGACTTTCCTCTCTGAGATTTCCCGATTTGATGACTTGTCCTTCGATATGGTCCTTTGTACAGGCCACAATACGTGACCTCAAACGACAGGAGTGGCAGAAGATCACCCCAAACCTAACTAGTAACCAAACCAAAGCCCTCAAAACTTTGCAAAAGAACCCCGAGATCGTGATTAAACAATCCGACAAAGAGGGCAACATTGTTCTAATGACACACCTGTTTTACCAAGACATGTGCCTATCTATACTAAATAACCATCATTGGTACTGTCGTATTTGTTCTACTTTAATTGCTTCTTTTTCCAATGAACTAAAGGCCATATGCACTGAGGCCTATTTCAACGGCCTAATAGATAAGGACACTTTAGAGTATCTAATCCCAAAATTTCCTCGTCTCCCCACCTTTTATGCCCTCCCCAAAACACATAAAACTTTACAGAAACCTCCTGGTCGACCTATTGTTTCCGGCATAGGTTCACTTACAGATCACACCAGTAAATTTGTGGATGCTTTCTTGATGCCCCATGTTATCAGTCTCCCGTCCTACATCAGAGACACCACTGACCTGTTGAAACACATAGAGGGGACCCAAGTCCCTCCTGACGCCCTGCTCGTGGCCTTGGATGTCGAGGCTTTATACTCGAGCATCCCCCACGAGCAGGGCGTCAGGATGGCTGGCTCGTTTCTTTACGAACAGGAGAATACCTCCTGGCCCCTTGTTGACTTCGTCCTGCAGCTATTATTATTTATTTTGACAAAAAATTATTTTACCTTTAATGATGAGCTGTTTCTACAAACCCAGGGCGTAGCCATGGGCACCTCCTGTGCCCCGGCTTACGCAAATTTATACTTGGGTGGGTGGGAGCGGTTCCTTAATGCAAGTGAAATGTTTAGTAGATTCATGGATAAGATCCTACTTTGGTACAGGTTCATTGATGACCTTTTCATCATTTGGACGGGCTCAAGTGAGTCCCTACTGGAATTTGTACAAATGCTTAATGTTAATGAATTTAATTTGAGATTTACGGTTGTGTTTGATGAGAACCAGGTCCCCTTCCTGGACCTGGTTGTCATCAAGCAAATAGATGGCACACTACACACTGGCCCAGATTCAAGAAGCAATTGCGCCCGTGTAACCATAAGTTACACGGCGCAATTGCTTACTTGCTCCGGTGTAATGAGTGCTCCTGATTCAGGAACCATCGCTACACCGGCTGCAGCCTAAAATCTGCGCAGCATAAGGCTCTTATGCCTCGCAGATTTTAGGCTGCATTCTTGCGGGGGCCGCTAGGGGGCGCTCCCATTGTGTATCAGCGTGTAGTATGCAAATTGCATACTACCACTGATTCACAAGCTTGCGCGGGCCCCGCGCAAGCCAGGTACGGAGTTTCCTTACGGCAACTTTAGCGCAAGGTTGCCCCTTCTAATAGTAGGGGCAGCCAATGCTAAAGTATAGCCGGCCTTCCCGCGCCGTGAAATTTGAATTTCACAGCGTTTGCATAAGTGATTCGTGAATGGCGCTGGACGCCATTCACGTTCACTTTGAAGCAAATGACGTCCTTGCGACTTCATTTGCCGCAATGCACGTCGGGAAAGATTCCAGACGGAGCATGCGCTGTACGCTCGGCGCGGGAGCGCGCCTAATTTAAATGATTCCCGCCCCCGGCGGGATCATTTAACTTGTGCGCGCTTACGCCGGGCAAATTTGCCGGCGCGCCCTCGCAGTTCACGGAGCTACTGCTCCGTGAATCGAGGGCAGCGCAAAATATTTGCGGGGGCGCAGGGCAAAATCGTTGCCCTGCTCCCCTGCAAATATCGCGCAAGCTATGTTGAATCTGGGCCACTGACGTCTATAGAAAGCCTACGGTGGGAAACACCCTACTATACGCCTCCAGTGCTCATCCAAAACCACTCATCCGAAGTATTCCATTTGCCCAGTACCTGCGGTTACGCAGGAACTGTACGTTATGGACAGATTTCAAAACACAAGCTGATGAACTACGAGAACGCCTCCTCGCTAGGGGTTGCACTCACACTAACCTTAAAAGGGCCTATTACAGGGCATGCCTTCGTTCTAGGCAACTCACTGCTATATGGCCCTTCTAAAAACAAAATAAAATGCACCCATGAATCAGTACGATTTATAACAACTTACTCAGCTCATCACAATGAGCTGCGCAACATTCTGCAAGGACACTGGCATATCCTCACGGAGGATAATATCTTGAAAAAATATGTCAAAGGACAGCCTGAGATGGTGTTTCGTCGTGCCAACTCATTACGAGACCGACTAACAGAGTCACTACGTTACTGAACGTGTAGCCCGACCAACACCCAGGGGCACCTACCAATGTGGCAGTTGCCCACGATGCCCCTGGGTGTTGGAAGGCGAACGCTTCACCCTACCTAATGGCGAGGAGTTTTACCCCCCCTTTTCTGCCAATTGTGGCACGAGAGGGGTTATTTACCTTATGACCTGTATTTGTGGAGCCTTCTATATAGGCAAGACCTTTAGAGAATTCCGACAACGTATGGGTGACCACCTATACGATTCAGATGTCGGCAAACTGACGACAGTAGGACGTCATGTCGGATTTTATCACCAATATGACCTCTCTGCTGTGCGTTTCTTTATTTTGAAAGTGATCCCCCCACATCCACGTGGGGGTGATTGGGATAAAATTATTCTACAAAAAGAATGCCTCTGGATTGAACACCAAAATTCTACGGTGTTCCCAGGGCTAAACGAAATGAACTCATATAAATCATTTCTGCGATAATCTCTATGTGTTCCCTGTCCCCTTCCAGTCTTCTCCCTTCCCCTCCCCCCCTCCCCCTTTTTTCGTTTTCTTTTGTTTTTCCCTTTCCCCCTTATCTTCCCATTTTTTGCCCCCTCCCTTCCTCCTCCCTTGTTTCCCTACCCCTCCATTTCCCCATCTATATCTTGCCTATTCCCCCACACATGTGGTTATCACCACACTCTTTCATAATTAGGTTTGCGGCAATAGCTATCTTCATATGTTACCTCAACTTGGTTGAATATATTGAACCTATATGACGCCTGCTATATGCAATCCTTAGTTCCTATTTCGGTATTTATGAATATTCAGCTCTCTTCTTGCAACATAGGTATGATCATGGGATGATTCCCCTTTATATATATATATATATATATATATATATATATATATATATATATACTGTATTCCTGATTGATTTCTGCTTAAATCGCGATTGTAAATGTCTTTTGTACATGTTTATTTACAGCAGCACGTTCTCGGAGCTCAGCCGCCTTGATTGGCTGAACTGGCCCTATGCCTGGCCCCCCCTTCAGTTATTGGCGCATGGAATGTCGTCCCCAGCAGAGAGCACCAATCGCAGCTCTCTGTTTGCAGCCTCTGACCTGGCGCTTAGCCATTGGGTCTGAGGCTGCACACCTGCGCACTCACGTGTGTGGGTGGGACGTTGGATGGCGTCGCAATTCGATGACGTCAGGCGCTGTCCAGGGATCCTTACAAAAGCAGCTGAATCAGCTGTGAATGTGAGACAGCACGGACGCTCTCCCTGGGGACACACGGCGACTCCGCATGACTATGGTAAGTTGGACTAGTGCCTTACCACACGGTCTTTACCCCTCTCCTCAAATGCCTGCTACAATTTGAGCTTTTATTCTAAGCTCTCTTTCTCTGACTTCCCTATAGCCAGACTAAGTGCCAGGCACTGTCCATAACTTGGAATTACATGCATCATCTGCCTGGCTGAATATATCCGCCTCTATGTGCTCCAGTAATCTTGGATTTTTACTATTTTCATGGTAAGGACCCTTTGTGGTCTTTCAAGTTGTGATTATATATATATATTTCCTCCCCTTTTTTCCCTCAATTTTACTTTCTTCCTTTTTCAAACTCCCCCTCCCTTCCCCCCTCCTTTCTTTCTCCCCCTTTCTCCGCTCCTCGTTCCCTTTCCCCTTTTTCTTTCTTCTTTTCCCTTCCTCCCTTTTTTCCCCGTCCTCCCCTCCCCCCCACCCTCATTCCCTCCTCCCCACCCTCATTCCCTCCTCCCCTCCATCACATTGTTCTGTTCTGCCTTATTTATTTTTCTTCCCCCTCGTCCTTCCGTTTTTTTACCCTTCTCTCTTTTGATTTTATACTACTTTATGTGTCATTTCTCCTTTCTTTCGTTCCCATGATTTCTTTCCATTGCACATATCTTTTTTCTTTTCTTTTCTTCTTCCTTCCCCCGCCCCCCCCTTTCCCCCCTCCCTTCCCCTCCCTTTCTTCTCGGTTTTCCTTTCCCCACTTCCCTTTCCCCTTTTCTTTTTAACTTTTACACATT
Source organism: Rana temporaria (assembly GCF_905171775.1). Lineage (NCBI taxonomy): Eukaryota > Metazoa > Chordata > Amphibia > Anura > Ranidae > Rana > Rana temporaria. Next base: position 300,697,568 of record NC_053491.1, read on the forward strand.
CTTTTTTCCCCTGATATATACATCCCATTTCCTTTACCCTGTCTTCCCCACCCCTCACAGCATACACACATACCCCCTTGTCCTTCCCCTCACTTGCGCACTCCCAACCTCACTCATCACCCAGTGTCCAACCTCACATAAGTAAATTCTACTCCCATTATTGTACATTGATTATACCTTTCACCTTATTAGAGCCCGTTCTAACAAAAATCCCCCTCCATGCGCCAAAGAAGGCTACAACCAGGCCCTGCGCCTGATCATATGACCAACCTGGTTGAGTCTCTTCTCCCTTGAGTAACATGCTGCTGTGTTCTTAACAAAATGTTTATATACTCTGTGCATTTTTATTTACATGTTTTATGAATGTCCTTTAGAAATTCCCTCCTGAAGAAGCGGTATCACCGCGAAACCGGTCGAGGTCATTGGCTTCCTGCAATTGACACAGTCGGTTTTTGTTTTCTGATGTGCAATGAGGGGCCTGTCCCTAAATGTTGTTTTATTGTAATTGTTTTATGTTGAATAAATATTGTTATTTTTTACTACTTCCGTTTCCTATCAGTGCCGTGAAAAGTCCCCACCAAAAAAAAACCCACCCCCTTGCCCCTTCTGACCTATGAGTTTGATGTTTATTGGTTTCAAGCAGCCAATGATATCTCAATAATCAGGTCTCACTGTTTTACATACCAAATGGGATGTTGGCACATTATACTACCTTTACCACTATTTTAAAAGAGGCTATACTCTTCCCTTTCAACTATCACGTGAACTTGCTAAAACCATGGAAGGATAGAGAGTCCTTGGTCGCTAAGACTACCCGATTTTCTGCTCCATTTAACCTGGCTGTCCCTGAAGTTGGGATAGCAGAGACTCTATCCAAAACTCAGAAACAGGAGGTTAAAGAATTTGTGCTCCATAATAAGGAGAAGTTTTTAGACCTGCCAGGTTGGGTCTCCGGAATTGAACATGACATTATCACCACAACAGGGGATAAGGTCAAGTTGAAGCCTTATAGAATTCCAGAAGCCCGGCGAGAGGCAATTCGCCAGAAAGTAAAAAAAATGCTTGAGCTGGGGGTGATAGAAGAGTCAAATAGTGATTGGTCCAGTCCCATTGTCTTAGTGCCCAAACCAGATGGAAGTTGGCGGTTTTGTAATGACATTTTGGCAGCCTGAATAAAATCACTAAGTTTGACACCTATCCTATGCCCCGCATAGATGAACTGATTGATCGCCTAGGCACTGCCCGGTACATGACAACGTTAGACCTGACCAGGGGTTATTGGCAAATTCCTCTCTCGGAGTCGGCCAGCGAAAAAACAGCATTTGTAACTCCAGACGGATCTTTCCATTATCGGAGGATGCCTTTTGGGTTACAGAATGCTCCCGCCACATTTCAACGCACCATGGATAAGACCCTTCGGCCTCATCGAGCCTATGCTGCTGCATACCTCGATGACGTTGTCATCCACAGTGAGGATTGGGAATCACACTTGCCAAAAGTTCAGGCTGTGTTGGATTCCATCTGGAAAGCCAGGTTTTCAGCCAATCCAAAAAAATGTACCCTTGGGCTAGAAGAGGCAAAGTGTCTGGGGTATACCATTGGAAGAGGTCTAATCAAGCCCCAAATAAACAAAGTTGAGGCTATTCAGGATTGGCCCCGTCCCACAAACAAGAAACAGGTTTGTGCATTTTTGGGGATCGCGGGCTATTATCGCCGCTTTATCCCCCATTTTGCCTCAAAGGCTGCTCCCCTGACCAATTTGACCAAAGGGAAGGAGTCTGTAATGACCAAATGGACTCCCGAAGCAGAAACAGCTTTTCAGGCTTTAAAACAGGCCTTATGTTGTCAGACAGTTTTAAATTCGCCTGATTTTTCACGGGACTTTGTGGTTCAGACAGATGCGTCAAATGTGGGATTAGGAGCTGTACTGTCTCAGATTATCAAGGGGGAGGAACACCCTGTTATGTACCCCCCCCTCTTGTTTCAACCCTAGGGTTGGGACACAGGTTGCCAGGAAGTCAGGTAAATCTGTGGGTGTTGTCACAGACGGGACTAACATTTCTGCATTGTTTAGACAATACACCAATTGTTATTAGGCGTCGGCTGCAAAAATAGCCAGACAAGCTCTAAGGGCGTTGGAAAACTTCAGCTGTTCAGAATGAGGCAATTAAGGCCTCTATAAGTAATTCAGAGGATTACCACTGAATTGCTGCATCCTGAGGCTTTCTGAGTGAAGGAGAGCAATAACCGAAAGTCTTCTGAGGAGGTGATGAGGTGATTGATTTTTCTGTGTGATAAAAATCAAAAGACTATTGTTTTTCTGCTGTATGACCAGCAGTGTCTGCTCAGCACTAGGCTGTGCCAGACTCCCTAGATAGGTTCCTGTGTGGGGAAGGTAGAAGACCCAAGTGGCCAGGGTTTATTTTATGTTTGATTTTGTTTATGCTGTTTGGATGCTTGCACTTGTTTCCAGCAAGATGGAAGAATAAACCAAAATCTTTGTTTTCAACCGTCTTCGACTGCCTGTCTGTATAAATTCAGTGTGTAGTGAACCCATCCAGGGGGTCACACACCCCGCTACCGAGCTAACCCCTTACAATATTTATACACTGTATAGTTTAGCTAGATCCGCTCTTCGCAATTTACTGACAGGCAGGCAGGTGATTGTGCTAGCTGCAGTTTTCTCACGTGGTGTACTGCCTGTGTCCTCTGCAGTGTGCACCTAAAGCTACGTGGTGTGTACTGCCTGTGTCCTCTGCAGTGTGCACCTAAAGCTATGTGGTGTGTACTGCTTGTGTCCTCTGCAGTGTGCACCTAGAGCTACGTGGTGTGTGTACTACCTGTGTCCTCTGCAGTGTGCACCTAAAGCTATGTGGTGTGTGTACTGCCCGTGTCCTCTGCAGTGTGCACCTAAAGCTACATGGTGTGTACTGCCTGTGTCCTCTGCAGTGTGCACCTAAAGCTACATGGTGTGTTTACTGCCCATGTCCTCTGCAGTGTGCACCTAAAGCTACGTGGTGTGCAGTGCCTGTGTCCTCTGCAGTGTGTACCTAAAGCTACGTGGTGTGCAGTGCCTGTGTCCTCTGCAGTGTGCACCTAAAGCTACATGGTGTGTGTACTACCCGTGTCCTCTGCAGTGTGCACCTAAAGCTATGTGGTGTGTACTGCCTGTGTCCTCTCTAGTGTGCACCTAAAGCTACATGGTGTGTGTACTGCCCGTGTCCTCTGCAGTGTGCACCTAAATCTACATGGTGTGTACTGCCTGTGTCATCTGCAGTGTGCACCTAAAGCTACATGGTGTGTGTACTGCCTGTGTCCTCTGCAGTGTGCACCTTAAGCTACGTGGTGTGTGTACTGCCTGTGTCCTCTGCAGTGTGCACCTAAAGCTACGTGGTGTGTACTGCCTGTGTCCTCTGTAGTGTGCACCTAAAGCTACGTGGTGTGTGTACTGTCTGTGTCCTCTGCAGTGTGCACCTAAAGCTACGTGGTGTGTGTACAGCTTGTGTCCTCTGCACATTGTGCACCTAACGTAAAGCTTGTGCTCCTCATGTTTCTGATATTTACTCCTAGAAGCAGGGATCTGCTCATATTAATACTACAGGCAGGGTATATTGCTGCAAGTACTTTCACGTGGTGTACTGTCTGTGTCCTCTGCAGGCCATTAGTATGTCTGGAAGGACAACAAGGAAAGGCAGAGAGTCACGAGCCGATAAAAGAGGGCAAGCAGGCTCTGCGTCTAGAGGCAACAGTGCTGGTCGTGGACACGGTTCATCCTTATCAGCACGTGACCGCGGGACACGCTCATCCTTTTTTTCGGCAGCTGGCCGCGTTGAGATGCAACATGCCGAAGACTTGGTAGAGTGGGTGACCAAGCCATCCTCACCTTCTCTCACCCAGGCTCAGGCTACTTTGTCTGGCAAAGCAGCTGTCAAGGCGGCCTCTTCCCTCTGCCCAATGGCATCAGTCACTCCTTCCCTAGCCCCACCATGTCCTCCTGAGGAGTCCCCCGAACTGTTTGACCACAGGGTTGGGTACATGCTGCATGAGGATGCGCAGCGTTTTGAAGGCTCTGATGCTGGTACACAGCTAGAGGAAGGCAGTAAAGTGAGCCCAGAGAGAGGGGGTGCCCAAGAAGAACAGCAATCTGGCAGTCATGTCCCCACAGCTGCAGCATACTGCCAGGTTTTCTACAGTGATGAGGAGGGAGGGGATGATGAGGTCATTGACTCTACGTGGGTGCCTGATAGGAGAGAGGAGAAGGAGGAAGAGGCACAGGCACATCTCCAACGAGGCAGGATGCCCTCCAGGGGCCAGCTTTAGGGCAGCACACCGACTGCATCATAACGCAGAGCTACGCATGTGCAGGGTGCTGCTGTCTCTCAGCGTTATTCCAAAAGTTCTTTGGTGTGGGCCTTTTTTGAGACGAGTGCATCAGATCGCACCGCTGCTATTTGCAACATATGTCTCAAGCGTATCTCGCGTGGCCAAAACATCACCCGCTTGGGCACCACATGCTTGACCAGACATATGTCGACCTGCCATGCAGTTCGTTGGCAAGCGCACCTCAAAGACCCACACCAAAGAACAAAGCGGACATCCCCTTGCTCCTCATCAGCTGGGATCTCCAACCCCACTATACCCTCAGTCCTCTCTAAAGCCTGCACTGATAGGACTGAGGGTGTAGAATTACGTGTGTCATAGCCAAGTACTTGTGGGCAATCTACTATCGGTACACCAATGGCAGATTGTACCAGGCCAAAATAGGTTCTCTCCCAGCCATCCACATGCCCAGCGGTTAAATGCTAGCTTAGCTAAATTGCTAGCACTTCAACTGCTGCCTTTTCAGTTGGTAGATGCTGCCCCCTTGCGTGAGTTTGTGGAATGTGCGGTACCTCAGTGGCAAGTTCCCAAAGATCACTTTTTCTCACGGAAGGCGATTCCGGCTCTCTACCGGCATGTGGAAGGCAATGTCCATGCCTCGCTGGACAGGGCGGTCAGTGGTAAGGTGCATATTACCACTGACTCATGGTCCAGCAGGCATGGACAGGGACGTTACCTATCTTTCACGGCGCATTGGGTGACTCTGCTGGCAGCTGGGAAGGACGCAGGACAAGGTACAGTAGTGTTGGAGGTTGTTCCGCAACCACGCCTCCAAAATGCTACTACTGGTTGTGACACACCTCTCTCCTCCATCCCCTCCTCTTCTTCTTCCTCTGTGGCCTCTTCCTGTGCTGATGTGTCCTCGGAACCAGCAGTGCTCCGTACACGTCCAAGGGGCTACGCAGGTACGCAGGCAAAGAGATGGTGTGCTTGGGGGACAGGAGCCACACTGGGCCAGAGGTTCTGTCAGCTCTGCAGGGGCAGGCTTAGAGGTGGTTGACGCCATGCCAGCTTAAGCCAGGAATGGTGGTTTGCGACAATGGCACCAACCTCCTCTACGCCCTGCGACAGGGACAACTGACCCATGTGCCCTGTTTTGCTCATGTCCTTAACTTGGTGGTGCAGTGGTTCTTGGGCAGGTACCCGGGCTTACAGGATGTCCTGAAGCAGGCCAGGAAAGTCTGTGTGCATTTCCGACGGTCATATAATGCCAGTGCTCCGCTGGCAGACCTCCAAAAGGAATACAACCTGCCCAAGAACCGCCTAATCTGTGACATGCCCACCAGGTGAAACTCTACATTGACCATGCTGCAGTAGCTGCACACGCAGCAGAGGGCCATCAATGAGTATCTGTGCCAATATGGCAGCAGGACAGGGTCAGGGGAGCTTGTTTTTTTTCCCCCACGCCAGTGGGCCATGATCAGGGATGCATGCACTGTCCTGTCACCATTGGAGGAGGCCACGAGGATGGTGAGCAGTGACAGTGCATGCATCAGTGAGACTGTCCCTCTTATTCACCTGTTGGAGCACACACTGCGTGGAATAATGGATAGGGCCCTTGAGGCAGAACAGAGGGAGGAAGAGGAGGACTTCCTTACCTCTCAAGGCCCCCTTTTTCCAGACAGTGTTCCTTCTTGCCCACCTATCACACAAAAAGAGGAGGAGGAGGAGGAGGATTGTGTCAGCATGGAGGTGGAGCAAAGCACTCAGCATCAGCAGCAGTGTTCAAGGGATAAATTACAGTCCCAAGGAACCCATGGACTTGTACGTGGCTGGGACGAGGTGGCTGCGGATCATGTCGTCCTCAGTGACCCAGAGGACTCCGCACCGAATGCCTCAGCAAACCTACGTTGTATGGCCTCCCTGATCCTGCAAAGCCTGCGGAAGGATCCTCTTATTCATGGCATCAAGGAGAGGGATCATTACTGGCTGGCAACCCTCCTTGATCTACGTTACAAGAGTAAGGTTGCGGACCTTATTTTGCCGGCACAGAGGGAGCAGAAGATGAAACATCTTCGGGAGGCCTTGAAGAAAGGTCTGTGCAACGCGTTCCCAGATACTGGGAGGTTACAAAATCCTGGTCCTGGACAACGTGTTGCTGAGGCTTTGGTCAGTCACAGAAGGAGTGGTGGAGAAGGTGGTCGTCTGACCGATGCATTCAGACAATTTTTTAGTCAGCAGCCCCAAGGTATGACCGGTTCCAGCAACCATCGCCAGCATCTGTTTTACATGGTGCAGGAATACCTAGGGGCAAGATCAGACATGGACACCTTTCCCACCAAAAATCCTCTGGCTTACTGGGTCTTGAGGATGGATCACTGGCCAGAGCTTGCAGTACGCAATTGAGCTACACCCTTGTCCTGCACATTCAGTGCTGCTAGAGGCTTTGTAACCAATCACAGGGTGCGCCTCTCCACCGACTTGGTCGATCGACTGACCTTCATAAGAATGAATATGGCTTGGATCACCACCAGCTACCAAGCACCTGATGCTGATGTAACTGAATAATTTTTTTTGAAATGTCAGATCCCTTCAAGACTACCTATGCTTATGCTGAGTGACTATTCTGTTATGCTGAGTGACTATCCTTTTCCTCCTCAATGATCATGCTGATAGCTTGTAGGAACATTTTTGGTTCTGGGCACTGCCACCAGTGCCTGAGGCCCAATTTTTGTGCTCCTGTTTAACAGAGGCGTGTAATTACAATTTTTGATGCAATACTTTGCAGCGGGATCATTCCTGCGCTCCAACTAGAGAATCTGTGAGGGGTTGCAGTGTTGTGGCACCAGCACCAGTGCCTAAGGCCCAATTTTTGTGCCCCTGTTTAACAGGAGCGTGTAATTACAATTTTTGATGCAATACTTTGCAGCGGGATCATTCCTGCGCTCCAACTAGAGAATCTGTGAGGGGTTGCAGTGTTGTGGCACCAGCACCACCACCACCGACAAAGGCCCAATTTTGCGGCCCCTGTTAAACAGGGGCATGTAATTACAATTCTTAATCTAATATTTCACAGCAGGGCCCATTCCTGTGCCCACCAAGAGTAACTGTGAGGGCTTACAGAGTTGTGACACCAGCGCCACCACCAACAAAGGCCCAATTTTTCTGCCCCTTTTCAACAGGGGCATGTAATTACAATTCTTGATCTAATATTTCACAGCAGGGCCCATTCCTGCGCCTACCAACGGTGAGTACTTACAGTGTTGTGGCACCAGCGCCAGCACCAAAGGCCCAATTTTTCTACCACTGTTCAACAATGGCATGTAATTACAGTTTTTGATATAATAGTTCACACAGCAGGGCGTTCCAGCGCCCACCAAGACTAACTTTGAGGGCTTACAGTGTTGTGGCAACACCAACACCTAGGGCCCAAATTTATGCAGAGTATATACGGCAGGCCCCTACTTTCAAACATCCAACTTACAAACGACTCCTACGTGCAAACGGAAGGAGACAACAGGAAGTGAGAGGAAATCTACCCCTAGGAAGGTAAATTATCTTCTGTAAGAGGTGTCTCCTGTTCACTGATGCTTTATCACCAATCCTTGTTTCACTAAAAAACCCACATTTTCAAAAAATCATTTGTCATTGGGACAGAAAGTGAATTACAATCTTCTGAACAGATGCACACAGACATCAAAACAAATGTTACAGGGGTGATAACCCTTCTCTACGTTTTCAGAAAAGCTTAAAAATAGATTTTATGGCTGGAGCTACACTTTAAAAAAGTACCAGTTCACAATTACAAACAGATTCTACTTAACAACAAACCTACAGTCCCTGCCTTGTTTGCACCACCTGTATACTGCTGTTCAAAGTATATAGGGCCAAAGGGGCTTGTAATGACCTGGGGGGAGTGGGGGTAAACCCATGCTATTTTTCATCCATATTGCAGGGACCAGACATTACATTAAAGCCGCAATCAGTTTTAAATTACTTTTTTCTTATAGGAATCTCATTTTGTGAAGGGACAGTTCTAAACACGTGCCACTTCACAGGCATACTTTTTTTGTACTTTATATGTTTATTTGTTTTTTTCTTTTCTTTACATAAAACAGCATATGGAAAGGCACAGGGCAAATACTCTGCCAAAAACAAACATGAATACAATCCTCTTGACAAAAAAAATACATACATATTCGCTCTGGACCCTCCCATAAACTCCCTCACTAAATCTTCCCACTCTAACCCTTTTCTTAGTCATCACTCTCTCTCACAGAGAGACAAGTGATGCATCTGCCCTTTCCCAGCTCCCCCCCCTCAAAAGACGAGAGAAAAAAAAAAAAAAGAGAAAAAAAAGAAAAAAAGATAAAAGAGGGGGAGAGAGAAGGGGAGCCCCATCCTCTCCCTCCCTTAAACCACAATTCATAACAGGAAAGTCGGTTTATCCTTCATATTATATTTTACATTATAATTCCCTGCGCGTATCCAATTCTTCATTTATCAGGTTCAGTCATTAATCTTTTCCCCTCATCTGAATTTTTAAACAAATTCCAGCTCTTCCACGTTTCTTTGTATAGTTTATTTTTACCCTTAGCTGAGAGAACTAGGTCTTCCATAGCTTCTATATCTCTAACTCTATTTATCCACTCTAAAACTGTTGGTGACGTAGTATCCCTCCACCGTAAGGGTATACCTGCTTTAGCTGCATTCACCAAATGGCACAGTACTGAGTTCCGATAAGTCTGAACTGGGATCTCAGATAGGTGAAGTAGGAAAAAAGCGGGATCATTGGGTATTTTTAACTTTTAATTTTTTGCAAGATTCTCATAATTGACAACCAATAAACTCTTATTTTTTTACAAAACCAAAATATATGAATCAATGTCCCGCTTTCTTCTCCACATCTCCAACATCTGTCAGAATTTTCATTGCAGAATTTTTTGAGTCGTACTGGAGTATGGTACCACTGCATCAAGATTATATAGTTTAATTCTTGAATTCGTGTACAGATTGAAGAGTTTAGAGTCAAAAAGATAATCTGTTTACGTTGTAATGCAGAGAAGGTCCTATCTAGGTCCTTCTCCCATTTGTTAAGGCCTGGTATCTCCTGATCCTCCCTAAATTTATTTAATAGTCCATACATTTTAGAGATCCCTCGGGCTAGTGGTTCTAAATCATTACAGTATGACTCAAAGATTGTTAACTGACGATGAAAATTACTTCCCGGGCCTAATGATCTAAAAAAATTACTTAATTGCAACGCCTGCCAGATATTGACTTCAAAAGGACCTCCTATTTGTATTAATGTTTTAATCGATGGCCAGTTTTCTGATATAATAAAATGTGAGGCCTGATATACTCCTTTCTCTATTAATAACCGGAAAGATCCTCTTTCATTACCCGGACTAAAACTTGGGTTCCCCAATATGGGAAACAAAGGTGATCGCACTGTAGAAAAGTTCCCGTTTTGGCATATACGTGCAGTAATTTTTAGTGTTGTGCCAATTATAGGGTGATTTTTAAGAGGAGCCGGTAATACTGTATAGCACCAAGGTGCTCTACCTAAAGGAACTGTACTCAGCTGTTGTTCTATGTCAACCCACCTCTTAGATCTAACATGTTTACACCAGTCCACTAATCTAGATAGATGTACTGCATAATAATACTTAAATATATCTGGGACCCCCATTCCACCAAGATTCTTAGGCATAGTCAACAGATCTCTTTTAATCCTAGGACGTTTCCCGGCCCAGATAAAATTCATAAATAAACTACGTATCTGACGCAAAAAAGTCACTGGAATCTTAATTGGTAGCGCCTGAAGTAAATACAAAATTTTCGGAAGAACGTACATTTTGATTATACTAATGCGGCCAAACCAAGAATGGGAACCAAGTCGCCATTTGTCAAGTAGGGCTCGTAATAGATTATACATTGGTAAAAAAATCATTTTAAAAATGTCCTTTTCTTTTGATGGAATATTTGTGCCCAAGTATCTAAGCATTGGACTCCATTTAAAACAAAAAATCGCCCGAATGGAATCCCGGGAAAGAGGGGATAGTGACATGCTCATGGCCTCTGATTTAGTCTGATTTATTTTTAAATTAGAGAGAGTGCCATATTTCTCAATCTCACTCAGCAAAGTAGGGAGAGAAATATGAGGCTCGGTTACTGAAAAAAGCATATCATCCGCATAAGCAGAAACCTTGTGGATTCCTTCCCCAACCCTAATACCCTGTATATCCGGATTCAGGCGAATTCTGTTCAGCAATGGTTCCAAAGAGAGAACGAAGAGAAGGGGTGAGAGGGGGCAGCCCTGGCGAGTACCATTCGAGATGCTGAAGGGTTCAGGAAGGACCCCATTTGCCTTTACAACCGCTTGAGGGTTTGTATAAACACTTTTAATCCAGCTAATCATTCGTTCTCCCATTCCTATTTGTTTCAGCACCTCAAATAAGAACCGCCAGTCTACCCTATCAAACGCCTTCTCCACGTCTGTATTTAAAAATACACACGGTATTTTTTTATCATTTACCTGATTAATCAAATTAAGAACTTTTGTTGTATTATCTCTACCTTCTCTCGTGGGGACGAACCCTACTTGGTCTAAATCTATTATTTGGGGGATCCATGATTGTATTCTGGTTGCTAATATTTTCGTAAATATTTTTAAATCTGTGTTCAGTAACGAGATGGGTCTGTAACCTCCACAATCCGCCGGGTCCTTCCCCTCTTTTGGAATTAACGTAATATGTGCTCTCAGGGTATCCATAGGGAATGTGGAAGTCAGACCCACCGCATTAAAGACTTTTGTCATTTGTTTACTTAGCAACTCAGAAAATTCTCTGTAGTAACTTATAGTAAAGCCATCCGGACCAGGAGATTTTCCAGATTTAAATGATTTTAATACTTCAGTCACTTCTTTTACCGTAATAGGAGTGTCCAGACTATAACGGGCTGGTGAGGGTAATCTCGTCATACCTGTCGAGGTTAGATATTCTGCTATCCTGGACTGAGGGGAAGTAGCGTGAGGCAAGTTATACAAAGTAGCATAATACTTCCCGAATGTCTGGGCAATATCTTTAGGTATCTGTTTTAAATGTCCCTCTTTATCTTTTATTTGTGATATATAAGTTGACCTATTCTTTTCTTTAATTTTCCCTGCTAACAATCTGCCACATTTATCTCCTATTTCATAATCTATTTGTTTCCCTCGTTGGATTAGGGCTTTTGCTTTAAACCGTAAGATCTCCGACAGTTGTCTTCACAGGCATACTATAGACACCCAGCAGGTACGATATTTAAAGGAATCTTCAATTATTTTTTCTTCACTTTAAGCATCATTAAAATCACTGCTCCAGAAAAAACGGCCGTTTTTAAAACTTTTTTTTCCATTGATACATGTTCTCTGGGGCAAGACTCAGGTTCTCAAATCCGTTTTACGATAATAACTTGCATATTAGGCTTTAAAATGAGCACTTTTGAATTCGAACGTTCGAGTCCCATAGACGTCAATGGGGTTCTAAGTGTTTGCGCGAACGTTCGGTCCGTTCGAAGGTTCTGGTGCAAACCGAACAGGGGAGTGTTCGGATCATCCCTATTTGAGAGTACATATAGTATTTGTAGTAACAAATATGTGAGAGGCAATATAGCTCAGGTACTATGGGAGTACATATAATAAGTAGGAGCTGTAGTATAACTATAGTTATATGTGAGAGGGTAAATATATCTCAGGTACTTTTAAAGTACATAGCATAATTAGGAGCTATAGTAATAACTGTTAGTTATACATGAGAGGTGGATATAGCTCAGGGTATTTGAGTACAGATGTGCCTTTAACATATTCCTTAGCAGACAGTCCTATAACACAACAGTATCCTAGATGTTCAGCAGTAGAAGATATGATAGGTAATTGTATAGCTGGTATATATGTAGCAGGTATTGCTATAGCACTACAAGTAACAGAAATTTAACTTATCCGTTTTGGAGGCTTCAGTATAGGTACTAGGGATCCTGTGGTGAAGGAAGTTCAATAGGACAGTCTGTGAAGTTGTTCCCAGCAATGGCTCCAAGTAGCAGCAGCTGTAGGTGGTATCCAAAGTAGTAGTTGAGGCTGGAGCGTTGTTGGGAGGTAAAGACATACCTGTCTGTAGCGTAGGCCGAGCTACGGCTGACAAGAATAGAACAGGAGCTGTATCTCCATTGAATGCCTTTATAGACAGGAGATCAGGTGCAGTGCATCGCACTGATTTCAAACAGGGCGCCGTGTACGGCGCACTTTCGCGTTTCACGCTGGAACGCAGAGAGGTGCCGGGCGATGACGTCATCGCGCAAGCGCCGTATGCGTTCCAGCATGGAACGCATTACGGCGCTGAAAGCGCCAATCTAAGCAGGGGAACAGGCGCGCGGAGCGCCTGTTACAGCCATTAATAAATGTTTTTTATCATATTGATTGATTCACTCTGCCCTAGTGTTCTGTTTCAATTAAAGTCCCAATAATTTATTTTTCCTATTTCATAACTGGCCACATACTCTCAACATGAGGGGGCTTTTTGGGGCACGGGGAGCTCTTCAACCCCCTACTCCAAAGCACTTTGTCCCCATGATGATGAGGACAAGGGCCTCATTCCCACAACCCTGGCCTGGTGGTTGTGGGGGTGAGACTTATTGGAATCTGGAAACCCCTTTAACAAGGGAGCCCCCAGATCCCACACCCCCCATAGAAAATGGGGTACATTGTACCCTTATGCCACTTACACACGATCATTTTTCGGGTTGTAAAAAACAAAGTTTTTTTTTAATGTCATTAAAAACGATCGTGTGTGGGCTTCAGAGCATTTTTCGGGTTCTGAAAAACGGGCACATTTTTTTTCGAAAATGCTCTATTTTTTCACAACGTTTTAAACGTTGTCGTTTTTTGGGTGATAAAAAATTGTCGTGTGTGGGCTTTAACGACGTGAAAAATCTGCGCATGCTCAGAGGCAAGTTATGAGACGGGAGCGCTCGTTTTGGTAAAACTACCGTTACGCTGTAACAGACAGAAAGAAAAGCGCGAATCGTCTTTTACTAACACAAAATCAGCTAAAGCAGCCCAAAGGGTGGCGTCATCCGCATTTTTTCTTTTCACGATCGTGTGTAGGCAAGACCGTTTTAATGATCAAGTTGAAAAAAACGTTGTTTTTTCTAGAGCCTGAAAAACTTTGTTTTTTACAACCCGAAAAATGATCATGTGTACGCGGCATCACTCATTCACCGAAAAAGTGTCAAAATATAAAAATACGCACAGTTTTTGACAATTCCTTTATTAAAAAAAAACAATGTACCCCGATGTAGATCGATCTTCGATCACATTGAACACTGGCCACTGACCCACACCTAATGAAGACACCCACCATTTGACAGCTCAATTGCTTCCCGTTGCTAAATAAACAAAGGGATGAGGCCACTCAGTAATGTCCGTGGGTGACCCACCCTCTTGTGACACCATTGACCCAGCATACCCCTGTCAATGACGTCACAAGGGGGCAGGGTCACCCGGGTTCAGACCGTATTCCTTTTTTTCGGGTTGGCAGCAGACATTCATCGTGAATGACGATGGATCTAGACTGGGGGACATTATTAAAAAATACAAAGGACTTGTCAAAAACTGTGTGCATTTTTAATTGAGGACATGTGTCCTAAAATGCTTCAGAAGGGGGGGGGCTCACTCGTCTCCCCTTTCTTGGCCTGCCGGGCTGCATGCTCGGATAAGGGTCTAATATGGAATTGGGGGGACGGACCCCACACTGTTTTTTTTTTTTGTAAATTTTGATGTGGGGTTCCTTTTAAAATCCATACCAGACCTGAAGGGCCCTGTATAGATTGGGGGGACCCCCATGATTTTCTCAATTTGTTTTTGCTGTTGTCATCCAGTGTCAGCTCTGTAACAAAAACACTACGGCTCAAACACTTAAAACTGCTCCTAAGCGCCGCAAAAACACTGGCAAAAAATGCTAAATTTGTGGGGGGTCATTTGTGATTTTGGAGCGTCTAGTGTGCATTCAGCCTCAGGCTGTATTTTTTTGGAGCCTTTTCAAATAAACATTTTTTTTTTGCAATTATCTTTTTGGATCCTTTACAAATAAACATCAAACAATCTTTTAAAATCAAACACTAATGCCGCATACACACGATCATTTTTCGGCATGAAAAAAACAACGTTTTTCGGCATGTAGAAAAAACGATGTTTTTCCAACTTCATAATTAAAACGACGTTGCTCACACACCATCGTTCATACGTACAACACGTATGACGGCACTATAGAGGGGAAGTTCTATGCGGATGACGCCACCCTTTTGGCTGCTTTAGCTGATTCCGTGTTAGGAAAAGACGATTCGCGCTTTTCTGTCTGTTACAGCGTGATGAATGTGCTTACTCTATTAAGAATGGTAGTTTTACCAGAACGAGCGCTCCCGTCTCATAACTTGCTTCTGAGCATGTGTGGGTTTTTAACGTCGTTTTAGCCCACACACAATCATTTTTTACAACCCGAAAAACAACATTGTTTAAAATGTCGTTAAAAAAAGCAGCATGCTCGAAAAAATTTGTTTTCGTTTTTCAGAAGCCGAAAAATTATGTGAAGCCCACACACGATCATTTTAAATGATTTTTTTTTTAAAACTACGTTTTTTTCATGCCGAAAAATGATCGTGTGTACGCGGCATAAGGGCCAGTTCACACCACAAAAATGCACTCCGGGTACGTTACGCCTAAGTTATGGTTACAGTTCATCGGTTCACGCAGAAATTCACAGATCGGGAACTACCGATGTCCCCTGCCGCTTCTGACCACGGTGGAAAAGTCTGCATTCCCCTGAATTGGAAGCAGACCCAGCCTCCGTCGGTGGCCGGTTGGTTGAAAAGAGTTGAAGGGGTTTGACTCTAACAGCTCCCCAGATGGGGTGAATGCGTCCGGATGGTGGTATTCCTCCTCCCTCCTTCTCCCCCCTTTTTTTTCCTCTTTCTTTTGCTTCCCCCATCCTTCTCTCTTCTCCCTCTACCTTTTGACCTTTTGTTCCTTACTGTGCTCTCCTTTCTTCTATGTTTTGTTCTGTTACTATGTTAGGACAGGTGTGCTGTGCTTTCAGAGCCGGTTTTCACCAGGCTCAAACTCTGATTAAAAAAAAAAAAAAACGGCGGAAGCCGTAAAAATTAGCATGCGGGATGCAGAGGATTCCTGCTCCCTGGATAAGCTCTGTGAGTCCCCTCGGTAAGCAGACTATTATATGCAGTGTGATATATATGTATGGAATTGTGGGGAACGTCTTACTCACTGTAATGTATTTCAAAGGTGTCTCTGTATTTACGCATGTTCTTCCTTCTTGAATAAAGAATTTACAAAAAAATATATGTAAATTATAAAATACAAAAGAAAAACGGAAAATTAAAAAAAAAAAAAATATATATATATATATATATATATATATATATATATATATATATATATATATATATATATATATATATATATATATATATATATATATATATATATATATATATCTTGTTTTGGGTAAAGTACTTCTAATTAAATTTGGAATTATATATAGTTTTTAGTTTGAAGTTTGATATATTCAATATATATTTTATTTTTAATTTAATGTATCTCTTACATAAAATTATAGTTCTGGTTTGATAATTTAACCCTCTTAAGAATACATTTTTTAAATCTTAAAAATTAAAAAACCCATAAAAAATGTATTAAACCAGTATCATTATATTTTTGTAGCATTGGTGGATACGTGGCTCCACAGCAGGCAACTTTTTCCTCTATGTGAGATCACACAGCATTTTCAGGTATGTATTTTGTGTAATATATGAATTATTGCCAACTAAGAAATATATATATATATATAAAACTCTATTTATTTACTACACTATATAATAGGCATACTTTTCTTTAGAGAATTACACAATCATAATTTTCTAAAATGTACAGGGTCGCTCACAATTTTTGGCCCAGTGGGTTCTCTGGCCTGACCCTCCCGGGATTTTGTGTTGTGTGGGAATACAGTTAGCTTTTGGGCCTCCAGGCCCCATACCAACGCCCTCCTGTGGGCATACCACCTTCTGGACTTCTGGCGGAGAATTGAGAGCATACTCTGCCCTCATATGTAAGTGAAGAATTCTATATATATATAAAAAAACTGTCAAATTCAATGTATATCTATGAATGGTATTGGAATGTTACAATTTTTATTATTTATTTATTTTCTCTAATATTCTATTTTAGAAAACAAAATATTCTTGCTTAATTATATCCCTGAAGAAGGAGACATGCACTCTAAAAAGGCGCCGGGTGCAAGAATTTAAGTATTTAAAATCAAAATTATGTGACGATGTTGATAACATTGTAAATATGTTCAAGCATGCTATGTATTTGCATATATGTGTGTTTTATACATACTTTCTTTTACAAAAATATTTAATAAATAATTTACTACTCTACATACTTTTTAAGAAGTTTGTGCCTTAAAAGTCCACTATAATGGGAGTTTGTTTTTCACCATTTTCACTCGATGTGGCACTTTAATGCTCAATATTGCCAACTTATACTTTTTTTTGTGGTGAAAAATTTAGGTCAACATTCAGCAAAAGATATTGGTCTGTAACTGTCACACGATGTCGGGTCTTTACCATCTTTAGGAATGATTAGATGTGGGGTTTCAAGGTTTCTATAGAAAAAGTGGTTCCTGATCCCAAAGTATTAAAAACATTTTAACAATAAAAGGGCAAAGAGAAGGTAGGAGGAGGTTATAATATTGTACTGTGAACCCATCAAGTCCCGGAGATTTCCCCCGTCTTCATTGTGCCCACTGGAGTTCTTCCAGCGTGATGGGGTCCTCTAGTTCTGCGCACACAGAGAAAAGTAGTTTAGGTAACTAAGATGAAATCAAGTAGTCATCTAGCTGGGTTTGGGAGGGAGATGGAGTCAGTATATTGTAGAGGGAGAAATAAAATGTCCTAAACTCTTGTGTGATCTGTTTGGGAAGGGTAACCTTCTGTCCATTGAGGGAGGAAATCTGAGGGATATAGGTAGCCAGTCTCTCAAAACTATTTGGCCAGTAAACCGCCACATTTGTCACCAGATTCATAAGACATTTTCTGACATCTTTGAAGTGCCACCTTAGCTGTAAACTGCATCTATACAGGGTCATAAGTTCCCTCTCTAGTGATGTAGATGGCGCATGTTTATGGCGTGATTCTATAGTGTGTATGCTAGACAGTAGAGTTGAGCGGACACCTGGATGTTCGGCCCTGAACCCGGACTTTGAAAAAAAAGTTTGCGTTCGGGACCGAACCCGACCCGAACTTTGACCCGAACCCCATTGAAGTCAATGGGGACCCAGACTTTTGACTACAAAAATGTCTCTAAAAAACGAAGGGAAAGGGCTGGAGGGCTGCAAATGGCAGCAAAATGTCGGGAAGAGCATGGCAAGTACTCTGGAAATAAATGTGGATTGGGAAATAACTTAAAATAACATAAAAAAATAAAAATAAAAAATATAATCATTTTGACCTAGGAGGACGAGGTCCATACAGTTTTGTTCAAAATTATTTAACCCCCCAATGCTGTAAAGGGTTTTAGGGAATTTAGTGTACATTTGTAATTGTATTCAGAATGAAATCCTACAAGAACTTCTTAAAGAACCATATGCAACTAAAATGACATCAATTGGTTTTGTAATACAGTAGTAAATGTTTATTTTGTGAATTCTTCATTTACACAATTATTCAACCCCTTAACTACTTAACCCCCGGACCATATTGCTGGTCAAAGACCAGAGCACTTTTTGCGATTCGGGACTGCGACGCTTTAACTGACAATTGCGCGGTCGTGCGACGTGGCTCCCAAACAAAATTGGCGTCCTTTTTTTCCCACAAATAGAGCTTTCTTTTGGTGGTATTTGATCACCTCTGCGGTTTTTATTTTTTGCGCCATAAACAAAAATAGAGCGACAATTTTGAAAAAAAATAATATTTTTTACATTTTGCTGTAATAAATATCCCCCAAAAATATATAAAAAAAAAAATTTTTTCCTTAGTTTAGGCCGATACGTATTCTTCTACATATTTTTCGTAAAAAAAATCGCAATAAGCGTTTATTGATTGGTTTGCGCAAAAGTTATAGCGTTTACAAAATAGGGGGTATTTTTATGGCATTTTTATTAATATATTTTTTTTACTAGTAATGGCGGTGATCAGCGATTTTTTTTCGTTACTGCGACATTATGGCGGACACTTCGGACACTTTTGACAAATTTTTGGGACCATTGGCATTTTTATAGCGATCAGTGCTATAAAAATGCATTGGATTACTATAAAAATGCCACTGGCAGTGAAGGGGTTAACACTAGGGGGCGGGGAAGGGGTTAAGTATGTCCCTTGTGTGTTCTTACTGTGGGGGGGGGGTGGCCGTACTAGGGGAAACACTGATTTTCTGTTCATACATTGTATGAACAGAAAATCAGCATTTCCCCCGCTGACAGGACCGAGAGCTGTGTGTTTACACACACAGCTCCCGGTCCCCGCTCTGTAACGAGCGATCGCGTGTGCCCGGCGGCGATCGCGCCCGCCGGGCACACGCACGGGAGTCGGGGGCGAGCGGGGGGCGCGCGCGCGCCTCCGGCGGCGCGCACGCGCCCCCTAGTGGCGGCTATACGATAGGACGTATAGCTACGGGCTCTCGCCCAGGAGAGCCGACCTGCCACCGTATAATGACGGTGGCTGGTCGGCTAGTGGTTAAAGACTACCACTCTGAAGAACAGAGGTTCATTGAAGTGTTTTCAATCAGGTATTGAAAACAACTGTGGATGTCAGGGAGCAGCAATAAAGCCTAAAAAGCACCAGGAAGACAAGAGAAGAGGTGATTAACTCTTCACAGGAAGGGCAATGGCTATAAGAAGATTGCAAAGATGTTAAACATACCAAGAGACACCATAGGAAGCATCATTCGCAAATTCAAGGCAAAGGGCACTGTTGAAACGCTACCTGGTCGTGGCAGAAAGAAGATGCTGACTTCAACTGCTGTGCGCTACCTGAATCGTAGAGTGGAGAAAAGTCCCCGTGTGACTGCTGAGGAACTGAGAAAAGATTTGTCAGATGTGGGTACTGAAGTTTCTGCTCAGACAATACGGCACACACTGCGTAAAGAAGGCCTCCATGCCAGAACTCCCAGGCGCACCCCCTTGCTGTCTCCAAAGAATAAGAAGAGTCGACTGCAGTATGCCAAAAGTCATGTGGACAAACCACACAAGTTTTGGGATTGTGTTCTGTGGACTGATGAAACAAAATTAGAACTGTTTGGGCCCATGGATCAACGCTATGTTTGGAGGAGGAAGAACAAGGCCTATGAGGAAAAGAACACCTTGCCTACTGTGAAGCGTGGCGGGGGGGTCAATCATGCTTTGGGGCTGTTTTGCTTCTGCAGATACAGGGAAGCTTACAAGGTACCATGAATTCTCTTCAGTACCAGGAGATATTGGATGACAATGTGATGCAGTCCGTCACAAACCTGAGGACAATGATCCCAAGCATACCTCCAAGTCCACTAGAGCATGATTGCAGATTAAAGGCTGGAACATTTTGGAGTGGCCATCGCAGTCACCAGACTTAAATCCGATTGAGAACCTCTGGTGGGACTTAAAGAAAGCAGTTGCAGTGCGCAAGCCTAAGAATGTGACTGAAGGTGGAATTGGCGGTGGAGGAGGAGGAGGAGGTAGCCAACACAGCAGGTTTTGGTTTTGAATTGATTTATTTTTTGATTTAATTGTGTACCTGGCCTTTGTTGGTGCACAAACCCACCCTCGGAGCCACTTGTGAATGACTGCCCTGAAAGCCTTGGAAATGATCCCGATTCCTCCTCCTCCTGTGCCACATCCTCTTCCATCATCGCCCATGGCGTTTTTTCAAGGAGGCATAGAACTGGGATAGTCACACTGAGAGCGGTGTCATCGGCACTGGCCATGTTGGGGGAGTACTTGAAACAGCACAACAAGGCACACAGGTCTCGCATGGAGGCCCAGTTATTGGTGGTGAAGTGGTTCTGTTCTGCAGAGCAACTCACACGTGCGTGCTGCAGCTGAAACTCCACTATCGCCTGCTGCTGCACGCACAGTCTGGCCAGCATGTGCAAGGTGGAGTTTCACCTTGTGGGCACATCACATATGAGGCGGTGAGCGGGAAGGCCGAAGTTACGCTGCAGTGCTGCCAGGCGAGCAGCAGCAGGGTGAGAACGCCGAAAGTGCGCACAGACGGACCGTACTTTCTGCAGCAGCTGTGGCATATCGGGGTAAGTTTTCAGAAAACTCTGCAACACCAAATTCAGCACATGCGCCAGGCAAGGGAAGTTTTAAAACTGCCTGCTGGCGTTTACCCATGGCTGTGCTGAAGTTGGTGGTGAATTTGTTACGCTGACTGGATGAGGAGGCGGTAGAGGATGAGGAAGCGGAGTAGAAGGAGTTAGGAACAGGAGGCAAACTGAAGCGCCCTGCAATCCTCGGTGGTGGAAGGACATGCGCCAAACTGCTATCTGCCTCAGGCCCAGCCGCCACTGCATTTACCCAGTGCGCTGTTAGGGAGATATAACGATCCTGACCGTGCTTACTGGTCCATGCATCCGTAGTTAGGTGGACCTTGGCACAGATGGCGTTGCGCAGTGCACACCTGATTTTGTCCCCCACTTGGTTGTGCAGGGAAGGGATGGCTCGCCTGGAAAAGTAGTGGCGGCTGGGCACGACATACTGTGGGACAGCCAATGCCATCAGGCTTTTAAAACTCTGTGTCTCCACCAGACGGAATGACAGCATTTCAAAGGCCAGTAATTTTGAAATGCTGGCATTCAGAGACCAGGGATTGTGGGTGGGTAGAGGGGTACTTCCTCTTACGCTCCAGTGTTTGGGAGATAGAGAGCTGAATGCTTCCATGGGACATTGTGGAGATGTTTGGTGACCCAGGTGGTAGTGTTGCTTGCCGGTCCTCTAATTGAGGGGTGGCAGGTGGCACTGTCACTACAGAGGTGGATGAAGAGGCAGAGAGGCCCGAGACTGATGCAGAAGAGGAAACAGGAGGAGCCAGAGACCTTTCTTGGTTTTTGAGGCATCTACTCCACTGCAGCTCGTGCTTTGCACTTAGATGCCTGGTCATGCAGGTTGTGCTCAGGTTGAGAACGTTTATGCCTCGCTTCAGGCTCTGATTGCACAACGTGTAAACCACGCTTGTCTTGTCATCAGTGCATTGTGTGAAGAACTGCCACGCTAGGGAACTCCTTGGACCTGGCTTTGTTGTGCTCGGTCCCTTGCTGCGTTTGGCAGTAGTAGGCGTACTGTCTAGGGGATGGAGGCTCTGCTTTGGCACCTTGCTCCCTCTTCTGCTGTGCTGGTGGCTCTGTGCGACCACCGCCTCTTCCTCCGAACTACATGGGTCACCTGCATGAGGTTGATTCCATGTCGGGTCGAGGACCTCATCGTCCTCCACATCTTCTTCACCACTGCCCTCCTTGTCGGTCTGCACAATTGCAAAAGCACCAGCAGTTGGCAACTGTGTTTCATCATCATCCAAGACGTGCTGTGATGGTCCCCCCATGCAGAGGCGGCTCTAGACTTTGTGAGGCCTTAGGCAAAACTTAGACCTGAGGCCCCACTCACGCCCATAATGGGAAAAATATTATAAAAACTATAAAAATTAACTGTATAAATGCATATATTAACTTAAATCCACAGATATAGTTTAAATTGTGCAGCTGCCTACTCATTATCCTCTGTGCTGTCTCGTAAATGTGAAATACATTTGTCAACAAAGTATAAAACAAAAAAAAAGTAATGTTACAACATATTCTTGCACATAACCTGTTTAATGCAACAAGGATGCAACAAGTGATTTTTTTACAAACATGTAAATCATAAAAACATATAAATATGTAACTTTGCATATTTGCTCAGTAGTGCATGGGACATACCGTAATGGGTATAAAGTGCAATATTTTTCAAGTAACAAAATAACTCAGTTTCTTGTATTCTTCATCAAAACATCAATAAAAAAAAAAAACTTAAATTGGAACTTTAGTCAGAAAATTAAATCCTGCTAGATCCCTTCAAGACCCTTTTTCAGGTATAGCTATGAAAATGTTTACAATTAAGTGTCTATACTGTTTAAAATGTAGTAGTACAGTGTCTCACCCCGTTTTGCACATCCTTAGTTGCTCTCCATTTTTAGACACTGTCGAGTTTGTAGAGGCCAATCTGCTGACAGCTTTAAAGTGAAATGTAATGCTCCTATCCTGTACAGCCAAGGAAGCTGCTTCTGTTTGATCTGCAACTACCATGGTGCTGCTCCAACAAATGGCTGTGAATTCTGAACAGGTGTCTGTTTAGGGTGCCTGCAGGAAAACAGCCTGGTGTAAGAGTGCCCTATTAGAATAGACTTATGCCAGGGTCCTTTCTCTTACTGACTGAAAGCCAATCAAAGTAAAAACAACAAAAAAACCTTTGTTTCAATATACAATACCACAATATATGTTCTAACTATAGTTGGGGCTCATACACAAACCCCCTGGGAAGTTTTAACAGTAGTACATTTTTTTTAATGTTTCAATATCAGAAGTTTCAAAACATTCTCCTACATTTTGCAGTTGTAAATTCATCTATCACAGATGAATAATTTAATTTTGAAGCCAAATCACGTTCAATTGACAAAACTGCTAAGGCAGATAATCTCTCTTGGCTCATAGTTGATCTTAAGTATGTTTTTATTAATTTTAGTTTTGAAAAGCTCCTCTCAGCTGATGCAACAGTAACTGGAATTGTTAAGATGACTCTTAAAGCAACATAGATGTTTGGATAAACGTCAGTTAAATTGTTATCAATCAGGTATTTCAAGGAACCGGACATATCCAATTTTGGAGGTACAGTACGCATACACATTCGTAGCTCTTCATACAATTCCAGACCTCGTATGTCAGAATCAGAAGAATTGGGTAAAGTAAGTAGGGCTTCAAGTTCTTTGCAGTTTTCTAATAGGTCTTTCTCAGATTTCATGCATAAAGAGGAGATATCATATAAAAATCCAAAATTGCTAACATAGCCTTTTAAACCTTCAAAGCGAGGCTCAGCACTAGCATGAATCTTGTCAACAATAACATTGAAATATTCTGCTCTAAACCTGTCTGCAGGGTTAACAACTGCTTCACCTGGACACTCATAATCAAACATCCTTTTGGTCCTGCGTATCCTGCACTGTCGAAATTCTCTTGGAATGTCCATTTCTTCAGCAATTTCTCTGGCAGTAACAATGGCAGAATTAAAGCCATTTTCTCGATATTCCTTCAGCCAGCACAGGAATGCCTCCAAATGTTTTACTGCAGTGTCCAGCTGCATACAAGACTTTTGCCACACTTTGCTGATAAGGTTGATTTTGACTAAAATCTCATACCATACAATTAATGACAGAACTCGTATGACAAAATTTCTTCTTTTAGTGAATTACATTCACTACAGAAAGCAGGATCAGCATTCTTCTGTGTCATCTCTTCCAGGCACTCAGCGATTTATTTTAGCTGGTAACGGACAGCCTTTACACTTTCAACTCTGCACTCCCATCTGGTTTCTGACAATGGCTTGAGGGTAATATTTACCTTCTCTTTTAAAATTGCCCATCTATTGGATGAGCCAGAAAATAATGTGTAAAGTCTTTGCAAAACCCCCAAAAATTATTTGGCTTTTACACAAGATGCTGCTGCATCACCCAGAACCAAATTCCAACTATGACAACCACAGGGTGTAAAAAAAGCTAAAGGATTGATATTTAATATCCTAGTTTTTACACCACTTTTCTCCCCTCGCATGTTTGCTCCATTGTCATATCCTTGACCACGGCAATTTTTGATGTCCAAACCTGATTCCTCAATTTCCAGCAGTATGGTTTTAGTTAGCTCTTCAGCTGTCGTTTTCTCAACTGGTAAAAATCCAATAAAATGCTCGTCAACATCTCCTGATTTTTCATCAACATATCGTAAAACCACAGTCATCTGTTCAACGTGACTCACATCCCTAGTGCAATCCAGAATTATTTAATAATATTTTGCTTGAAGAATCTTTTCAATTACTTTTTGCTTGACAAGTTTGGCCATCAATGAAATTAGTTCATTTTGTATGTTTTTTCCCAAGTAATGGTTGTGAATGCGCTTCTCTTCAATTCGTTGCAAGTGTTCACGAAGAACAGGATCAAACCTTGCACAAAGTTTTATCAGATCAATAAAATTACCACTATTCTCTTCCTCTAAATTATCTCTGTGTCCTCGAAATGGTAAGTTATGGCATGACAAGAATTGAACAGTGGCTATAAGCCTTTCCAGAATTTCACGCCAACGTTGCTTTTCCAGGAGTATTTGCTTTTGCACCGATGCATCAATAGTTTTCCCACATCTAAATCTTTTCTCAGTTTCCATCCATGTGATTATGTTCTCTAAGTGGTCAGAACTGTTTTCATGCAGACCAAGACGATTGCTCAGGTTCTTCCAGTCATTGCAGCCATTAGACACTAAAGCGTTCCGTAATGGTGAGAATAAACGACAGGCAAAACAGAAAACACAGTCCTTGCTTCTGGAATAAACTAACCAGCGCCTGTCTTGTGTTTTCTTGTTGCTTAGATCCCTGGTGTAATGAAAGTTAGAAAAATTTATTTTTCCACTGTCTAATGGAAAAGTTACCTTTTCTTCCCTTACTGGTCCTTTCTGAATAAAACAGATTCTGTCTTTATCTTTCACTGGGAAAGTCCATTCTCCAGGATCATAACTTAGAGGCTGATATGGAGACTCTGGTTGCTCAGAACCTGAAACATTATTTTTTTCTTGGATTCCTTTTTCTGCGCTACACAAAATGGTATACGATTCAGATTCGGCAGAAGTGCTTTGCTGTGAATCATCTTCTCTTTCAGTCAAAACTGATTCCATCGTCTCATGTTCATGCTCAGGCACCTCTTGACTTGTACTTATCTTGCCTGTCTTCAAAAACTTATGCATAGAGCCACGCAACTCTTGTTTGCATTCCTCAAAAGCAATATTCTTTTTTCTTTTTTGGTGACCAGATTCAAATTTTCGCCCTTTGTCACGTTCTCTTCCACTTTTATGCATATTTGTTTTAAATTTATGGAAAACAAATTTAAATTCTGCTAATCTAGTAATTACACACAGTGTAGTAACACACAATTTTAGAACAAAATAAACAAAATGGTAAAAAGACCAATGCTGGAACAGAATTGAATTGATTGAAGTAATTTCTGCTTCTGGTCTCTCAATTGGTCAGAATGTTTTCATGCTAAATCACTTGATGTTGTCACACCCTTTATAATCAAACAAATACACTGGTTAACAAGGGTACTTGTATAATGAGTTTTTCAGTGTATATCTGACAAAAAGCTAAGAGGCAGTCCAATCCAGTTAAGAGTTAGTCCGTTCTGTGGGACAGTCAAACCCAGCTGAGGGACAGTCAAACCCAGCTGAGGGACAGGCCAATCCAGCTGAGAGACAGGCCAATCCAGCTGAGAGACAGTCCAAACCAGCTAAGGGACAGTCCAAACCAGCTAAGGGACAGTCCGACCCAGCTGAGGGACAGTCCAACCCAGCTATGAGACTGTGACAATCCAATCCAGCTATGGGACAGTCTAATCCAGCTAAGGGACAGTCCAATCCATCTAAGGGATAGTCCAATCCAGCTAAGGGAGTGCGACAGTTCAATCCAGCTATGGGACTGTGACAATCCAATCCACCTAAGAGACAGTCCAATCCAGCTAAGAAACAGTCCCATCTAAGGGACAGTCTGACCCATCTAAGGGACAGTCCAATCCAGCCAAGGGACAGTCCAATCAGATGAGGGACAGGCCAATCCAGCTATGGGAGTGTGACAGTTCAATCCAGCTATGGGACTTTGACAATCCAATCCACCTAAGAGACAGTCCAATCCACCTAAGAAACAGTCCCATCTAAGGGACAGTCCAATCCAGCCAAGGGACAGTCCAATCAGATGAGGGACAGCCCAATCCAGCTATGGGAGTATGACAGTTCAATCCACCTAAGACCCCTTTCACACTAAAGCGTTTTTACAGTGTTTTAGCGTTAAAAATAGCGCTCTTAAAACGCTCATAAAAAAACGCTCCCCATGCATCTCAATGGACCCTTTCACACTGAGTCCTGCAAGCAGCATCTTTGGAGCAGCTTTTGGGCGCTGAAAAAAAAAAACGCTCCAAAAACGCCCCTCTCCATTGAAATGAATTGAAAGCGCTGTAAAAACGCCTTACCCTTTCACACTGAGGCACTGCAAAAACGCCCCCAAAAATGTTAGGGTCTTAGCGGTGCTTTACCAGCACATTGGGATTGCAGATGAGGCTTTGCTCGAATAACGCTGTAATAACGCTCCAAAAACACTCGAATAACGCTGTAATAACGCTCCAAAAACGCTCGAAAAACGCCAAGGGACAGGCCAATCCAGCTATGGGAGTGTGACAGTTCAATCCAGCTATGGGACTGTGACAATTCAATCCACCTAAGAAACAGTCCAATCCAGCTGAGGGACAGTCCGACCCATCTAAGGGACAGTCCAATCCAGCCAAGGCACAGTCCAATCAGATGAGGGACAGGCCAATCCAGCTATTGGAGTGTGACAGGTCGATCCAGCTATGGGACTGTGACAATCAAATCCACCTAAGAGACAGTCCAATCCAGCTGAGGGATCATCCAATCCAGCAGAGGGACAGTCTAATTAGCTAAGGGACGGTCCAATCCAGCGATGGGAGTGTGACAGTTCAATCCAGATATGGGACTGTAACAATCCAATCCACCTAAGAGACAGTCCTATATAAGGAACAGTCCAATCCACCTGAGGGACAGTCCAACCCAGCTAAAGGACAGTCACCGACCTCACATCCATGATACAGGAGACGGTCAGAGACTGTGCAGACAATGATACAGGAGACGGTCAGAGACTGTGCAGACAATGATACAAGAGACAGTCAGAGACTGTGCAGACAATGATACAGGTGACGGTCAGAGACTGTGCAGACAATGATACAGGTGACGGTCAGAGACTGTGCAGACAATGATACAGGAGATGGTTTTATTATGGTAATGACAAGCAAACTCTTACCTGGCTAACACGGTATGAAACGTTGGATCCACAGACAGGGTGCTGACAGGCAATCACGCCAGAAAGATGCAGGAGATGGTCATAGACTGTGCGGAAAATGATACAGGAGATGGTCAGAGACTGTGCGGCCATGATACAAGACGGTCAGAGCTTGTGCGGCCATGATACAGGAGATGGTCAGACTGTGTGGCCATCATACAGGAGACGGTCAGACTGTGTGGCCATGATACAGGAGACAGTCAGAGATTGTGTGGCCATGATACAGGAGACAGTCAGAGACTGTGTGGCCATCATACAGGAGACGGTCAGAGATTGTGTGGCCATGATACAGGAGACGGTCAGAGACTGTGCGGCCAATGATACAGAAGATGGTCAGAGACTGCGGCCATGATACAGGAGACGGTCAGAGACTGTGCGGACAATGATACAGGAGACGTTCAGAGACTGTGCAGACAATGATACAGGAAACGTTCAGAGACTGTGCAGACAATGATACAGGAGATGGTTTTATTATGGCAATGACAAGCAAACTCTTACCTGGCTAACACGGTATAAAAAGTTGGAGCCACAGACAGGATGCTGACAGACAATCACACCACAAAGATGCAGGAGATGGTGAGAGACTGTGCGGAAAATGATACAGGAGATGGTCAGAGACTGTGCAGCCAATGATACAGGAGATGGTCAGAGACTGTGCAGCCATGAGCATAATTGATAACTTATCAGTGTAATGCTTCTTCATCGTCAGCAGGTTTAGGGAGAGGGTAAGTAACACGTCTGTATTACTTAACTGTAATCGAGAAGGTGATACTGGTACACCATTATGTCTGGGAGAGGAATATGAATCACAAAAATAGCTGCACAGAACTATAAATCTTTCGGTAGAGGAAACATTTCACATATGTGTGTTTGAATAGATGTTTGCTTAGGGTTAATTTTGAAAGCAGAACTGAAGCAAGATAAATAATTAAAATAAAAAAATAGAAAATAAGCCCTCCAGTTTGAACAGCCAGCCAGCCTCATTCAACTGGAATGTACATGCCCTCATCCTGTCATTCAACAAGTAAGGAGTAGGGCACAATGATGATCCCATCCAGTGGCAGCTGGTGCTCCAAATTTTTTGGGGGGGCACAAACAAACTGAAAAAAAAAACCCATCAATTGCAGCCTCACTGTGCCCATCAAACACAGCCACTGTGTCATCAAACACAGCCACCGTGCCCATCAAACGCTGCCACCGTGCCCATTAAACGCAGCCACCGTGCCCATCAAACGCAGCCACCGTGCCCATCAAACGCAGCCACTGAAAAAAAACATCAATTGCAGACTCACTGTGCCCATCAAACACAGCCACTGTGCCCATCGAACGCAGCCCCTGTGCCATCAAACGCAGCCACTGTGCCCATCAAACGCAGCCACCGTGCCCATCAAACGCAGCGACAGAAAAAAAACATCAATTGCAGCCTCACTGTGCCCATCAAACACAGCCACTGTGCCCATCAATTGCAGCCCCTGTGCCATCAAACGCAGCTACTGTGCCCATCAAACGCAGCCACTGTGCCAGCAAATGCAGCCACTGTGCCCATCAATCGCAGCCACTGTGCCCATCAATCGCAGCCACTGTGCCCATCAAACACAGCCACTGTGCCATCAAACACAGCCACTGTGCCATCAAACACAGCCACTGTGCCATCAAACACAGCCACCATGCCATCAATCGCAGGCACTGTGCCAAACGCAGCCACTGTGCCCATCAATTGCAGCCACTGTGCCATCAATCGCAGGCACTGTGCCAAACGCAGCCACTGTGCCATCAATTGAAGCCACGTGCCCATCAAACACAGCCACTGTACCATCAAACACAGCCACTGTGCCATCAAACACAGCCACTGTGTCCATCAATCGCAGGCACTGTGCCAAACGCAGCCACTGTGCCATCAATTGCAGCCACTGTGCCCATCAATTGCAGCCACCGTGCCCATCAAATGCAGCCACTGTGCCCATCAAACACAGCCACCGTGCCATCAAACACAGCCACCGTGCCCCATCAAACGCAGCCACTGTGCCCATCAAACGTAGCCACTGTGCCCATCAAACGCAGCCAATGTGCCCATCAAACGCAGCCACTGTGCCCATCAATTGCAGTCACCGTGTCCATAAATTGCAGCCACCGTGCCCATCAAACGCAGCCACCGTGCCATCAAACGCAGCCACCGTGCCATCAAACGCAGCCACTGTGCCATCAAACGCAGCCACTGTGCCCATCAATTGCAGTCACCGTGTCCATTAAACACAGCCACTGTGCCCATAAATTGCAGCCACCGAGCCCATCAAACACAGCCACTGTGCCATCAAACGCTGCCACTGAGCTATCAAACGCTACCACTGTGCTATCAAACGCTGCCACTGTGCTATCAAACGCTGCCACTGTGCTATCAAACGCTGCCACCGTGCCGTCAAACGCTGCCACCGTGCCCATCAAACACAGCCACCGTGCCCATCAAATGCAGCCACCGTGCCATCAAATGCAGCCACTGTGCCATCAAATGCAGCCATCGTGCCATCAAATGCAGCCACTGTGCCCATCAAACGCTGCCACTGTGCCCATCAAAAGTTGCCACTGTGACAAAGTACACTACAGACAATGATGATGAGACCAATTAAAATTATTTATTTGAGAAAAGAAGCACTTATCATGAAGAAACAAACTCCTCCAACAGAATTCATAATAGCTCATGCAGATTGCAGAGATAGCGGGGGTTCACCCAAAAATAATTTTTTAACATTACATTCAGCCGAGTTGTCCTAATGACAATCGGCTGTTTTTTTTTTCTCGTGCATACCGTATTTTCACCGCCGCTTCCGGGTATGTCGTCTGCGGGACTGGGCGTTCCTATCTGATTGACAGGCTTCCGACCGTCGCATACAGCGCGTCACGAGTTGCCGAAAGAAGCCGAACGTCGGTGCGGCTCTATACGGCGCCTGCGCACCAACGTTCGGCTTCTTTCGGCAACTCGTGATGTGCAGTATGCGACGGTCGGAAGCCTGTCAATCAGATAGGAACGCCCAGTCCCGCAGACGACATACCCGGAAGTGGCAGTGAAAATACGGTATGTACAGGACAAAAAAAAACAGCCGATTGTCATTAGGACATTGGATGAACCTCCACTTTAACCTGGGGGTGCATTATTGTAGCTTTTTTCATATATATATATATATATACATATATATATATATACCCTGTTTCCCCAAAAATAATACCTACCCTGAAAATAAGACCTAGTGCTATTTTCCAGGAAGGCTGCAATATATGCCCTACCCCGAAAATAAGCCCTAGTTAAAAATGCTTGTAAAATCCTATAATCCACTCTATTACAGTAGTTTATAATGTACAATGTGTGTGTTTCGGTAATATAATTGCGGGAAAGAGAGCTGCAGCGGGTAACGGAAGTGCAGAGCGGCGCTATAACAAATGTATTTGGCACAATTATATTACAGAAACGCACACATTGTACATTATATACTACTTTAATAGAGTGGATTATAGGATTGTACAAGCATTTTAACTCAGTTCACACTGGGGATTCCTGACAGGCAGGGAGAGAAAGGGGGAGAGAAGAAAGCACATTACATGGTAAGACCTACCCTGAAAATAAGCCCTACTGTGTCTTTTGTTGACATAATTAATATAAGACCCGGGCTTATTTTCGGGGAAACACGGTATATATATATATATATATATATATATATATATATATATATGACCACCTTCTGCTCCTCACCTGCTTGGTGACTTGGTCCTCCCTCCACGACTAAAGGCAGCAGGTAAGGACTCTGAGGGAGAAGCAACTTCTATCTCTCCCGCTCTCTGAGTCTGCCCTGCAGTGCAATCTGGGAGTTGTAGTCTCTCTGCAGAGCACAGGCACCATACGGCCAAGTTGAAGCCTGTGTGCCTGTGCTCTGTGGGAGAACTACAACTCCCGCCATGCACTGGGGCCGCCATCGCCGATTTTAGGTGGAGCCAGGCAGCCTGCTATTGGACGCAGGCAGCCTGAGCCTGCCCACCATCCACCCCAGGAATGCTCGCATTGCCACTTGTTCGCCCGCCTCGTCTGCCGCCGCGGAACGCGGCGGTGGCTCAGGACAGCTCCCTCAGTCTGCAGCTTTTTCAGTTGCGCGCCAGCCACCCGCTCACCCGCCGCTTGCGAGTCCCTGTCTGTCCCGCACTGTGCAGTGCACAACAATATGACACAAGTCGCACAAAGGCAAATTAGGCGACGGCGAGGCCTTTTCTGTGGGCGAGGCCTAAGGCAATCGCCAAATTTGCCTAATTATAGAGCCGCCTCTGCCCCCATGTACTCATCTTGAAATATAAGTGGTTGGGCATCGGTGCACTCAATCTCTTCCCCTTCTGTGGCTGGGCTAGGTGGATGGCCCTGGGAACACATGCTAACAGACTCATCAAAAAGAAGAAGAGACTGCTGCATGCTTTGGGGCTCAGACTGCTTGGCTGATTTGCAAGGGGGTGAGGTCAGTGGCGTAACTAGAGACTTCAGGGCCCTGGTGCAAGATATCGTGAAGCCCCCCCCCCCCCCCCCAAAAGCCTGATTTTGATACTTAATTTTTCTACACTGTACAACAAAGTAAAAGAGGGGGGGGGGGGCTGCAGCGGCAGTGCCATCCGCTCCAACCACCACCTGTGCCTCTTACTGATCCCATCCCCCCACCACTGATCTCATCCCTATCCCCCCCATCACCTCTGTTGTAAAAGTAATGGGGTGATAGGGATGATGAGATCAGTGGTGGGGGAATGGGATTAGTAAGAGGCACAGGTGGTGGAGGTTGGCATCAATTGCTGAGCAGCTCTGTCACTTGATTGACTTACCGTCGATCTGCTGTTGTTCTGTGGGTCACTCACTCTGACTGAGTCACCTTCACTGTGCCAGACCTTCTCCCGCCAGGATGCTTTGCCTCATGTGCCCTGGGACTCGGTAGACGCAGGATAGGTACTCCAGTCCATGCTTCACTGTGCGCCTTCTCCCGCAGCCTGGAGCGCCCCTCCCCCGTCCTTCGCTCATTTGGTGAGCCTGAGTCCTCCCCGCCTCCCTACATGTCTGCGTCTCTGGATAGGCGGAGAGCCGGGGCAGTCCACAATCTCAGTCAGTCAGTGAGTGCTGTCTCAGCTGCCCTGCCCTCTGCAATGTCTATGTATGTGTGTCCCGCGGCCAAACGAAAAGCACGCCAGGCAGTGCGCACTGCACACAGTAGTAACGACAAGTATCAGGTTGGCCATTCACAGCTCCTCATACACGGACAGGTGACGGGCAGGGCCGGTGCAAGGATTTTTGCCAACTCAGGCGAAGGTGCATTTTGGCGCCCCCCCCCCCCCCGCACGCACAGCGCCGCAAAAACGACAGTAAAGTGCTGCTAAAATAGCGGCGCTTTACTGCCGCCGGCGCAAAGCCTCAATATGGATTAAATAAATTAGAATCATGCATAGCCATAGATATAAATAAAGTGGTTTGTGCAACAGCAGGTACTACTTGCACAAATCACTTTATTTATGATATCTATGGCTATGCATAATTATAATTTATTTAATCCATATTGAGCAAGCACTATACATTTGGCTGCTTGGCACTGGCAGTTGGAACCTGGCACACATCTCATACAACAACATACACATGATGATAGGTTAGGTACGTTGTGACTTCACTATAGTACAGTACGGACGGTACCTGGCCTCACCTGCTGCAGTGTGCTACTGCGCTGCCTGGTTTGGGGTTCCTCTAATTGCAAATCTCCTCTTTGTCTTGTCCTCCACAGAAACCTGACCTCATTTTACATTACACAGCACCCTGCACCTCTGGACCCCTTTTACATTACACAGCACCCTGCACCTCTGGACCCCTTTTACATTACACAGCACCCTGCACCTCTGGACCCCTTTTACATTACACAGCACCCTGCATAACTGGACCCCTTTACATTACACAGCACCCCGCACCTCTGGACCCCTTTTACATTACAAAGCACCCTGCACCTCTGGACCCCTTTTACATTACACAGCACTGAACATCTGAACCCCTTTTACATTAAACAGCACTGTGCCTCTGGACCCCTTTACATTACACAGCACCGTGCCTCTGGACTCCTTTTACATTACACAGCACCGTGCCTCTGGACCCCTTTTACATTACACAGCACCGCACCTCTGGACCCCTTTTACATTACACAGCACTGAACATCTGGACCCCTTTTACATTACACAGCACTGAACCCCTTTTACATTACACAGCACCGCACCTCTGGACCCCTTTTACATTACACAGCACCACACCTCTGGACCCCTTTTACATTACACAGCACTGAACATCTGGACCCCTTTTACATTACACAGCACCGCACCTTTGGACCCCTTTTACATTACACAGCATTGAACGTCTGGACCCTTTTTACATTACACAGCACTGCACCTCTGGACCCCTTTACATTACACAGCACCGCATCTCTGGACACCTTTTACATTACACAGCACTCTGGACCCCTTTTACATTACACAGCACTCTGGACCCCTTTTACATTACACAGACAGCACCGCACCTCTGGACACCTTTTACATTACACAGACAGCACCGCACCTCTGGACCCCTTTTACATTACACAGACAGCACCGCACCTCTGGATCCCTTTTACATTACACAGACAGCACCGCACCTCTGGACACCTTTTACATTACACAGACAGCACCGCACCTCTGGACCCCTTTTACATTACACAGACAGCACCGCACCTCTGGACCCCTTTTACATTACACAGACAGCACCGCACCTCTGGACCCCTTTTACATTAGACAGCAACACTCTGCACCACTAGACCCCTTTAGATTTACACAGACACCCCCCAGTTCTGTCCCTTCCTACATTAATCATGCAGATGGAGAGACAGTGAGCAGCGCTGAACAGAGGGCAATCACCTGCTGGTTTTCTTACGTCAGCTTCAGCAGCTCTCTACTCGGCACTGCTCACTGTCTCTCGCTCCCCTGCTGTACAGTGTTTTGCTTACCCTGCTGGATGCTGGATGCTCCAGATGGCGAAAATCAAACTTGGCGCCGACCGCGCTGTAAACAGAGTACACGTCGTCATCATGTCCCATATGGCCAATCAGCGCACGCACCACAGAGGCACAGCGCCTCCCACTATACCGCCCGCCAATCGCGCATCGAGGGAGACAGACAGACAGTTTAACCAGCCAACCAGGCGGAAGGGCTGAAAAAAACAGATAACGCCGCAGGAGCCGAAGTGAAGTGCCGTGCCGCCGCCGGGACAATGGTACGGGAAGCGGGCGCAGCCGTAGGAGGACCGGTTGGATTTTTTTTTTGCGCCCCCCCCACCTGGTGACGGGCCCCTCGGACTGACAGGGCCCAGTCGCAACTGCGACTGTTGCGACCATGAAAATTCCGCCACTGGGTGAGGTGAAAGACTGATGGTGGACATCGGCTGCAGGCGCCAACTCTGAACTTTCAGCACAAGACTGGTTGGAAAAAAATGTGAAGGAACTGGAGGCACGGTCAGCAACCCAATCTACTACCGCCTGTTCTGCTCCTGGCCTCAACATTCGTAGAGCTGGATTAGGTCCGACCAAATACCGCTGCAGGCTCTGTCGGCTACTCGCACCTGAGAAAGGTGTTTCACTTGTGCGTGTAGCTGGCACAGATCGACCACGTCCTCTCCCTGTAACAGGAGCTCCACCAGCAGCACCACGACCGCGGCCACGTTCCTTATTTGACGTTTTCCTCATATTTCTCAAAATATGGATTTAAATATTTAAATACAACAATAGTGTAATATGGTGAAATAGGCAGAGATTCACCTATATATTTCTCTAGCTATAGCAAGAAGCAGGAACCTACCCCTAAACAATGTACTGCACAGACAGTATATCACAGGTGACAGGTGGAGTGCTGGTGAAATAGGCAGAGAGTCATCTATAGATATAGGTCAGAGACTGTGCAGACAATGATACAGGTGACGGTCAGAGACTGTGCAGACAATGATACAGGAGATGGTTTTATTATGGTAATGACAAGCAAACTCTTACCTGGCTAACACGGTATGAAACGTTGGATCCACAGACAGGGTGCTGACAGGCAATCACGCCAGAAAGATGCAGGAGATGGTCATAGACTGTGCGGAAAATGATACAGGAGATGGTCAGAGACTGTGCGGCCATTATACAAGACGGTCAGAGCTTGTGCGGCCATGATACAGGAGATGGTCAGACTGTGTGGCCATCATACAGGAGACGGTCAGACTGTGTGGCCATGATACAGGAGACAGTCAGAGATTGTGTGGCCATGATACAGGAGACAGTCAGAGACTGTGTGGCCATCATACAGGAGACGGTCAGAGATTGTGTGGCCATGATACAGGAGACGGTCAGAGACTGTGCGGCCAATGATACAGAAGATGGTCAGAGACTGCGGCCATGATACAGGAGACGGTCAGAGACTGTGCGGACAATGATACAGGAGACGTTCAGAGACTGTGCAGACAATGATACAGGAAACGTTCAGAGACTGTGCAGACAATGATACAGGAGATGGTTTTATTATGGCAATGACAAGCAAACTCTTACCTGGCTAACACGGTATAAAAAGTTGGAGCCACAGACAGGATGCTGACAGACAATCACACCACAAAGATGCAGGAGATGGTGAGAGACTGTGCGGAAAATGATACAGGAGATGGTCAGAGACTGTGCAGCCATGAGCATAATTGATAACTTATCAGTGTAATGCTTCTTCATCGTCAGCAGGTTTAGGGAGAGGGTAAGTAACACGTCTGTATTACTTAACTGTAATC
Source organism: Rana temporaria (assembly GCF_905171775.1). Taxonomy (NCBI): domain Eukaryota; kingdom Metazoa; phylum Chordata; class Amphibia; order Anura; family Ranidae; genus Rana; species Rana temporaria. The sequence continues at coordinate 300,733,928 of NC_053491.1, forward strand.
GAGAAGGTGATACTGGTACACCATTATGTCTGGGAGAGGAATATGAATCACAAAAATAGCTGCACAGAACTATAAATCTTTCGGTAGAGGAAACATTTCACATATGCAGGGCCGGCGCTAGCAATAGGCAGATCAGGCGGCTGCCTAGAGCGCCAGATTAGGGGGAGCGCCAAAATCCGGATCCCCAGCCACTCGCTGGGATTCAGATTATCCTGGATAATCCTACCAGGACCGGCGGTTGCGCCTGTGAATTTCGACGGGCCGCTCTATCCCCAGCCTGTAGTAGCGGCGCGGCGGCAGTGAGAAGATGATATGAGGTCTGAGGTAAGAGAGCCGGGATGAGAAGCAGCCGGCCGGAAGTGCCGCATGATCGGTGGAGGGGGAGGATGAGATGGGAGCCCTGTGGCTGCATGTAGTGTAACTACGGCGGGCTTGCCGTGATATCCGCTCCCCCCTCCTCCTCCTGGGCGCTCGGGGATCTGGTTTGAAAGGACAGGCAGGGGCAGCGCCACTCTCCTGGAGCCGGAGTAAAGTAATCACCGCCGCTGGCTCAGGTATAGTGGAAGCACAGGCAGCGCTCCGTGCTGTAGCCAGCGCCCAGTCACAAAAGCAAACACTGACTCTGCTTCTTACTCTGCATGGACTCTGCATTGCACTGTGTACACAGGGGGGAACTGATATGTGGGGGGGGGGGGCAACTTAGGCAGACGTGCAGGGGGGTACTGATGTGTGTGTGGGGGGGGCAGACATGCAGGGGGGGTACTGATGTGTGTGGGGGGGCGGACATGCAGGGGGGTACTGATATGTGTGTGGGGGACAGATGTGCAGAGAGTACTGATATGTGTGTGTGGGGGACAGGGACGGACGTGCAGGGGGGTACTGATATGTATTTGGGGGGGCAGACGTGCAGGGGGGTACTGATATGTGTGTGTGGGGGACGGACGTGCAGGGGGGTTCTGAATGTGTGGGGGGGGGGGGGCGTGCAGGGGGGTACTGATATGTGTGTGTGGGGGACGGGGACGGACGTGCAGGGGGGTACTGATATGTATTTGGGGGGGCAGACGTGCAGGGGGGTACTGATATTTGTGTGTGGGGGACGGACGTGCAGGGGGTACTGATATGTTTGGGGGGGCAGACGTGCAGGGGGGTACTGATGTGTGTGTGTGGGGGGGGCAGACATGCAGGGGGGGTACTGATGTGTGTGGGGGGGCAGACATGCAGGGGGGTACTGATATGTGTGTGGGGGGGACAGATGTGCAGAGAGGTACTGATATGTGTGTGTGGGGGACAGGGACGGACGTGCAGGGGGGTACTGATATGTATTTGGGGGGGCAGACGTGCAGGGGGGTACTGATATGTGTGTGTGGGGGACTGGGGCGGACGTGCAGGGGGGTACTGATATGTTTGGGGGGGGCAGACGTGCAGGGGGTACTGAATGTGTGTGTGGGGGGGGCGTGCAGGGGGGTACTGATATGTGTTTGGGGGGGCAGACGTGCAGGGGGGTACTGATATGTGTGTGTGGGGGACGGACGTGCAGGGGGGTACTGATATGTTTGGGGGGGCAGACGTGCAGGGGGTACTGAATGTGTGTGTGTGGGGGGGGCGTGCAGGGGGGTACTGATATGTGTTTGGGGGGGGCAGACGTGCAGGGGGGTACTGATATGTGTGTGTGGGGGACGGATGTGCAGGGGGGTAATGATATGTGTGGGGGGGCAGATGTGCAGGGGGGTACTGAATGTGTGTGTGGGGGAGGGCGTGCAGGGGGGTACTGATATGTGTTTGGGGGGGGCAGACGTGCAGGGGGGTACTGAATTTGTGTGGGATGGACAGATGTGTGTGTGTGTGTGTGGGGGGGGGAGATGTGCATAGGGGTAAAGCGGGGAACAGGTGTGTGTGTGTGTGTGTGGGGGGAGATGTGCATAGGGGGGGAGATGTGCATAGGGGTAAAGCGGGGAACAGGTGTGTGTGTGTGTGTGTGTGTGGGAGGGACAGGCGTGCAGGGGGTACAAAGGGGAAACAGATATATGTGTAGGGGGGACAGGTGTGCAGGGGGGGGACAGGGGTGTGTGTGGGGGGACAGATGTGCAGGGGGTTTAGAGAGGGAACAGATATGTGTGTGGGGGGGCAGATGTGCAAGGGGGTTACAGAGGGGTAGCAGATGTGTGTGGGGGGCAGATGTACAGGGGGAGGGGGTGTGTGCAGAGGGGAACAGGCATGCAGAGTGATACAGTGATGGGGTGAGAAGGTCCAGAGGCACAGATGCAAACCTGTGGACCACTGCTGAATAAATAGGTGCCGCAAATTTTTTAGTGAGGGGCGGAGTCAATGTGTGTGTGTGTCTGTGTGTGTGTGTGTGTGTGGGGGGGGGGGGGGGGGGGGGGGGCGGCAAAATTAGGTTTCGCCTAGGGTGTCAAAAATCCTTGCACCAGCCCTGCACATATGTGTGTTTGAATAGATGTTTGCTTAGGGTTAATTTTGAAAGCAGAACTGAAGCAAGATAAATAATTAAAATAAAAAAATAGAAAATAAGCCCTCCAGTTTGAACAGCCAGCCAGCCTCATTCAACTGGAATGTACATGCCCTCATCCTGTCATTCAACAAGTAAGGAGTAGGGCACAATGATGATCCCATCCAGTGGCAGCTGGTGCTCCAAATTTTTTGGGGGGGCACAAACAAACTGAAAAAAAAACCCATCAATTGCAGCCTCACTGGAACCTACCCCTAAACAATGTACTGCACAGACAGTATATCACAGGGGACAGGTGGAGTGCTGGTGAAATAGGCAGAGAGTCATCTATAGATTGATGTCCCTATAGAAAATAGCTGGAACCTCTCCCTCAACTATGTACTGGACACACACAGTATATCACAGGTGGTGACAGGTGCAGTGCTGGTGAAATATACAGAGAGTCACCTATAGATTTATGTCCCTATAGGAAATAGCTGGAACCTCTCCCTTAACTATGTACTGGACACACACAGTATATCACAGGTGGTGGCAGGTGCAGTGCTGTTGAAATATACAGACAGTCACCTATAGATTGCTGTGCCTATAGGAAATAGCTGGAACCTCTCCCTCAACTATGTACTGGACACACACAGTATATCACAGGTGGTGACAGGTGCAGTGCTGTTGAAATATACAGAGGGTCACCTATAGATTGTTGTCCCTATAGGAAATAGCTGGAACCTCTCCCTCAACTATGTACTGGACACACACAGTATATCACAGATGCACAGGTGGTGGCAGGTGCAGTGCTGGTGAAATATACAGAGAGTCACCTATAGATTGCTGTCCCTAAAGGAAATAGCTGGAACCTCTCCCTCACCTATGTACTGGACACACACACAGTATATCACATGTGCACAGGTGGTGGCAGGTGCAGTGCTGGTGAAATATACAGAGAGTCACATATAGATTGCTGTCCCTATAGGAAATAGCTGGAACCTCTCCCTCAACTATGTACTGGACACACACAGTATATCACAGGTGCAGTGCTGGTGAAATTTACAGAGAGTCACCTATAGATTGCTGTCCCTTTAGGAAATAGCTGGAACCTCTCCCTCAACTATGTACTGGACACACACAGTATATCACAGGTGGTGACAGGTGGTGGCAGGTGCAGTGCTGGTGAAATATACAGAGAGTTACCTATAGATTGCTGTCCCTATAGGCAATAGCTGGAACCTCTCCCTCAACTATGTACTGGACACACACAGTATATCACAGGTGGTGACAGGTGCAGTGCTGTTGAAATATACAGAGTCACCTATAGATTGCTGTCCCTATAGGAAATATATGGAACCTCTCCCTCAACTATGTACTGGACACACACAGTATATCACAGGTGCACAGGTGGTGACAGGTGCAGTGCTGTTGAAATATACAGAGTCACCTATAGATTGCTGTCCCTATAGGAAATACCTGGAACCTCTCACTCAACTATGTACTGGACACACACAGTATATCACAGGTGCACAGGTGGTGACAGGTGCAGTGCTGTTGAAATATACAGAGTCACCTATAGATTGCTGTCCCTATAGGAAATATCTGGAACCTCTCCCTCAACTGTGTACTGGACACACAGTATATCACAGGTGCACAGGTGGTGGCAGGTGCAGTGCTGTTGAAATATACAGAGTCACCCATAGATTGCTGTCCATATAAGAAATATCTGGAACCTCTCCCTCAACTATGTACTGGACACACACAGTATATCACAGGTGCACAGGTGGTGACAGGTGCAGTGCTGTTGAAATATACAGAGTCACCTATAGATTGCTGTCCCTATAGGAAATATCTGAAACCTCTCCCTCAACTATGTACTGGACACACACACAGTATATCACATGTGCACAGGTGGTGGCAGGTGCAGTGCTGGTGAAATATACAGAGAGTCACATATAGATTGCTGTCCCTATAGGAAATAGCTGGAACCTCTCCCTCAACTATGTACTGGACACACACAGTATATCACAGGTGCAGTGCTGGTGAAATTTACAGAGAGTCACCTATAGATTGCTGTCCCTTTAGGAAATAGCTGGAACCTCTCCCTCAACTATGTACTGGACACACACAGTATATCACAGGTGCACAGGTGGTGGCAGGTGCAGTGCTGTTGGAATATACAGAGTCACCTATAGATTGCTGTCTCTATAGCTGAACAAAATTCCTAAACTATATGAAGCAGATGTCACAGAAATAAAGAGTGCGTGTTTAGATTTCTGAAGCAGGATACACCTCTCTGACACTGTCCCTCAATAAACAGGAGCCTGTCCCTACCATAGCTACAGCAGAGTGATGAGCTATAAACCATAAGATGATGCAGATGTCACAGAAATAAAGAGTGCTTTTGTAGATTTCTGAAGCAGGATACACCTCTCTGACACTGTCCCTCAACCAGCAGCAGCCTCTCCCTACACTAGCTAATGCAGAGTGACGACCTGTGCTGTGTGCCTCTATCTAATATAGAGGCTGGTCACATGCTGGGTCACATGCTGCACTGGCCAATCACAGCCATGCCATTAGTAGGCATGGCTGTGATGGCTTCCTAGTAACTATAGTATAACAAATGACGATTGGCTGCCGTGCAGCGCGCCATAAAATAGCCAAACTCCGAACCCGAACTTTTTCCAATTATTCGGGTTCGGGAGCAAAAAAAAAAACAAAGTCTGTACCGAACCCGAACTTTACAGTTCGGGTTCGCTCAACCCTACTAGACAGGAGAGATGTCAGCTGCTCTGAGAATTTTTGTTTGATCTGCGAGCCAGGCTTAATAAGCACAACAAGGATGATCGCCTTATGGGCTTCCCAGACAATCCCAGGGTCCCCATCTGAAGAATCATTTGTTTGGAAGTAAAAACCCTAGTTCCTTAACAACATAAGCTAATACCTTCAGTCCTGACGAAGACTCTCATTCAACTTCCATGACCTGATTTTAGAGGAAGGGACATTGGTGAGCAGTGTTGCTCATCTTCCCTTAAAAAAAGTAATTAGTTACTGTTACAAATTACTTGTCCGAAAAAGTAATTGAGTTAGTGACTCAGTTACTACATTGGCAAAGTAATTCGTTACTCAGCAAAGTAACTGTGTGTACAATATCATCATCATCACCTCCACATGCCCAGCAAATGCAATACTGTACAATATCATATTCCACCTCCACATGTCCAGCCCGGCCCCAGCCCCAGCCCCAGACTAGGCCGCTCCCCCCCCAGTCCCAGACACTTCCAATCCAGTCCACACATGCCGGTCCTCACCTGCACTGCAGTCTGAGTCTCACCACGTCGCAGGGCCATGGTCGGTGCTGAGCTGAGTCTCTTTGATCCTCCGCGGGAGAGATGTCGGCAGCTGAGCCGACTCTCTCGTGACAGGCGGGCGGGAGACTCCTGGCTCATTCATGTGCCAGCAGGGCCGGCCCAAGACATTGTGCTGCCTGGGCCCAGGAATGAAGTGCTGCCCCCCTGATAGGATAATTCTTCCCCTGTGATCAGTCAAACTTCAAGTGTTCCAGAAGCAAGATAGCTTTATTTCAGTTACACCGGTATAACTGGATGAGATCTACATGCTACATGAAAAAGCAAAAAAGTCCCATACAGACACGAGGTGTATGACCTTCTTATATGGTCAACAGGAAGGATATTATTGGCTTAAAGACCACCGGTGGCTCATGACGCAAACAGGTTTATTTGCCAATCCAGTGCCTTTTTACAATTCTTAGCAAAGGTTGATTTAAAGACGTAACACAAACAATAGAATTAGGCTAGTTAAGGCAACGTGTCCTTAGAACCCATTACAGAGGCAAGTTAAAGGCAAGCTAAAGCAACGTGTCTTTAGAAGCCATTTTACATTCCTACAAATAGTCACACAATACACATAAAAAAAACTTTTCCAACATTCCCTCCTCTTGTGTGGCTATTTTATCTCAACACATTTCGATGATAGTCCCTGTGTTTTATGCACTTTCGGGCTATACAGTAGGTGAACCCGATTTTGTGTCAATCTCGCTCTCTTTCTCAGCGAGATTGAGCACCTACGAGCCCCATCGCGGGAGCCAGCGCCGAGCTGGCTTGCCGCGATGGATACAGAGCCGTCATAGAAGCGACGGGAGATCCGACTTGGATTCCCGCCAATTCTACACGTGTGCGGCGTTTGTTATGAATCCTGAAGGGGAAGTCCCCGCCGGATTTTAAATAAAAATCCGGCATGGGTCCCCCCTCAGGAGCATACCGGGCCCTTAGGTCTGTTATGGGTTGTAAGGAGAGCCCCCCTTCGCCGGAAAAAACGGCGTAGGGGGTCCCCCTACAATCCATACCAGACCCGTATCCAAAGCACGCTACCCGGCCAGCCAGGAAGGGAGTGGGGACGAGCGAGCGCCCCCCCCCCCCTCCTGAGCCGTACCAGGCTGCATGCCCTCAACATGGGGGGGTTGGGTGCTCTGGGGCAGGGGGGCGCACTGCGGCCCCCCCCACCTCAGAGCACCCTGTCCCCATGTTGATGAGGACAGGGCCCCTTCCCGACAACCCTGGCCGTTGGTTGTCGGGGTATGCGGGCGGGAGGCTTATCGGAATCTGGGAGCCCCCTTTAATAAGGGGGCCCCCAGATACCGGCCCCCCACCCTAAGTGAATGAGTATGGGGTACATCGTACCCCTACCCATTCACCTGCAAGAAAAGTGGTAAAAACACAAATAAACCACACAGTGTATTAAAATATTTTATTTTTCTGCTCCGGAGGCCGCCCCCTGTCTTCTTTATTAGCTCTTTTACCAGGGGGGGCTTCTTCTTTGACGTCTTCGGGTGGGTGGGGGCCGCCGTCTGGTTCTCTTCCACCGCCGGGGGGGGGTGGCTTTTAAAAAAGCCCCCACCCCCCCGGCGGGTTTCCTCCGGCGTCTTCGGCGGGGCTCTTCTTCTTCCGCTATCCCGACGGGTCTTCTCAACTCTCCGGGGTTCTCCTTCTGTCTTCGCCGCTCTCCGTTGTTGACTCGTCGCACCCCGGTTCTTCGTCTCGCTGTCCGGTGTCTTCTTCCGTGATGTACGTCTTCTCCTTCCGTGCTGTGATGAGTTCTTCTTCCGTGCTGTGACGTCATGTTCTTCACTTCTCTCCTTCTCCCGATGTTGCCACGCCGGTCCTCCTCGCTGAAATGACGGATGCGCGCCTTGCATCGGACCTATATAGGCCTCACAGTCCCATCATGCTCTGTACCTACCCATGTGATACCTACCCACGTGGTAGGTATCACATGGGTAGGTACAGAGCATGATGGGACTGTGAGGCCTATATAGGTCCGATGCAAGGCGCGCATCCGTCATTTCAGCGAGGAGGACCGGCGTGGCAACATCGGGAGAAGGAGAGAAGTGAAGAACATGACGTCACAGCACGGAAGAAGAACTCATCACAGCACGGAAGGAGAAGACGTACATCACGGAAGAAGACACCGGACAGCGAGACGAAGAACCGGGGTGCGACGAGTCAACAACGGAGAGCGGCGAAGACAGAAGGAGAACCCCGGAGAGTTGAGAAGACCCGTCGGGATAGCGGAAGAAGAAGAGCCCCGCCGAAGACGCCGGAGGAAACCCGCCGGGGGGGTGGGGGCTTTTTTAAAAGCCACCCCCCCCCGGCGGTGGAAGAGAACCAGACGGCGGCCCCCACCCACCCGAAGACGTCAAAGAAGAAGCCCCCCCTGGTAAAAGAGCTAATAAAGAAGACAGGGGGCGGCCTCCGGAGCAGAAAAATAAAATATTTTAATACACTGTGTGGTTTATTTGTGTTTTTACCACTTTTCTTGCAGGTGAATGGGTAGGGGTACGATGTACCCCATACTCATTCACTTAGGGTGGGGGGCCGGTATCTGGGGGCCCCCTTATTAAAGGGGGCTCCCAGATTCCGATAAGCCTCCCGCCCGCATACCCCGACAACCAACGGCCAGGGTTGTCGGGAAGGGGCCCTGTCCTCATCAACATGGGGACAGGGTGCTCTGAGGTGGGGGGGGCCGCAGTGCGCCCCCCTGCCCCAGAGCACCCAACCCCCCCATGTTGAGGGCATGCAGCCTGGTACGGCTCAGGAGGGGGGGGGGGGGCGCTCGCTCGTCCCCACTCCCTTCCTGGCTGGCCGGGTAGCGTGCTTTGGATACGGGTCTGGTATGGATTGTAGGGGGACCCCCTACGCCGTTTTTTCCGGCGTAGGGGGGCTCTCCTTACAACCCATAACAGACCTAAGGGCCCGGTATGCTCCTGAGGGGGGACCCATGCCGGATTTTTATTTAAAATCCGGCGGGGACTTCCCCTTCAGGATTCATAACAAACGCCGCACACGTGTAGAATTGGCGGGAATCCAAGTCGGATCTCCCGTCGCTTCTATGACGCGCTTGCTGGAATGTGCTGTCACTATTCCAGTGAGTGTGAGATGTCGGCGAGATCTCGGCACCCTGTCGCCGAGTATCAGCGCGACGCTGTCGTGCTAAAAGCACAATATCACAAACACCTACTGTATGTCATTAAGTTGAACTTCAACGTCCACACAGGTCTCCTCGGAGGTAGGAAGTGCTTGATACATTGTTCTTGAGATTGCAGTTTCGATCACTTTTTTGTGAAAGTCCTTGAATACAGGGAATGCAGCAACATCCGATGATGCGATGATGCGATCAAACATGATGCGATGAGTCCAGTCCATTTACCAACCCATCCTTCAAGCCAGTTTGTGAATGGATCATTAATACCTGAATTCTCTGCTAATTCATTCGATAGAGCAGTTAGTCCTTCCAGGGCTTTGGTCACAGTCCCTCCAGGAGCTGTATTATTAGGAATAAAGGTACAACACATGCTACCAAACATTTTGCATACCCCTCCTCTTTCAGCTAAGATCATATCTAAAGCCATTTGGTTCTGCCATGCCATTAGAGAGGTGGGGCCCATCTGTTCTGCTAGGCCTTTTACAGCATCCCTGGTATATTTTACAAATCGTTGTTGGTTATAGTATATATAGTTAATCAAGTCAACATTTTTTATCTATAGTCACCCACCAGAAAAGAGACTCAAACCCAGCTGTTACCTGATTCCTGGCCCTAAACTCATTTGGCACCCCTCGAGGAACTCCAATCTCATCTATGTAGATCTGGGAGTCAAATGACCCTTTGGGAGAGGTGTCCCTTCGATACCGTTGGTGACTCTTAGTCCACGGGTGTTCTGACAGGATTCTCAGGGGCATAACTAGCTGGACCATAGCACAATCCCCTTGGGCATTGGCTGGGATCCTAGCTCGCAGTTTCTTATCCCCACACATCCACCAGACATCAGCTCTCTGAATGTCATGTTCCACCCAGTCACCATGTTCCTTGTTAATCCTCTCCGCACAGCAGTCATCAGGTAATGACCCAAGATCCACCGCGCTACTGTTCCCTGGGAGTGTAAAACAAGTAAAATTGAACGGATACGTAGCAACCGCTGGAGGTATCTGAGGTCTCTGCACTGGGGGAAACAACAAACTCAATGTGTGACAGGTAGTATTTGTTTCTGGTTTATAACTCTTATTATATGACCGCAGCATACATTTTAAACCTTCTGGATCTGTATTGTAATCTAGAGGAAAAGGAACTGTTGCTAAATGTGGTCTAGCTCCGGCACAAACTAAACAGTTTTCCTTTTTTTTTTTTGAGCGTTAACTGTGTACCTCAACCATTCTAACCACTCATTTTCTTTCTTGGTAACCCGTCTCCGAAGCTATGGCATCTTCTACTGTTAGGTTAGTAAATCTTACAGTATAAAGCCCCGTACACACGGTCGGATTTTCGGCCAACCAACTTCAAAATCCGGCACTTTTCTAATTTCTCCGACCGTGTGTACGTTCCATCGGACCAACTTTTTTGGCTTCAATCGGACAAAAAGTTGGGTCTGTGAACGGACCAACTTTCTGTTCTGAAAAGTCCGATTGTGCAAAGTGCGACCGTGTGTACAGAAAACCATCGGATTTTTCAAAAAAAGCTAAATGCGCATGCCCCGAAATAAAGAGCACCCGGAAGCCAGCTGTCTAGTAAAACTAGCGTTCGTATTTGAAAATGCTCATTCGTCACGCGGCAAGTTTCGAAATCTCAAATAGCAGCGCATATTCTATTTTTCTTTAGAATGTCCTAATATGTACATCTGCTCAACTGGTGATACGGACGGATTAAAAACAAATGTATTTACTTTGGATTAGTGTATTTTCTGGATATGAATCCAGCCTTTTTTTTCTTATTTATTTGAAATGCAAAACCAATAAATATCCCCAATTCTTTATGCTGGGCAAAGTAATAACTACCCTATTTATGTCCCTTCAATTTTAGCAAAGGGCCTGCCTACTCACAAACTTACATTTGACTTTCCACACATAATGCACAAGTTTTTAGCATCATCATTTTATTTAGCAAAAAATGGGAAAAATAATAACAGATCCAAATACAAAACAACAGGAAGGCAGCAATTGAAGAACTGGTTGAGTTGGCAAAGCCTCTGTACCCCAGGGCATACATAAATTAGGTTATAATCTCCAAACTTGGGGACCTGAGCATTAACTAAAATATAAGGAGCCCAAGAAGATTGTGGTCTCCAAAAGATGGGGAGCAGCAGCAGCAGACATATTTGTGCCCAGGCTGTGGTACTTCAACAGGCTGATATTTCAGCATACCAAACTGGCCAACACTCTCCACACTTCACACCTCATCAGCTGAAGCGTTATAATTTTTAACACTCACACCACAATACCAAAAACAATAATATCTAAAAAATAAAGATTTTATGCCATAATTCGAGCATTTTTTCTTAAGCCAAACCAAACAAAACATACTCAACTACAAATAATAGCAAAAATATGTTCAAAATCATAGATATTTAAAGATAAATTAGTATCCCCTAAAATCGGGGCTCTGAGTTGGCCACTGACCCCCATGCTGCTGTGGTGGGTTGGCTTGCTGGGGTGGGTTGGCTTGCTGGGGTGGGTGGGCTTGCTGGGGTGGGTAGGTTGGCTGGGGTGGGTAGTTTGGCTGGTGTGGCTCGGCTTGCTGGGGTGGGTGGGATTGCTGGGGTGGGTAGGTTGGCTGGGGTGGGTAGGTTGGCTGGGGTGGGTAGGTTGGCTGGTGTGGCTCGGCTTGCTGGGGTGGGTGGGATTGCTGGGGTGGGTAGGTTGGCTGGTGTGGCTCGGCTTGCTGGGGTGGGTAGGTTGGCTGGTGTGGGTAGGTTGGCTGGGGTGGGTAGGTTGGCTGGTGTGGGTAGGCAGGCTGGTGTGGGTAGGTTGGCTGGTGTGGGTAGGCTGGGTGTGCTTGGAAGCTTGTCTGTTGTTGGTAGGCCTGTTGTACATTGGCTGGAGGTGTGTGATCTATATCACAGACATGTGAAATAGGGGTTAGCTCCCGTTTCCTGGCCTTGCTAAGGAGCTGGACCATGATCCCCTCACATAGCTCCCTTTGATCGGCATCAATCTCCCGTAGTTTGTTTGCTATAAAACAGCCAAACCCTTCTGCACTATCGGGTGCTGTGGTGATGACCGATGTGGCCCTACTTAGAAAATCAGCCGTGGCATCATCCAGATGTTGCCTCTTCTTGGCCCTTTTCCTAGGAGGGTTCAGTGTAGGGATTCTACATTGTGTGGACTGTCTGCTGGGCCCAGCCTCTTCTTGGCTGGCAACGTCCTGTGTCTGAAAAAGGAGCATCATTTTATTTTCTTGCCATCATAACAACACATTAACATCATAGTCAGGGGCGTACCTAGAGCATTTTGCACCCGGGGCAGATCCAATATCTGGCCCCCCCCCCCCCCCCCCCCACACGTTAAAATGTACAAACACCCCACTGTGCCCCCTGCATACCTCTGCATCCTTCAATATCATTTTTTTACTACTGCGTACCCCTCTCCACAACTGCACGTCTGGACCCCTTTACATTACCCAGCACCCTACACCTCTGGTCATGTCACCCCCCTAGCAACGCCACTGATCATAGTATATCTGAATGCACATATTTTCAGGAATACTATACCTGTGTCAAGCTGAGCTCCTCCTCCTCCTCCTCCTCCTCCTCCTCCTCCTCATCCTGAGTTGGTTCAGCCTCAGTATCTGTGGCCTCTGCTGATGCGGATGCAAGTGTGGACAGATGTTTTCTTGGCTCTGTTTGGTCCTTTAAAAACATCAGGCTGCTGAAGTACCATAGCTTGGGCACATAAACATCATCTGCTGCCGCTCCCGATCTTTTTGAACACTCAATCTTCTTGAGCTCCCTCTTAAAAGTGCTCCTCAGGCCCCCAATTTTTGCTTTTATTTGGGTCTCGTTGGCCCTGGGGTACACAGTCTTTGCTTCTGCCACCAGTTCATCAATTGCTGCCTGCCTTTTATTTTTATTGGAGTAGTCTTTATTGGTGACCTGCCACAGACATGTGTGTGATCTATAGAGATCAATAAAAGCAGTGATGAATGCTTTGGAATTAAGCTTTCCACCCTTTGCTTTCGGCATTATTTGGATGAGATATCTGCAATAAAGGATACAATACGACCAATAAGTGCTTGCTGTAACTTCCTAACCTGCTTATACAATCTCTGTTTGCTCTAAGCTAAATCATGCAGTAACCACTAGTGTCCCAATGTATTCACCTACCTTCGTTCCGCGTAGACCTTCGGCTGCACGTAGAGTCGTTCCGTTAGGTTCGTGCATGCGTCCGTGACATCGAGCGCTCGTTCTTGATTTATATAGCCTACGCATGCGTGAAGCTTCGCTCTACGTGCGTCATGACGCTGGGGCGGGACCACAATCCTTTTTCTTCATGCGACATTCTGGGATGTGTGAGGGAGAATGTGATGGCGGAACCCACGAAAACGAATAGGCCCCGCAGTGGAGGCGTTTATAGAAAACACAAGGCCACCCCCATGAGCAAGGGGGAGATGGTGGAGATGGTTTGCATCTTTGAGAAGTACGATTACGATTGTAAACTTGAAAATTATGATAGGCCCAACAGCCATAAAGACTGGGTTCTGGAGAAGGTCCTCGCGGTATTGGAAGGAGATTATGGTATCCAACGAACGAAAGACCAAATCCGCAAACGATGGTCAGATTTGAAGCACAGAGAGCAAGAAAATTTAGAAGCCATTCACCGCACCATTATCAAAAGAAGTAAGTACATGTAATTTGAGAATTATTTGTCTGTACATTATAGATGGATGAAATTTAATGATTTAGTTTTCTGGTGGGGCCTACAGAAGAAGTTAATGGAAGTTTAAAAGCAGTTCATTAAAATTGTAAAGTTTTTATTATGTCTTGGCTACTTTTGGCAAATCCTTAATATACTGTATTCTAATTTTTTCAACAGGACAAAGGCACAGAGAAAGACACCACAGGGGACAAAGGGAGGCTTCCCTTGGCCGGGCTCCAACAGGGGAGAGAACAGGGGAGACAACAGGCCCCAAATCTGCCCCAAAACGTAAGTTAATAAAAATGCTTATGTGCTTTTGCCAGTGACAGGGGTGTTTAGAGATAGGACAAACGCCATGGTGTCAGGACTGAACTTAAGGGGTACATTACACTTTATGTTAGATGCGTGGCTCATCACTGACCATTAATGACGCATTTACAGGGTAGAGATGGGTAGAGGAGAGTCCCTGGGGATCAGAGTCACACAGAGTCACGCCTGCTAGATTTCACATCATATAAACCATATTGCCATAGCAAACAAGAGTGATGGGTGCCATCTGCCTGAGTTGTTTAATGTGGCCTAGATATAGACATGTCTTCATAGATTTTATATGACATCATACTCCTGTTCCCTAGCATAGCGTTTATTGTAATAATGCATAGTGTAGTACACTAGTGTGGCGCAAACTGGTTCACCAGGGCAAGGTTGGTGGACTTTAAAAGCAGCACATGTGATTATGTTAATATAATGTAATTTTGGCAACGATTCATAGATGATTTATTCTTTCATTTTAGAGGATTGTGAGTGTGCTCAACACCAACCTTTGCAGGATTTGGAGGATAGTGCCGGACCCAGCAAAGAGCCACCAGTCGACAGCACATCCCCAGACACCAGATATGCTGAGGGTTAAGGAGTGCAAGAAATGCAAGATGAGCCTTCGGAGGTTGTTGTTTGCCACAGTAAGTTTTTGGAACATGTGCCTTGCAAAATCAACACCTGTTTTTTTTTTCTAGGTCCACACCACACACGCCTACACCACAATAGCAAATTATTTAGTGTATTCAAAATTTGAGCATGTAGAAGGGAGAGGTGGCAGTGGTGTTTAGGTAGATGCATTTGAAGACACATGGATATGCACCTGGCCCAAGATTTACAGAGTATTATCTGTAGTGTGTACATTCACTAGTAGTGTAGGTGTATTATGAAGATGAAAAAGGTTGTTAGGACTAATTGAGTGTCTAGGTTTAGGTAAGTATTTCAAGAAAATAGACCCCATTGTAACATTTTGGTTTATTTTGGGATTGCCTCAGTCACTTCACCATCAAACACATACTAAATTTTTGTCTTTTTCCAAGGCCACCAACTACCAGGATGCACTATTGGTCGGATCAGTGCTGATATGCTGCAGGCAATGACAGAGCTGGAAAATCTCAAGGAGGCTGCCACTGGTGTTCAGAGACGAATCCGGGATTATTACGACCTGTTAGCAAAATTCTAGTTTTTTTCTATCGTTGTTTTATAATTACAAATGTTCCCTCGTGTTCAAGGTTTTATCATGGAAATATTTGTAATTAGCCTTGTTTGCACATGCTCAGTTTGTGATAATTGAAAGAATTTGCACTAATTCTATTTGCACTACGCACATTTTGTAAAATCTGAGTTTTTTCTCCAAAAAAAAGTGTTAATGGTAGGTCATTACCACAAAATGACTATCTTTATGTGTGATTTCAGGGTCTCAGCTGAGTGTTTATCCACTCTTCTTCTCCTGGTGCCTACAAATGTCATTTTGTTATATTTTAAGGGCTTGACCTTAAAATCATACAAAAATGCACATATAGAAATGCCCAATGTATCGAGGCCAAAAGTGGAACAACTTGTCATTCTGACCCTGGGATTGCACCAGGAGAAGGAGAGTTGGTAAAGACTGTGCTAAGGGTCAGTTCACATCAGACGCAGTTCCATTCATTTTGGTGTGCATTTTTGTATGCGACAAAGATGCAGGCACAGGGTTTGACATGCACTCCATTATGGTTCCGGTCGGCTCTAGCTCACAACATGGTAGTCCGTTTCCGGTGATAAGGCTAACTACATGTTGTGAGCTACAGCCAACCACAACCCACGGGGCGCATGGAGACCACTGTGCATGCATTTTTGCCACACCCAAAAATGGAACACAGAATGAACAAAAGTGCATCTGGACAGACATTTACATTGCTAATTTTTTATTTGTTGCGTGAAGAAAGCTGAAAAAGGAAAAATTTTGATGTAAAAAAGTTTGCTATGTCTAGGGCTGAGTTTGAAAAGATGCATGTTTAGCATTTTACCCAAAAAATACACAATTGTGTTATTCCTGAACTAACAATGTTTTTTGATTTTGTAAACTGCCAAAAAGTGACATTGGATTGTGCAGGATTGAACAAATATATTTTTTGAAACATTTTGTGGATTATTATTTATCTGATCACTACTACCAGTATATTTGCATATGGAAAAGGTGTGTATCAGAAACAAAAAGGCATAATAATAATACACATAGCTGTTTGTAACTTTAGAAAGGCTAATTAAACATTTGGTTGTTCTAAAATATTTAATGGTAATCACAGCAACATTTCATTAATCAGTAAAATAATAGTAATAAACAAACATAACAGCATCTTGGAAACGAATTTAAGGTTTTCAAAAGGAACATCCTAAAGGTTCACAAAAAACTAAAGGACATCTTGCTGCCAAGGCACTGCCCCTCTACCCACAAAATACTCCATATATTGCTCCCGCACCAGACGGGCATTCTGGGAGGAGACAGCAGGTCGAGTTTGTTGCAGGGCTGGCATCACTGCATCTTCAGCTGGACGTCCACCTGAGGGGTCATCAGTATGCCCGGAACCTATGTAGTTAGCAGCATTCCTCCGTAGAAAATTATGGAGGATGCAGCAGCACAAAACAACATGATTTAGTTTGTATTCCGCCAAGTGAATGGCAGTCAGAAAAAGCCTAAAACGACATGACAAAATGCCAAAGGCGTTTTCAACCACCCTTCTGGCACGAGATAGTCTGTAGTTATATATCCGTTGCTCACGAGTGAGGTTCCTCATTGGAAAGGGCTTCAAAAGATGTTCCCCAAGAGCAAACGCCTCATCTGCCACAAATACAAAGTTGAGGCCCTCCACGTTGTCCTGCGCAGGTGGCAAATGTAAGGTGCCAGACGTAAGACGCTGATAGAATTCGGTATGAGCCATGACACCTCCATCAGAATGACGACCATTCATACCGACATCAACATATAAAAACTCATAATTTGCTGAAACAATAGCAAGCAGAACTATGCTGTTAAAGCCCTTATAATTATAAAAAAAAGAGCCTGAGGCCGGTGGAGGAACAATTCGGACATGTTTGCCATCAATGGCACCCCCACAGTTGGGAAAATTCCACTGATTGGCAAACTGGGCTGCAACATCCTGCCATTCCTCACGGTTTGAAGGAAACTGTGGAGTGAAGCAAAGAAAAATTAGTTAAGACTTGAGCAGAAAATATTATCAGCATTTTGAAAACATACATTATAGGGGCAAGAGAACACTAAAATATATCAAAACATTTGTGGAATAACAATTAAGAAGCAGAGCAAATAATATGCTTCATGACTCCCTCTGGTGGCAGATTAAATACATTTTGTGTAGATAATGTTAAATGCTTAAAGCTTGGCAAGTGGTAAGAACTCTCTCCTTTGCCATGGGACCAATATGGTGAACCAAGGAAGGATCAGGTTGCAACCGACTTGGGTTTTTGTGACTGTCACACCAGAGGGTAGACAATAACATAATATATACAAATAAGACAAAGTACTAATAAAATATTTTCGAGAAATCATGAAGTGTATCAAATGTGAAAACAAAGAAAAAAACTTACCCGAATATAGTCCTTCTGCAGGACTTGAATAATGGCACAGCAAGTGTCCGGAATTATGTGTCCCAGAGCCTGGGGAGAGATCCCAGTAGTAAACTTTATGTCCTGTAGATTTCTCCCTGTCGCCAAATATCGCAAAGTGGCTATGAGCCGTTGCTCTGCAGGAATAGCAGGCCTCATACAGGTGTCCTTCTTGCTAATATATGGGGACAGCAAGTTTAGAAGACGCTGGAAGCAGGCATCGGACATCCGAAGATAGTTCCGAAAATCATTCGGATTATTTTCCTGCAGCTCCCTCAGCAATGCCATATGTGAAAATTGGTCCCGATGAAGCAACCAATTTTTGGTCCAAACAGTCCTCCTCTTCCTGGTCCTGGTCCGGGCTTGAGCAATAGCCAGAACTCCAAGACCATAAATAGCCCGTTCTCTCGCTGGATTCCGCAACATCTCGTTATCGAGCGAACGCACGCAAAGTAACGAGCAAAAAGGCACGAAAATGGAAATCGGGAAAGCACTCACACGAAACGTAAACTAACTATATAGTAGCTGATGGAACGCAACGCGGGACGTACGAAACTTGAACTTCCTCTTTGAATCGCGTGGCCGTACGTTAAAACGTCACTACGTTCGTGTTGGTTGAGGAAAAAGTCCGAGTGTGTGTATGCTATGGGTGTGATCGGACAAATCAATTAAGTCAAAAATCCAAGGGAAATTTTGTTGGATGTCCGACCGTGTGTACGAGCCTTTACTCAGAACTTCTATCTTAGTATGGCCTTCTTCTTTCTCTTCTGTGTCTACCTTTTCCTGTTTGGTTTTATTGGGTGGTGATACCTCGAGGAAAAATGTACCTAAAGGATCTGTTCCCGACACCCATGCTCCCATAGAATATAACTGTTGATCCCTTTTTTTTTTTTAGGTTCTTTTAATGTTATCAGCAATTGATTGCAATCTCTGCCATGGGTACAGGGAGAATTGGCTGCCTTTGTTATGGTGAGTCTTTCTTTTAAACCATTTATGCCTAGAATGTTGTACCCCCAATCTTGGTGTGCTGTGGTCCACAGGACCTGGTTCCATACTGAACAGTCAGTTCCACTTGGAATATAACAAACATATTTATCTGCCCATTGGAGCTTTCTTGCTTCAGTTAAGTCCCCACAGTCCACCATTTAGCAAAAATCAACTAAAATGGTACTAGTTACTCCTTCTATGAAGGTTAAATTCAAGGCCTTCCCCGTACTTGCCCATTCTAGAGGTTCCTTCTCTTTCCATTTTCTGCCTCCACGTATAGACGTCTCCCCTAGAGTCACCAGTAGACCCAAGATAATTACTGTCCCTTCCATCCTAACCAGCTACAGAGCCCTGGGGGGTAAGGTAATGGAGTTCTTCGCCGGTTTGAGATAAGCCCCACCTTGTGCAGAACCTCCCTTTGTAGCCGGACTTTACCAGAGCTCTGCCGCCAACTGACCCTGCTCTGCCTGTAAAACCTTTTTGCAATGGGACTGGTGAGTCCAGGTAGACCTCTCTGCAATCCTTATTCCTTCCACATTTGTACAATTCAATAAAATCCAATGCATTGAGAACAAAAAGTTTTTGAGTAGTTTGTGAAGCCATAGGCTGTACATACCTTACTTAACATCTCAGTCATCCCCCTGTTTGACACATGAGTTACTCCATGTGTCAACACTGCTGCATACCTAAATAGGGATTTTGGCAATAGCGGTTTTCCTTCAGGTGATGTGTAAATGTTCTCTATCAATGTGCAACCTTTTGTTTTCCAATATTATTTCTCCCCGGGGGGAGCATTCTGCTGCATATCAGTAAGGACTGTATGATCTATCTCTATGATTTCCAGTTCTATCATTATTTGATGTGTTTCTTGTGCCGCTATTTTAGCCACTTCATCTGCTCTTTTATTTCCCTCCGAGATGGGGTCTGTATGTTTTGTGTGTGCTTGACATTTGCATATTGCAAGCTCTTTTGGTAACTGTATTGCATCTAGAAGTTCTAGAATGAAGTCCGTGTGTGAAATTGGCTTACCACTAGAGGTCACCATCCCCCTGTTTTTCCATTGTTGTGCAAAAACATGTACAGTTGAAAATGCATATTGACTATCTGTGTATATGGTTACAGATTTTCCTTTTGTAATTATGCATGCTCTTGTCAGTGCTACAAGTTCTGCTACTTGTGCTGAATAATGTTTTGGTAAAGGCCTGGCTTCCAAGATTTCATCCTGTGTCACTACTGCATATCCAGTTGCATTTGTGCCATCTGGATTTTTCCTACTGGAGCCATCAACAAAAAGCGTCATGTCAGGATTAGATAAAGGTACATCTTTCAAATCACTTCGAGGCAGTACCTTTTCAGTGATGGCAGCAGTACAGTTATGTTTATGGCCATCAGTAGGGAGTGGTAGTAGTGTGGATGGGTTTAATGTAGTACACCTCTGTATTGTTAAGTGAGGTTGTGTCAAGAGTATTGTCATACAGGAAAGGTGTCGTGCTGGGCTGAAATGTGATATCTTTTGTTGTAAAAGAATAACAGATACTGCATGAGGTACTATGAGTGTCAGCAGGTGATATAGCACTATAGATGCTGAGGCCTTACCTGCTTCGGCTGCAGCTACCACTGCCTGTACACAGGGTGGAAGTGCTCTAGTTACACTGTCTAGTTTTGTAGAATAGTAAGCAATTGGCCTCTGGCGCTCACCATGTGACTGTGTAAGTACTGATGTCATGTGACCTTCCCTTAAATCTACTGTTTGTTTGAAAAAGGTTTGTCATATTCCATTAAGGCTAGCACTGATGAACTAGAAAGGACTTGTTTTAGGTCAGTAAAAGCTATCTCTGTTTCCTCACTCCATTTAATAGCATCCTGTGGGGCCATGGGGTTACCATGTAAGGCATGGACCAACGGGGCGGTCAATATTGAATACCCGGGGATCCAAACCGTACAAAAATTACTCATGCCCAAAAAATACATCATTTGTTTTTTGGTCTCGACACCTGTAGGAGGATTCGAATTCTCGCTTCACCCAGGTGCCGACCTTCTTTTGAGATATTATACCCTAAGTATTTGACCTGCTTTTGCCACAACTAGAGTTTTAGTGTTATTTACCTTATGCCCTTGATCATGGAGAAAATACAACAGAGCCATTGTGTCAGTCCTACAAACCTCCTCTGAGGGAGACGCCACTAGACTGTGTCTTCATAGAGGAGGAGCTGGCTTCCCCCTAGGGGCACAAATTGAGCCAAGTTTGTGGACATTGCCTGTGAAAAGATGGTGGGGGACTCACAATAGCTCTGGGGCAACCTCGTGAAGGTATACCTTTTCCCCCGGTAAGTGAAGGCAAACCAAAATTGATGGTCAGGGTGCACTGGAAAACTAAAAAAAACATTACTGATATCAATCACAGAGAAGAATTCATTCCCTGGATCCAAATCATTCAATAGTGTGTGTGGATCTGGTACCATAGGAGCTCTTGGTATAACTGCCTGGTTAACAGCTTGTAAATCCTGTACCATTCTCCAGCCTGTGGAAGGCGGAGCCTTCTTAACAGGGAAAAGAGGGGTGTTACAGGGGCTGTCAGGACACAGAATAACCACCCCTGTTTGTAAAAATGTATCTATTACAGAGGCAATACCCTCCTCTGCTTCCTTCTATGAGACTCCTCTGTTTCCGCCTCGGCAGTGTACTCCTCTACATCCTCATCTCCTTCAACACTTTGCACAAAAACCTTTACTTTCACATTTGTTTCCCATTGTTTTCAGATACTTCTCTGAATGTTTAGCATATTGTAAAACATCTAGAACTGATGCAGTTCCGTAAATAACCATATTTTTAACAATGTAATCCTTATGATCCTGTTTTAATCCATTTACAAAAGCTATTTTTAGCTGTTGCTGATATACACTATTCACATCCTCAGCTTCGGGGAGCCCGGAGAACACTTTAAAAACCTCTCGTAGTTTATTTAGGTAGTCACTGACACTCTTTTTGTCTTCTTGTACTGTCATATTTATTTTCTGCCAATCAGTCCTTTGAATCCATCTAAGCTGACATCTATTCAGTAATGCAGTCAACCTGTTTCCTAAGTCTGGGCTATCTGAAGGTAATGGATCTCTTCGCCCCTGCCCATCTGCTAGGCCGCAAGGGTCCCAATCCCCCTTTACGGAAACCCAATCTGATCCCAGCACTCTCCTCAGGGCTCTCTCTACCTCCACCCCGTTCAACTTGTAACTGTTCCGTAATCCCTCTATGTTTTCAATAAATTCCACTGGACCTAATTTTGGATGTTTTATGTGTTCTGTAGCCTTTTGTATGTCCTTCTCAGTCCATGGCCTGAAAACAGTCATTGTCAGGGGATGCTGTCCTCCCAACCCATCAGCCTGTCCTCCCCTGGGGTTTACACCTAGTGTATAGGTTATGGCGTCAGTTAAAGTTTCAAGGATTGATCTGTTCAGCTCCGAGATCATGCTGCTATCTGGAGAGATTAAGGAAGTAGGGTCAGGGTCTTGTTCAGAGGCGGTTCCTCTGACAGGGGTGGATGTCACAGGGAGGGTGGTACTCTGGGCAGTGGCTTGCACCTGAGGGGGAGGACCATTATAAGGAGGTGGTCTCTGGGTGCTACAAATTAAATTATCCTCTTTGTCCACAAGCCAGCATGCCGCCATTTCTAACTTACACCTTCTCTGATCTTAACAATTTAAGCTTTTGTCACCAAATTCTGGCAACCTTTTACAGTTAAATTATTCTAAAAAACACATTTTCTTTTCCTTTTAGCACAGTATATCACAATTTTAGGGTCTTTGTTTGCATACATTTCTTATCACCTTCTAATGGTGCATTGGGTACACAACAGCAACACACACAATACATCCCTTTACAGAAATGATTCCCTGTGCTCTGTTCTTTTGCTTCAGTGTTGAGTTTAGAATACAAATCCCACCAAAATCTATATAAAACAAAGTCTAAATTCCCCAAACAGGAAACCTATGCACACATATATTTCCTATACCAATCACCCTCTCTCCTTTTTTTTTTTTTTTTAGAAGCACAGTTTGTTTAAAACAAACACAGACACAAATCAAACAAACCCAACAAACAAAAAGGAAGAGAGGAAAGAGAAAAAAAAAATGACCTGGTCTCAAGTCTAGGCGGACAAGTCCTTAACAATACAAATGTCCAAAGGGGGGGGGGGGGGTGAGGTCAATGTTCAACCACAAGATTGCAAACACTTAAAACATATAACAGCCTCAACAGAAAATGGGGGAAAACAAAAAATTGTTAAAACCTGTGTGTGCAGCAGTACTGTAGTTAAAAAGAATGGTAAAGTTAGCAAGGTTAACCATTTGAAAGAGATAAAGAGAGAAAAGGTGATCACCAAGAAAACAGTAGGCCTCGCAATCTATTTAGATAACTCAGCTACTTCTAGTGCTTAAATTGTCGGGTCCGCAACCTTCGACATTCGGTATACCATTCAAATCTTTTTTTTATCTGTCCCGGACAGCAGGTGACGTCTATTTTACCTTAGGCAACGCCCCAAATGCCTTTGACATCGGACTATTAAGATATTATACAATCAGTCTCAATGTCTGTTATCACAACTCATCAGTGGACTATTAAGATGTCATACAATCAGTCCCAATGTCTGTTCTATAACTCATAACCAGAATCAAGCAGAGAAAAAGAGAAAAAAAGAATAGACTTAGAGAGAGAGAGAAAAAAACTGATACTTATAGTATCTTACCTCCAAAACACAATAGAAGGACTGGATCACGGCAGGTTCGGAACCAGATGGTTGAATCCGGGTCCTGGTAGCAATCGGCCCCTATTTGACCACTAATGTTAAGTGGGGGGACTTATTTTCTCAGTGAGTTTTGAGATCCGATACTCACCGATTTCTGATCGATCAGAACCATTGGACCCGGGCTTCACGCATTGGTTGCGGCTCGAAGGACCAAAATGATAGGATAATTCTTCCCCTGTGATCAGTCAAACTTCAAGTGTTCCAGAAGCAAGATAGCTTTATTTCAGTTACACCGGTATAACTGGATGAGATCTACATGCTACATGAAAAAGCAAAAAAGTCCCATACAGACACGAGGTGTATGACCTTCTTATATGGTCAACAGGAAGGATATTATTGGCTTAAAGACCACCGGTGGCTCATGACGCAAACAGGTTTATTTGCCAATCCAGTGCCTTTTTACAATTCTTAGCAAAGGTTGATTTAAAGACGTAACACAAACAATAGAATTAGGCTAGTTAAGGCAACGTGTCCTTAGAACCCATTACAGAGGCAAGTTAAAGGCAAGCTAAAGCAACGTGTCTTTAGAAGCCATTTTACTTTCCTACAAATAGTCACACAATACACATAAAAAAAACTTTTCCAACACCCCCCCCTCCCTCTAAAAAAAAAAAAAAAATCTTACCGACCAAAAGGCCCCACAATTATTTTATATCATGACAATTAAAACCAAAATTAAATTCATCAGTAAGTCAGATTTACATGCAATAGTGATGGTGGGATTCAGACAGAGGCAGCGGTGGTGGTGAAGGGGGGGGGGTTAGACACAGGCAGGGGTGGTGGGGGGGTATTTTAGACACAGGCAGGGGTGGTATGGGGGTTTAGACACGAGCAGGGGTGGTAGGGGGTTATACAGAGGCAGGGGTGGTGAGGGGTTTAGACTCAGGCAGGGGCGGTAGGGAGGGGGTAAGACACAGGCGGCAGGGGTGGTTGGGGGGTTTAGACTCGGGAAGGGATGGTATGGGTGTTTAGACACAGGCAGGGGTGGTAGGGAGGGGGTTGGACACAGACAGGGGTGGTAGGGGTGTAAGACTGAGGCAGGTGTGCTAGGGGGGTTAGACAGAGGCAGGGGAGGTAAGGAGGGGGTTAGACACAGGCAGGGGTGGTAGGAAGGGGGGTTAGACACAGGCAGGGGTGGTAGGAAGGGGGGTTAGACACAGGCAGGGGTGGTAGGAAGGGGGGTTAGACACAGGCAGGGGTGGTAGGAAGGAGGGTTAGACACAGGCAGGGGTGGTAGGAAGGAGGGTTAGACACAGGCAGGGGTGGTAGGAAGGAGGGTTAGACACAGGCAGGGGTGGTAGGAAGGGGTTTTAGACACAGGCAGGGGTGGTAGGAAGTGGGGTTAGACACAGGCAGGGGTGGTAGGAAGGGGAGTTAGACACAGGCAGGGGTGGTAGGAAGGGGGGTTAGACACAGGCAGGGGTGGTAGGAAGGGGGGTTAGACACAGGCAGGGGTGGTAGGAAGGGGGGTTAGACACAGGCAGGGGTGGTCGGTAGGTTTAGACACAGGCAGGGGTGGTAGGGAGGGGGTATGGGAGTTAGACACAGGCAGGGATGGTATGGGAGTTAGACAGAGGCAGGTGGAGATGGGATTAGTGGCGCTGGCACTTACTTTCTCTCAGTGTCAGCAGTGATCCCTCTTTCATCATGGGGTCTCCACACAGCAGAAAGCTCCTCCCCCTTCACGCTGTTGGCCATCAGCCTGAAAACTGACTTTCTCTTGTCAGCAGCAAAGGGGGGAGCCGCGGAGAGGATGGGAGGGGGCGGCCAGCTGTGATCTGCTATTACATGTAATAGCAGCGGCGCCAGGGCATCCACACAGTGAAATGAGGGGAGGTGAGGGGGCGGAGCGGTCGCGATCATCACAGCCAGGCCAGCTCTGTGGCCACATGACCGGCCGTGACCGAATCACAGGCTAGGTCAGGCCTGTGGCCACATGACCCCCTCTGCCCCCCCCCGCACGCCGTGGTAGATGTAATTTCGGTAACGCCGCCCAAGTAATGGGAATGGCACTGCCGAGAGGGGAAGAGTAATCTGGTAGATTACTTGTTACCCTCAAAAGGCCCATCGTTAGGTAATGGTGTTTATTTAAACGCCGTTACTTACAACACCATTGGTGAGTGCATAGGTCAGAATAACGGGTGCGTGATCCGACCATATGATGGAGCCAATAGAGGCGTCTATGACAGTATGTAGTTGACAATGCGAGATCAGAAAATAATTGATGCGTGTGTAAAGTTTGTGGGGGGAGGAATAAAATGTATAATCCCTTTCACCCAAGTGCAGTAAACGCCACACATCCACCAGCTGAGCCCTGTGCATGGCTTGAGCGATTCTTTTGTAGGAGCCAGAAGAAACAGAAGAAGAGCCTAAAGAGGTATCTCTAGGGGGATTTTAAAGTCATACCCAAGAATCAATTGGCTATCAGCAAATATGAGGAGTTTTTCAAGATTGTGACTAATAAAAAGGTCTTGGTGGCTGTTAGGTACATACAATGTGGCCAAAGTCACTTTAACGTCACCAACCGTGCCCTTAATAAACAGAAATCGTCCGTCAGCATCAACAAGGATATTCAAACAAGTCCACGGTAGTCTACCAGAGAGTACAACAGAAACTTCTTTAGACATGGTGGCTGCATTGGTAAAATGGTATGTCACAGGAAAACACCTGTTTTTGAGTAGAGGAAGTTTATCATCTCTGAAGTGGGTTTCCTGGCTAAATGGGACATCTGCTCGAAGGTGTTTCAAATGATATATCAGCATACAACTCTTTTCTGTAACATTAAGCCCCCTAGCATTAAGGGATACTACCCGGATAGAAGCCATCCCAAATCATATGGTAAGGGGGGGTTAATGCTAAGGGAAAGGTGGATTATGGGGAGAAAAGGAAAAGGGAAAAAAGAAAAGAAGGGGAGTGAGGAGATAAGTATGTTAGGAGGAAGAGAATATAAAGCAGAAAAGGTACCAGGAAATTGGCAAATTAACCAGTTCCCGACCGGCTCCTGTGGATTTACGTCGGCAGAATGGCGCGGCTGGGCAAAGTGACGTATTTCCGTCACTTTGAAATTTCCGCCGTGCCGGGCACACGCATGCTCCGTGACCGTGCCCGGGGGGACCCGCGGACTTGATGTCCGCCGCTGTCCCGCGATCGGGTCACAGAGCTGCAGGGAGAGGCAAGTGTAAACATGAATCTCCCCGTTCTAGTAGTGAAACTGTAACTGATCGTCTGTTCTCTGTAATTGGGAACAGTGATCGGTGATGTGTCACATGTAGCCACGCCCCCTAACAGTAAGAATCACTCACTAGGTCACACTTGACCCCTTCAGTGCCACCTAGTGGTTAACCCCTTCACTGCCAGTGTAATTTTTTACAGTATCTGTGCATATTTATAGCACTGATTGCTGTAAAAATTACAATGGTCCCAAAAATATGTCAAAAGTGTCCAATGTGTACGCCATAATGTCGCAGTCATGATAAAAATCGCTGATCGCCGCCATTACTAGTAAAAGAATACCATAAAACTATCCCCTATTTTGTAGATGCTATAACTTTTGCGCAAACCAATCAATAAACGCTTATTGCGATTCCTAAATGCGTCTCTCAGTCAAGGGGTGAGAGGACAGGTGGAGCTACGTTCTCCCGAAGAGTAGAACCTTACATGGCTCCATGTGCAGCACCATAGAGAAGAGAGGAAGTAAATAAATAAGGTGAAAACCCAGATGAATATAATTTTCTTATGCATATATACTTTATATACTGTGTCAAGAGCATATAAAATATCAAACATTGAGGCACAAAGACCTTCTGGAAAAAATGGGAATGATGACCATGTAAATGATGACCATGTGAACACATCTGGGGAGTGGAGGGGATGTTAGTGAGGGGACAGTTGCATAGGAAGTCCAGTGTTCCACCCTAACATAAAAAAATAGGGAGCAAAGCCCCTCTGCAATCTGCAAAACACCCTTATGTGGATGTAGGGGAAATAGAATTCACAGGCAATGGCAGAGCACATGTCCCAGACAGGGGGAGAAAGAACCTGCAGGCATAGTTTCCATAAGGCTAAGTTTTCCACGGAAGAGTAGAACAAATATTTATTCAGCTAGACCAGGGAAACAGTGAAATTTGCAACAGAAGAGGCATCCAAAAGTGGGAACCTTCATGACTCATGTGTTCCCTCCGGTGTCGGGGCCCAGGATCGTCTCCTCGATCTCTGTGGATGAGGGGGAGGCCCCCAGTTTGAAAAAGCACCCGAGTGGCTTGTCGGTCATGGGAGGATCTGGAGCCAGTTTGGTACTTGTATGGAATCCATCAATAGGAAGCCCCATCGGTATGTAAAGCCAAGTTGGCATGCAAAATCCAAAACAGGGCGAAGCAATACTCTGCGTTGCAGGGCAGCTCTTGAGAGGTCTGGAAGGATCCTGACAGGACTGGTCTCCCATGCCTTACAGAGGACAGTGTTTTTCTGAATATACTGATGTAGGAAGCGGATCACATCCCGTGGCCTAGTAGGACCAGTAGATCTGGGTCCCAGGGCTCTATGTACCCTGTCGAGCTCCAGTGTAGGGGGTGGCACATTCAGGATCTTATGGAAGATGGCAACCATTGCATCAGGCAGACTCTCCACACCCATGGCCTCCGGGAGGCCATTAAGCCACAAGTTGTTGCGGTGGCACAAATCCTCCAGGTCTTCCAAGTGGAGTTGTAGAGCCACTGTTGTGTCTGTATGGGAGTCTTGGGCATTCTCCAGTGCCATTGCTCGTAGCTCCAGTGCCGTAATTGAGGATTCCCCAGCTTTCACCCGGTCCGATAGAGACTGCACTGCAGTGTTGACTGCCTGGAGTTCCTGGTGGTGCACATCCTCCAGCCAGAGGTAAGGGCCTAGATCTCCGATTTAGTAGTTGGTGCTTGGATAAGTAATCTGAGGTCTGCTTCCCCTCGAATTGGCCAAGCATGTCGTGGGGATTCAGAAGCTTCAGGTAGGAAAGCTGTTGGTGTCTCTGAGAATGTATCAGAGGTTGTAGAGAGGCTGGGTTGAAGCAGGAGGCACTAGTAGGGCTGTCGAATATAATCGATGCATCGATGCATCGCGATTCGACCGCCAGCGATTCTGCATCGATGCGGTTGCTTTAAATAATCGATGCATGTTGATGACGTCATCGTCGCGTCCTGTCGCCCGCCGCGCAGAGCCGAGTGGAGTCGAAAAAACCCAAAGTTTTTTGTCGCCTTCTTTCCCGCCTCCCGCTGACGACACCCCCCTCCCCCTGAGGAGGACTGGAGAGGAGACGGACGTGCATGCATGCAGCAGCACAGCGGACCTCGATCCCCCAGAGCGCTCAGAACTTTAGCTTTCCTCCTCGGTCGGCTCACTGTGTGCACAAAACAGGCTGTCTTGCAAGGGGACAGAGGAGGAGGAGACCGTACCCGGCTCACACAGCAGGACTGGAGTGGAGGAGACGAGTGAGACGCACGGGACCCTAGCTAGGCCGCAGCCACCGCCCGACAGTGCCACACACTCAGACAGCAGTGAGCAGCAGTGGCAGGCAGCACATGAGAGCACAAACTGGCTGTCTGAGAGGAGACCTTACCTGGCTCACAAGACTGGAGTGGACTGGAGAGTGAGACGAGACCCGAGCTAGGCCGCAATCGCCGGCCGCCAGTGCCACACAGACAACAGCACGCAGTGACTGCAGCAGCACACAGTAACATGGGTAAGTTAGTAAGTTAACCTTCTGCAGTTATTTTTGGGATTTTTATTATTTTTGGGGGGTGAGATGATCTGCTTCTTAAGCTTGACCATTATGAAGATTTATAATGGTAATGTAATAGATATAATCCCCATTCCCCATCCCCACCCCTTTCTATTACCAACATTGCACAGTTGCGCATAGATATCCCTAAGATCCAACATGTGTAATAGTTTTACACTGTCGGATCTTAGGATGCAGTACCGCGGCCACCGCTGGGGGCATTTCTCGTCGTAAACCAGCGTCGGGTATGCAAATTAGCACTTACGGAGATCCACAAAGGTTTTTCCCTTCGTGAAGCCGCCGTAAGTGTCAGTTTTCCGTCGCAAAGATAGGGCTGCTTTTACAAAGTGTAAAGTTAGTATACCATGTAAAAGTATACCCGTCTTTCCCGCGTCGCTGTCAATTTTATTTTAATTTTTTTATTTTTCCCGCCGCATCTCTTTTTTACACGTCGCGATTCACAAAACTCGGCGCAACGTAATGTAACGCAAAGCACGTCGGGAAAATAGCGTCGGGAGCATGCGCAGTACGTCCGGCGCGGGAGCGTGTCTAATTTAAATGGGACTCGCCCCATTTGAATTGGCCCGCCTTACGCCGGACTGATTTAGGATACACCGCCGCAAATTTTCAGGTAAGTGCTTTGTGGATCGAGCACTAACTTGGACAATTTGCGGCGGTGTAACTTAAATCACAAAAGTTACGTTGCGCCCGCTGGTTGTGGATCTGGCCCTATGTGTATTGAATACACTACAGTCAGTGGCAGCTTTTTGCAATGCTGTAAAGTTAGAGGTCTTATGCCTCGTACACACGGGCAAACATGTACGATGAAAACGGTCCGCCGGACCGTTTTCAGCGGACATGCCCGCCCGGAGATTTCTGTATGATGGCTGTACACACCATCATACAGAAATCCAAGCGTACACGATACGCGGTGACGAGGCCGTGCCGTCGCCGCGACGATGACGTGGCGACGTGCGCGGCCCCGGAAGTTCAATGCTTCCACGCATGCGTCAAAGTCATTCGACGCATGCGAGGGATGGCGGCCGCTCGGACATGTACGGTAAGTCTGTACAGATGACCGAACATGTCCGACGGGCAGGATTCCAGCGGGCATGTTTCTAAGCAAGTTTAGAAACATTTGCCCGCTCGAAAACGGTCTGGCGGGCAAATGTACGCTGGAATCCTGTCCGATCGGCCGTACACACGACCGAACATGTCTGCTGAAACTGGTCCGCGGACCAGTTTCAGCAGACATGTTCGGTCGTGTGTACGGGGCCTTAGTGAGTGATCACATCATTTACAAAGATATGCCAGACACTGCAACTGTGCAATATTGCTGTTCTTGGGATTGTCATGTGGTTTAAAGCAGAACTATTTAACAATATAACATGCCTGGTTGGTTATTTAAAAAATAAAACATTTTGGCTGTTCTTTGTTCTGTCCCATACACCTTGAACTGGGTATTTTATTATTTTTAATTTTACCCCCCTTTTCACTTGCCAGTTTCGTGATGCAATCAATCAATTGCTATCCTTTTTTTATTTGTATTTCCCTCAGCATGTAATGGAAACCTACACACTGCACATTCTGATTGAGAGAGTGAGCAACTGAGCAATGGCATCACAAAGGCTTTTGCAGGGAGGAGAGGGAGACCAGACCATCCGTTACCCGGCTCGCAGGACAGGGAGCTAGGCCGCAGCTGCCAGTGCCACACACTCCGAGTCCCCTCATCATCACAGGCAGCAGGAGAGGAGACCCGCAGGTGCCACGTGCCAGCCAGACTCTGCCACCTTGTTGTGACAGGTAGGTGACCGTCACACAGATACACCACTCACAGAGACTGCAGCTGCTCACTGCCTGTTACTGTACCTAAAAAAAAAATTGTCACTTGTGTCACCTCACCTGTCCGTTTTTCCTCACTCCTCAGGCTCAGTCCAGTCCACCACAGGCAGGAGGAGAATCACTCCACCACCAGCAGCCAGCAGTGCCACCACCACCACCACCACCACCACCGTCGTCATCATCATTAATCAGGTAGGTAAACTAATAAACATCATCTTTCACATTATATTAAAATACTGGTATAACTGTTTGTATTTCAGGAAAGTTGCATTTAAAAGACCGCTGCACAATGACATCATGTGACATAAAATATTGCAACAGTCAATTGCCATTTTATTCTCTGCTAAAACATTTATTTTGTGTAGAATTGTTTGTTTGGGGGTTTTCTTTTTTGTTTACAAAAGTTTTTTATTGTGAAAATAGAAATTAGAGTACAAGCATAGGTAGAGGAAACATAACCCTCTTTAGAGGTATATCAATGACATGGTAATACATAAGGCACATTGTAAAGTTTAGTCTTCGGGTGCGTATAGGGTAATCTAGCAGCATATCACCAAAGTTTAATGTGTATATATGAAAAAGAATAAGAGAAAAAACATAAGCATCACATACTGAACTACCAATATGACCATTTGGCCTCAAAGATGTGAAGGCTGTCATGTATTGTGTGGTAAATTCTCTCCGAGAGTTTCAATAACTCCATCCTATCGAGTACCTGTGACCAAACAACTTCACCAGATCTCCAGTTGAATGCAACCATCCATTGCACTGAACTGCATAGTGAATGGAGGAGTTTGGTGCAAGGTGGGGGAATATCTGGAACGTTTCCATATAGAAGGCAAATTAATGGGGTGAGGGAGACCTTGTGTTTGGAGGAGTCTTCGAATTTGCGAGCCACTTCATGCCAGATGTGTGATAGACGTGGGCAGCTCCAGAATGTGTGAAGCAGAGTACCTTCAGCACGGCAACCCCTGAAGCAGTCAGGGGAAACTGACGGGTAGAAAGTATGTATTTTGGATGGTGTTGGATACCACCTTGTAAATAGTTTTGTTGGGGTTTCTCTAAAGGAAACTGCTTTGTTGCTTTTCCTGAGGTTTTCTGACATAGTATACCATGTATCCGGGGGAAGGTCAATGCCTAGATCTGATTCCCAGTGTAGCATGGGTTGGGTTTTTTCGGGGGTAGAGAAGTCATTGAGATAATTATAGAGTCTAGAGATTGTACCTTTGTCTCTGGAGGAAGACTTGCATATCCTTTCAAAGATTGTAATATTAGGGTTCGTGGAGAGTGAAAAATGTGTTTGGTAGAACGACTTAATTAAGGAGAATCTCTCCTTTTCTGATGAGGGGAGATTAAAGTCTTTTTGAAGGGACTCAAAACTTCTAAAAGTCCATTTAGACTGTAGTGATCCTAAGGAAATTAGTCCGTTATCTATCCAAATGGTGAATGAATGTTTGTTTTTATATGCAAGAGGTAGTCTAGGATCGCCTAGGTATGATATGAATGGGGAGATGGTCGATGCAAGTGAGAAAATGTCCTGTATATTTTGCCAAAGTTTAAATGCGTGAGCTACTATTATGTTGCGTTTGATGAGGTCCTTATAAAGGACGTATTTGGACCAAAGTATCCCTTGTAGGTATAATGGGTATATAGATGAGAACTCAAAGGTTATCCAAGGAATATTCCTATTTGGGGAATACCATTGAGTAATCTGTGAGAGGCGTGCTGCTAAAAAGTATTTCCATAAGTTGGGAAGACCCAGACCACCACTGGGTTGTGACTTATATTGTAGGGCGTAACTATATCTTGGGCGCTTGTCAGCCCATATGAACTTATTAATGAGTCTTTGAAGTGCCTCTAGTTTGGATTTAGGAACGTTGATTGGTATAGTGCGAAAGTAATATAAAAGTTTGGGGAGAATGTTCATTTTAATTGCGCAAATTCTGCCCAAAAAAGAAATTTGGTAGGAGGACCAGGTTTTTAAAAGAGATGTGATGCGTGCGAATAATGGGGTATAATTGGCTTTAAATAGACCATTGTAGAGGGGAGTGATGTTTACACCGAGATATTTGAATGAGGAAGAAATCCACGTAAAGGGGAAGTTGGATTGAAGAAGGGTGAGTTCCTGTGAGGGGATGTTAATGGGCAATACTGAACATTTGCTTAAGTTTATTTTAAGACCTGAAACTTTATGGAAGAGGTCTAGCTGTCTGAGAAGTACAGGTAGAGAGGTATGTGGGTTTGTGATATATATCAGTGCATCGTCAGCATATAAGCTAACTTTGTATTCTTGATGTTCTTTGGTATACCCCTTTATATCCGTGTTATCTCTGATAGCCTGGGCTAAGGGCTCTATTGCTAAAGCAAAGAGGAGTGGGGATAGGGGGCAGCCCTGTCTGGTACCTTTGCCTAGTGGAAAGAAATCAGAGTTAATGCCGGGCAGTCGGATTCGGGTCTGTGGGGAGTTATACAAGGCATTAAATCCTTGCAGAAATGCCCCAGTGATTCCAAATTTGGGGAGTAGGTAATTCAGGTAAGGCCAGCTAACACTGTCAAACGCCTTGTGGATGTCAAGACTAAGGAGACAGGTTTGTCGTTTATGAAGGTTAGCATCCTGGATTACATTGGCCACTAGTCTGATGTTGTCTGTGATCTGTCTGTTGGGTATAAAACCGGATTGGTCGATGTGTACAAGGGGGGAAATTACTTTGGCGAGTCTGTCTGCTAGGATCCTACCGAAAATCTTAAGGTCGTTATTTAGGACTGATATGGGGCGGAAATTTTGGGGTAGTGAATGGTCTTTGTTGGGCTTGGGGATCAGGGATAGATTAGCTAATAGCATTTCTTTTGGAAAAGAATTGCCTTCTAGAATGTGATTGAAAAGGTTTTTTAAATGTGGGGCAAGTAAGGGGGCATATTTCTTATAGTACAAGGAGGTGTAACCATCAGGTCCTGGCGCTGTAGAGGACTTGAGTGATTTGATAATATGTAAGATTTCATCTACTGTGCAGGGTGAGTTAAGAGAGTCAGCATGTTCACAATTGAGGGAGGGGAGGTTAAGGTTTTCAAGCCAGGATTTTGCAGCCTCGTTTGGGGGGGAGTTGGGGTTTGACATAAGGTCTCGATAAAATGAGGTAAAAATTTCCATAACTTTTTGTGGGTGGGAGATCAGGTCACCGTTATTATTTCTAAGTTTGTATATGTGTGTGGGGTTGTTATCTTGTCTAAGTTTCCTTGCAAACATGGCTGAGTGGGAGTTGCAATGCAGCATGTATTTAGCTTTGGAGAATCTGAGGGATTTTTCAACATTGCTTGAGAGGAGGGTGTCTAGGGCTTTGCGTTTTACTTGTATTTGCTCAGTAATAGCAGGATCAACTGCATGGTGTAGTTTAATGTATAGATGATGAAGCTCATTAGTGAGGCGCTTGATATCTGCCTGTCTTTCTTTGTTCTTGGATGCCGCTAAGCTAATTATATGGCCCCTCAAAACTGCTTTGTGGGCCACCCATATTGAGGTAGGTGGAGTTTCTTGGTTTATGTTGTCTGTAAAATAGTTTTCTATGTGTGTGGATATGGTAGCCTTGCTGTTAGAGTTTGTTAGGAGGGTGTCATTAAGACGCCAGTTGTGTGGAGAGGGAGATAGGCCTATGTATGATGTAGTGAATGTGCATATGTTGTGGTCTGACCAAGGGCAAGGGTGAATCTGTGCTTGAGTGGAGTTGGCTAGGAGGACAGGGGTGGAGAGTATGTAGTCGAGTCTAGCATAGCAGTCATGCGGATGTGAGTAGTGGGTATATGCTTTGATCCCTGTGTTGTGAGCTC